>NW_024081166.1:885264-1387665 GCF_003009895.1 Hyaena hyaena
GCGACACAGACTGAAACAGGCTCCAGGCTCCGAGCTGGCAGTCAGCACAGAGCCCGACGCGGGGCTCGAACCCACGAACCGCGAGATCATGACCTAAGCGAAAGTCGGACGCTTAACCGACTAAGCCACCCAGGCGCCCCTGAATTCACCATTAACAATCTAGTCCACTTAGAATGTGACTCTGCATCCTGGGTCTCAGGATGGCAGAAGGAATGTGGCTCCTGTGTTCCTAATCATTTCAGATGACATGTCCACCACCAGGTTTAGTGTCCACGCTCCTTCAAGCAACTTTCCAGACCGAATTCATACGTTTTTCTCTATCTCTGTTTTCATCAGTCAGCAAAACATTTAATCCTCCCATCACAGAGTCTTCCAAAACCATAACCTAAAATCTTTATCGCATCTGACACAGCTCCACACCCAACCTACTGCCCTTGGTACAAATCCTTTTATTGCACCCACTAGAATCTAGCTTCACAATTAGTAAACTCCCTTCAATTTGGAAATTCTTCTATGAGTATTTTCTTAATTTACTTGTTTTAAGTGAAACTCCTTGTCTCATGAAAACATTCGCCTGGAAGAATATTTTCAAGAAGTGGCAACTTTTTTGAATGTCAACTACATTAGGTAAGATTGGGGTTATTCCTACTCCTTGTTGTTCCATTCACTCAGACTATTATCATTAACTTTTTTGCAATACTAAAAATAAAAACTTGGTTAAGTCTTTCACATGTATCATTTAATCCCTTCCTGTTGTTGTCATTTGATGGGTTCCAGACAATTCTTTCTAATCTTACAAAGAATTTGACATATATTTAACAGACCTCCTAAAGAACAGAAGTTGTCATCTTCCTAGGTCACTTCAGCACTCAAGTGATTTATCCATCTTCACATGTAGTTCTTCACATTCTTATCTCCAGAGTCATCCACATTTATTCCACAACCTTTTACTCTACCTACCTCTCCAAGTCTCTTCAGCATTTCACTCTGGTCACAAATTTCTCTCATACTTAGTTTATCTAAATATTTATTTAACAAATTAACTTTTATTGCAGTCAAACGCCAGTCCATTGACTCTACTTCTTGATCCTAATACATCGGCCTTCTCTTTTTTTCATTTTCCTGTGATTTAGGTTAAATTGATTAGTTATTATTCAAAGAATAATTTTTCCAGCATCAGCAACTTTCTTGACTCTGGTTTACTTGCATTCATTTGGCAAAATCCCAGCTCTGGAAGAAACCAAACACCCAATATCTCTGCACCTAAACCAAGCTAGTCATGCACTATGGCAAGAAATTATCTTAATGGGTCTTCTGGGTTTCACTATAAATTCATGGTCACTGCCCTTTAGTGGGTCCTTCAACACTGCTCAGAAATCTTGCTGTATGTCTTTGAAAAACATACATTCTTCTATTTAAGCAATGCCCTTTTCAATCTTTCATCTTCCATGCTCAGTGGTTATGATTCCCCTACGATTCATCAAGAAAAGAGAATTTGTTAAAAGGGGACCTCCTTCAACCTCATAACAATAAACATTAAAAAAATGACTTTTATCTATCCATATCCTGTGCTTCCTCCTGCTACTGACAAGGCAACATCCCCCTTTTACCTAAGAGTGATGCTTCCACTGGTGTTTGGCATCTTAACTTTGATGCAGGAAATTCAAACAAAAGATTATACTTTTTCCTTTATATTCTTTATAATGCATTCTATACTTAGACTCTGCCCTGCTGCTCTTTCTTGCTAATCTCCTAAGTATTAAATGTTTTTTTCTAGAAATATTTGTCTCTACATGGTGTCTTCATTTCCTTGCTTCCAAGCCACTTCTTGGCCCATTCTAATCTGACACCTTGCTATTGCTCTGCACTAAATTAGCTTTTGATTAGGTCATATGTATCTTCTCTTTCTTGACATAACTGGCACTTTTTAGTCTATTTAACTTTCTGGCAGGTGCTTCTTCATCTCTTTCCTAGTCTCAGCCTCTATCAAACTTTAAATGTTAGCATTTCTTGAGAAGGCTTATTTCTTAGTAAATTTCTCACTTTATATTACTTCCCTTGTAATCTTATTTAAATGCATCTCTTCAATTACCACATTGTCAAAGTTAACTCAAAAACATATATTTTTTAAATAGATTTGTAGACATCAACATCTCTGAGTTCTACCTTCAACTTTCTACGAGACAATTTTTCTTAGTTTAAAGCCAGCCTAAATTTAATATGTGGAAAACCAGCTCATGATCACCTTCTATCTTAGTCAACTTTGTTTGCTTTACTGAAATACTAGGGATTGGGTGGCTTAAACAACAGAAATTTATTTTTCACAGTTTTATAGGCTGGAAAGCCCAAGATGAAGATGCCATCAAGGTAAATTTCATTCTGAGGTCATTTCTTTTTTTTCTTAAAGGTGGCCGCCATCTCACTGTGTGCGCATAAGAAGAGAGAGAAATCTTTCTCTCCTCTTTTTATAATACCACTAATCCTATTAGGTTAAGACCCTACCCTTATGACCTCACCTAACCTTAATTACCTCCTTATAGGCCCTACCTCCAAATATAGTCCCATAGGAATTAGAGATTTTAATATGTAAATTTGGGGTGGGGTGGGGTGAGGGGACAGAGTTTAGTCCATAGCACTTCTCCATATGTAAACATACGTATTAAATAACACATGAAGTAGAGGACAAGTGACATACTATGATAAAAGAAATATATCCAAAAAACCAACAACTTGCCAAAATTGGAATATTACCTGCATCTCAGATACCCCCTTAGCTTCGTCTCAATCCATCTACTATCCTCCCAAAAGAAATTATCATCTTACTTCTCATGCTTTAGTTAGTTTTCCATATGTTCATATTTTTTCTATCTGGCTTTATTTTTTTCTCAAAATTGTGTTCATTGCATTTATCCTTTTTGTTGATATAATAAAATTATTTAATGATGCCATTTAATTCACTATTAGAAGAAATAAAATAACCTAGGTGTAATTTTGTTTTTATTGTATGATTTGGTCAATATCTGCCATCCACTCACCCATATAGTATTGATTTTATGATAACAACCATGTCTAATTTTACTTACTTTACCCTTAGATCCTGGTATTTTTATTGACCCATAGTTGACCCCTGATGAGTTACTTGGTAAATGAAAAATCAATTAGTTATCTTTGAGAAATACAATCCATGTCTGTAGTTTCAATAATTAGATCCATATTCATTCCCATCTACTTAGAATCTTCCTCTTGCCAAATGAAAGGAAAACTCCAAGAGAATTACTAGAAGGGGTGCGGATGTCTTTCAAAACTAGAGACTTGCATCCATGCTCCAGTTGGATGTCTGCTTAGGCAAAGGCCTGAAGATCATATTGTGCTATGCGAATAGGATAGAAAAGAATTAGAGAGGGGTGGCAGTGCTGAGAGACAGACATATGAGCAGCCCACATCCTCACCATTTGTTGAGGCCAGCATGTGAGACTTTCCTCAGGATCAAGGAACAACAACCAAGATACCCAACTTGGTTCCCCATAACTATACCCCACAACATAGTACTACCTCTTGGGTAAAGGGAACCCAGCAGATAATATACAACTGAGTGGAGTCAAAGAGGTTGAGTCCTATTTGGGTTGCCTAAGGGTCCAGATAACTCACAAATGAGACAACCACCTGATTTTGGTTGTCTGACATTCACAAAGGATATTAGTGGACAGGTCAGAATTCAAGAAGCAGCAAGGACCAGCACAGAAGGTAAAAAATAATCCTGTGACTATGCGAAGTATAGTCTTAAAGGGAGAAGTAGATCAAGTGATATCATGATCACTGTATCCATATCAAAGTGGTTATGAGTCACTGCAAGCCTTAAATTGAATTTGAAGTTGAAATTTTAAACTGTACTAAAATGAGAACTCAAATTATTGTAGTGTAAGAACTGTAAGAACTCACAGTATTGTAGGCAATTTTCAGATGACAAAAATGAGAAAAAATAAATTTATCAATCACAGTTGAAAATCAATAATTGGAAGGAGGAGTTACGATGGCAGAGTAGTAGGGAGACCCTGGGCTTGTCTCATCCCTTGAACACAGCTAGATCAACATCAAAGCATTTTGAACACCTAAGAAATCAATCTGAGGATTAAGAGAGCAACCTGCATAATTTGAGAGAGAGAACCTGGCATATACGAGATGCAGAGATGAGAATTGGGGCAGACAAAAGCTGCAGTGCTGCTGAGGGAAGAGAGCCCTTTCACGTAGAGGAGGAGAGAGGAGGAGAGGGGAGGAGAGAGAGCATTGTGTCAGGTTTACAGAAAAAAAGCATTCCCTCAAAACCACTCACTGGGGAATCAGGAGGAATAGACTATTGCAAGGTTTTACAAACAGTGAAGTTCAAATTCTGAAGTTTTGCAAGTTAGTGCCATTTGCAGGCATTGATCCAGACAGTCAGTGATGCTCCTGAGGAGAAGGAGGCTGAGACCCTGGGAGCACATCATGGAGCATGTGATTTGGGGATCCCCTGAGTTGCACTGAGAGAGAACATTCCCCTTCCTGGACTGCATTTGGAAGAGGGTATATTGCCTATCCAAGGACAAAAAACCTGGCTGGAGCCTTTGAGCAGATGCTCAACAGCAGGGGACAGAGGTGTGTGCAGAGGGCAGATGACTTGGGTGAAGCTTTTTGCTATGTTTCACGATAAACTCTAGGCACCAGCATGACCATCCCTTTTCTGGGACAGAATGGCAACAGGCTCAATGTTGAAAGACTCTCCTCTGGAGGAATGGAATGGATCCATGCCTAGCTGGATCCTTTAAGATTTGGAGTTTTGAATCCCAACCATGGACCAGAGGAAATGAAAATGGAAAGAAAACTTCCAAACTCATTTTATGAGGCCAGCACCACCTTGATTCCAAAACCAGACAAAGATCCCACTAAAAAGAACTACAGACTGGGGCGCCTGGGTGGCTTAGTCGGTTAAGCGTCCGACTTTCGCCTAGGTCATGATCTCGCGGTTCGTGGGTTCGAGCCCCGCTTTGGGCTCTGTGCTGACTGCCAGCTTAGAGCCTGGAGCCTCTTTCAGAGTCTGTATCTCCCTCTCTCTCTGACCCTCCCCTGCTCACACTGTCTCTCTCTCTCTCTCTATCCTAGAAATAAATAAAAATATTTAAAAAATAAAATAAAATAAAAAGAATTACAGACTAACATCTCTGATGAACATGGATGCAAAAATTCTCAACAAGATATTAGCAAATTGAATCCAACAGTACATTAAAAGAATTATTCACCACAATCAAGTGGAATTTATTCTTGGGATGCTAGGGTGACTCAATATCTGCAAATCAACCAATGTGATACACTGCATTAATAAAAGGGTAAGACATATGATCCTCTCATTAGATGCAGAGATAGCATTTGACAAAAATACATCATCCTTTCTTTATAAAGAAAAAAACCCTCAAGAAAGTAGGGATAGAAGGAACATAACTCAACATCAAAAAGGCCATAAATGAAAGACCCACAGCAAAAATCACCCTCAATGGGAAAAGCCTGAGAGCTTTTCCCCTAAGGTCAGGAACAAGACAAGGATATCCACTCTCACCACTGTTCAATATAATACTGAAAGTCCTAGCCTCAGCAATCAGAAAGAAATAAAAGCATACAAATTGGCAAGGAAGAGATCAAACTTTCACTCTTCACAGACGATATGATACACTATGTGGAAAACCTAAAAGAGTCCAACAAAAAACTGCTAGAACTGTTCCATAAATTCAGCAAAGTCACAAGATATAAAATGAATGTAAGGAAATCTATGGCATTTCTATACACCAATAATGAAGCAGCGAAAAGAGAAATCAAAGAATCAATCCCATTTACAATTACACCAAAAATGATGAGATTTCTAGGACTAAACCTAGCCATAGAGGTAAAAGATCTATACTCTGAAAACTGTAAAACATTTATGAAAGAAATTGAAGAAGCTACAAAGAATTGGGAAAACATTCCGTGCTCATGGATTGGAAGAGTACACTACCCATAGCAATCTACATATTCATTGAAATCCCTATCAAAATAACACCAACGTTTTTCACAGGTAGAACAAATGATTCTAAAATTTATATGGAACTAGAAAAGGCCTCAAATAGCCAAAGTAATCTTGAAAAAGAAAACCAAATCTGGGGGCTTCACAATTCTAGACTTCAAGTTGTATTACAATGTTGTAATCATCAAGACAGTATGGTACTGGCATAAAAACAGACACATAGGTCAATAGAATAGGATAGAATGGATAAATGGGCTCACAACTTTATGGTCAACTAATCTTTGACAAAGCAAGAAAGAATATCCAATGGAAAAAAGACAGTCTCCTCAGCAAAATGAATTAGAAAAACTGGACAGTGACATGCAGAAGAAAAAAACTGAGCCTTTTTCTTACACCATACAAGAAATAAATTCAAAATGAATGAAAGACCTAAATGTGAGGGAGGAAACCATTAAAATCCTAGAGGAGAACACAGTCAGCAACCTCTTTGATCTCTGCTGTAGCAACTTCTCACTAGACATTTCCAGAGATAAGGTAAACAAAAGCAAAAATGAACGATTGGAACTTCATCAAGATAAACAGCCTCTGCACAATGAAGGAAATAATCAACAACATCTAAAGGCAACTTATGGAACTGGAGAAGATTTTTACTTGAAAATGATATATTGGATACAGGGCTAGTATTCAAATTCTGTAAAGAACTTGTGAAAATCAATAACCAAAAAATAAATCAGCTATGAAATGGGTGGGAGACATGAACAGACATGTTCAAAACCACAACAAGATATCATCTCATACTTGTCAGAAGGGCTTAAATTAACAATGCAGGAAACAACAAATGTTGGTAAGGATGCAGAAAAAAGGTGAACCCTCTACACTGTTAGTGGGAATGCTAACTGGTGAAGCCACACTAGTAAACAGTGTGGAGGTTCCTCAGAAAGTTAAAAATAGAACTATCCTACAACCCAGGCATTTCACTAGTGGGTATATATTCAAAGGATATACAAATACTGATTTGAAAGGGCACATGCATCCCAATGTTTGTTGATAATATTATCAACAATAGCTAAATTATGGAAAGAGCCCAAATGCCCATCGACTAATGAATGGATAAAGAGGTGGTGGTATAAATATATAGAATGTGATAGTACTCGGCCATCAAAAAGAATGAAATCTTGCCATTTGTAATGACGTGGGTGGAACTAGAGTGTATTATGCTAAGCAAAATAAGTCAGAGAAAGATAAATACCATATGATTTCACTCATATGTGGAATTTAAGAAACGAAACAGATGAACAGAGGGAAACGGAAGGAAAAACAAAATAAAAACAGAGAGGGAGGCAAACCATAAAAGACTCCTAACTACAGAGAACAAACTGAGGGTTGCTGGAGGGGAGGTGGTTAGGAGATGGGCTATATGGGTGATGGGTACTAAGAAGGGCACTTGTTGTGATCAGCTCTGGCTGTTATACGTAAGTGATGAATCACTAAATTCTACATCTGGAACAAAACAAAACAAAAAAACAGACAAATTAAAGAAAAAAAAGAATTTCTCTGTTAAAAAGGAAAATCAATAATTGGAAAAAATATTTAATATATTATTCTGAATTTAAAATTTTTAATAAACCAGTTATATTGCCATGTACTTTTGACTTTGAAAAATACTGTTATATGTATCTTCTCATTTAATCTTTAAAACAATCTAGTAAAGTAGGTTGGTACATAAACATAAAAAATAAGGTTAGTTTTGATGTCTTTAGGACAGTTATCCACACTAAGTAGAGTTTTGTGCTGGTGAAGCCATAGTGAAACGTCAAATTCTTCACGAGAAAACATGTTTTTTTAAAAAATATTTTTTAAAATATTTTTATTTATTTCTAGGAGAGAGAGAGAGAGAGAGAGAGAGAGAGAGAGACAGCGTGAGCAGGGGAGGGTCAGAGAGAGAGGGAGACACAGACTCAGAAACAGGCTCCAGGCTCCGAGCTGGCAGTCAGCACAGAGCCCGACGCAGGGCACGAACCCACGAACCACGAGATCATGACCTAAGCGAAAGTCGGATGCTTAACCTACTAAGCCATCCAGGCGCCCCGAGAAAACATGTTTTTATCATAGATTGGTATCATAGCCTTTTGAGATATATTTGAGATATGGTAAGCATGTTGGTGAATATATACTATTCTACATAATTTCTGAAATTTGGAATCATAATTGTTTACCTAGTAGCAATTTTATGTTAGTAGCACAAACTATTTACCTAGAAACGTTATCTAGAAAATGTAAAAGACACAAATAATGGAATTAGCTTATTGCAGATAGATGCTATAAGCAACTTGACTTTAAATTGTTCGTCCTCAGGGTGCCTAGGTAGCTCAGTTGGTTGAGTGCCTACCTCTTGATTTTGGCTTAGGTCATGATCCTAGGGTCGTGGAATCTTGTCCTGCATTGGGCTACATGCTGAGCATGGAGCCTGCTTAAGATTCTCTCTCTCTCCCTCAGCTCTTCTCCCCTGTTTGCTCTCTCTCTCTCTCTCTCTCAAAAAAAAAAAAAAATGTTCATTCTCATGGAGAACTAGAAAACAGTTGTTTTTACAAAGAATGTATGATTTAAAGAAACTAATGTGTTAGATTTATTTCTAATATCTGTGTCTATAGAGATTATTGTTTTCCAAATTTAAGGCAATTATAAGAATCTTAATCTGATGTTTAAACTGAATAGAATATGAATTAAGAGTTACTATTTCATTATTTATTATTCCATTTATTATTTTACCATACAACCTTATATTCTGAAACTACCTCTCCATAGAGAGAAATAGTTTTTTTTCAATATTAATAAAACCAAATAAACAAAAAAACCTAGTGGAGTCCCATGAGTACAGAAATGCACCTTCTAGCTGGGATCCCATTTGGGGAAACAGTGATTTCATATTTAATGATGTTGTGGTTTCTTCATTCAACTTTGGCTGATTCTAATGCTTTATCTCTTACATTAACTTTGTTTTGTGAGGAAACAATGGTTTTAAAGTAAAAGATAGAAGGAATAAAAGAACTAGAGAGTTTACAATGTAGAAAATTTGCAGTTCATCAGAGTTCACAATTAAAGCATAAGCTTTGCCCAGGGAGGCCAGGAATTGTACTAAAGTTCTTAGAACTATATGGAAAAAACTAAAATAACTCCTTGAAAAAGTAATTTGTTCATAAGCTATTTATTTTTTATTGTCTCAGATTCCCCAACTCTTGGTAAAAGCTCTTTCTATATATCTTAAGAAATGTACTTCCTCTATCATACCTTTATCAAACTATATTATAATTTTAAGTTTAGTTTTTATAACTTTCTTACTATATTTTAATTTCCTTCCGGGGACAGACTGTATTCATCTTGCTCTACGTTGTATTTACAGCAAATGAGCACAGATTTTGGCCCAGGCTAAGCTCTCATTTACACATAAAGAGCTGAATGAATTAAGAAATGCAAAGTATTCTAAGAAAGTAAGGGAAAATGTTAAATGAAAAATAAACATACCTTTAGGAAATATTTTTAAAAATTCTCCTCTTTTATATTCAAATCCTTGTCCTCATTATAAACATGAGTAAATATAGAAATTAATTGGAAAACTAAGTTAGGGTGACTGCATATGACAGAAGGAAGAGTTTGTACCATAGTAATTTAAATAAAACCAGCAATAGATTTTGGCATGATTATAGACTTGAGAACAGATGTATGTATTTGAACTCTGGGTTTCTCATATTTTACTTATTTAATTAATGTAGTTAAATCATCATGCTTGTTTTAGCAAGTATTGCATTAAATGCTTTAAATATTGTTAATATTTTTGAAATAAAACAGTGAAGTTGAAATTTACTTTGTTCATTATGTTGATATGCCATTTTAAAAGCCAAAGTTTCATTAAATTGCAGATATTCTAAAGTTGATATAAGTTAAACCTTAAAAATAAAATGAAAAGGAACAATTAGAAAATTAATGATTAGAACAGTAAGGAGCTATAATTATAACTCAATAGATAGAATTTACTAATATAATATACTTTCTGATAAAATAAGATGTTAGATAATATTAAAATAAAAACAAAATTGAATGGTAAACTTGAATTTAAATGTGAAGGAATAAAGCATTTTAATTTTTTTTGTCTTCTAAAACTCATTAAAAAACAGTAGAAAACAAACAAAAGTAACAGAGAAAAAAATGTAGTCTTCAAAGAAACAAAGAAATATCTATAACCTCCGATCCTAAATGATGAAGGGCATGTGCCAAATAAATGACATTTGAGCCAAAATGAGAAAGAAATATCTAGAACAGTCTTCTCTTTGGATCTTAGGCTAAAACTTTTTTGTAAGTCCAAAACCTTGAAGGTTTCCAGTTTCCATTTCTCCACTCTGGTCTATGAATATGTCTGGATGTAAGCATGGGATAGGTTAGAAGAATTTTTGTTAACTTAATCACACCTCTCTCTACCTTTCATAATATGAGTATCTTGGTCCACTGCATGTAATTATGATTCGAGGATTTAAACATAAGCACTTTTCATACTTCATGACCTACAAATATAAGCCAATATTTCATCTTGTACTCAAAGAAAAAGAAATTTCTTCCAATGTTTGTGGAAAATTTGATCTCTTGTATTTATTGAGAAATGACCTATTGGGCTTCCAGTGAAATATTCCCAAAAGATTTTTCCAGGGCAAAATTTCCTATTCCAGATTTTCACCTTATAAAATCACAAATGACGAGATTCTCCTATAACTGTTTCCTAGTCAAATAAGATTTGGGAGAATGCCAAAATATATAAAATTATAGTTTAGAATGGGTAGATTTATTAAGACAGAAAGATTAGAAGAATTTTGCTTGACCCTATAAACATTTTAATAAGCTTTTTGATGTTTATATTTATATTTTCATAAAAATGAGCAAATTGATCCAGTGAAAATCAAAGAAAAAATAATCAGAGATAACTACAGGATGAAACAAGAAATTTTTGACAGTTAAGTATGTAAAAAATACTAGGCGGGACCAGATGGGTTCACAGATGATCTCTTTCACAATTCCAAGGAATAATCAGAATATAATTTAAATTCTTGAGATAAGAGGGAAAAAAGGAAGTTGTCCAAAATACTTTGCACAAAGCTAGAATAATAGTGCTACCAAAACTTGAGAAAGATCATGCATGTCCCCAGCACAACTCCAGTGTGACCTCATGTTCAATTATTGATGAGAAATCTTAAGTAAGCAATTTTAAAATCCATAACACACCAAATAATTTTATTTATTAATCATAATACAGAAATGCAAGGATGGTTCAGATTAAGGGCATCCACTTATAAATTTACCATTCTAATATGTCAAAAGAGAAAAGCTATTATCTTAATATATATTATTTTTAAAATGTGATAATTCCTTATGGATAACTCTTAACATGAATAAAAGAATAAAAACCTCTTTAACTCAAAACAAAGAAAGCATTCTGCTTAATGCTGAAATACAAAGATTTCTACTGAAGTGAGAAATAAAGCAGGGATATGCACTTTGTTGGCTTAAAGGTCATCACATTTTTTTTTTCACTCCACCATTAAGAGGTAAAGCTTATTTCTTTTTTTCTGGACCAGCTCTGTGACTGTTCAGTTAATAGAAGAAAGACTGTGAGGTGACAGTATGCTAGTCCCACGTTAAGGCTTCAAAAAGTTATGACAATTTCTGTTTTGCACTTTTTGGGCTGCAAAGTGCAATCCTGTGAAAATATGACTAACCTACTGAAGAAATCACATAAAGAGATTAAGTGGAAACACTTGAGGGAAAGGGAAAGGCTTTGAGACTGCATAGAGCAACCATCCCAGCATCTCAGGCAAGCCCCCAAATGACTCCAGTCCCCACTGTTGCCATCTTACTACAATCACAGGACAGACCCAAGGCAAGACCAGCAGATGAACTGCCCAGTTGATCCAAGGCAACTGACAGATATGTAAGATATAGAATATGGTCTTTGTCTTAAGCCTTTATGATTTGAAGTGGATTGTTAAAATCTGCTTCTACTATTCTCAGCAAAAAACAGCTGACAAACAATCGGTACTTAGAAGTTGCTCTTGTAACAAAAAACACATGTTGCATTGGCTTTGGGCCCTGGTCGTGAGCGGAAATCAGAAGGGTCTCAAGGAGGCTGTTAGTAAAGGCTGGGAGGGACAAAGAAACAATTGTCATTGAAAACTGGGAAAAGGCAACCTGTGATATGAGTTCTGGAAAGTTTGGCATCAGGATCTCCCAATGTAATGCGAAAAATTAGTCGTGTATTTTAATAGATTACATATAAAAGAGCATGACAGTTTTGCAGTCATTTGTGAACCTGCCCGGAGGAGTGCAAATTCTGAGTCACCTAGGACAGGCATGGTCCCAGCTGAAGCTGAACAGAGCAACATTCTGCCTTTTTGTTCCCTTTTGCCATCTATTTAGTACAGCGATTTTCTATATTTTTTTTTTTTGCTTTTTTGTTGTTGATTTTACTATTTTAAAATGGTCAGAAGCACAATACTCCCATGCTGCCTAGTGTCCTTAAGTGTGAGAATTATGCAGTATGCCCTATGGGGAAAATATATAATAGATAAACTTAGTTCAGACATGAGTTATAGGACTGTTGGCTGCAAGTTCAATGTTAATGCATTATAACATATAGTAAAGTGTACTTAAATAGAAACATACATACATCAAAATTATGGGCTGATCTGCTGATGGAAATGTGACCAGAGTCTCACAGGAACCTGTCCCTGAATTTCCTTTAAAGGCAATGATTCAGTATTTACTAATTCAGTATTCATGGACACTTTATTGAACATAACTACTGCAAACAATGAAAACTGATTTATATGTACATAACTATCTGTGGACTGGAATAAGGAGATTTCCAGATAGAATGTAGGTAGTGACTATTTCATTTATCTACGTATGATAAAAACAGTTCTTAAGCAGACCTAAAAGAAATATTTTAAACCTAGGGTTTGCTTTTTGGAAAATAAAACCGTTTCTTATTTCCAGATTCTCTAGGCACAAAAAGATTCTTGAATTAAGAAATAGTCTCAGGATAAAGATTGAATCCATGACACAGCATAATATGTATATATGACTTCAGGATCAAGATATTGAAACTTATAGCTATAAGATTCTCTGTTAAGATTTCGGATGGACTTAGTTGCCTCCTAGACCCTCTTTGCTTGACTATAGGATTCTAAGGTTCTTAAAGGTATTGTTTCCAAGTCCTTTTATTGTCAGTCCAAGGTAGAGAGGGGCCCTAATTGAAAAGATATGTGGGTGTCACTTTAATCTATTGGAGTAGATTTTAACTGATACACAGGAAACCTGCATAGTTTTTAAGGGAATTTTAATTGTATGCTCTGAAGGAGACAAAAACAAAAGAGGCATTTGGACCAAAAATTTCTTACAAGCAGGAAGCAGGCTGAGAAACTAAGCTACCCAGATGTTTACATGGGCCATTTTTTAAATGATTATTTATTTATTTTGAAAGAGAGAGAGAGCACAGAGGAGAGAGATGGAGAGAATCCCGAGGAGAATCCCTCTGTCCAGTTAGAGGCACAGCCATGATGTGAGATTCAAACTCATGAACTGTGAGATCATGATCTGAGCCAAAGTCAGATGCTTAACCAACTGAGCCACCAGACCCCCCTGGACCATTTCTTGTTAAAAGAAAGGATAACTCATAGAATAAAGCCAAGAGTCCTGACATTACAACTATTAGTAACAGAGAACCACTCCTACCTAAGGGCTAAAATTAGGCTGTAATCAAGGGATTGGTTACATGTACATACTTACATTTCCAAATTACCATGGATCAGTGACTATTATGTGCCTTTTGTTTTGCTCAATCTTATGCATGAAGGCATAAGTTTAGGTTACCTTACCTTCTCATTGTATGCTGAGTATGTGTGGGTAAAACTTGTTTCTTAATTCTAAGATTTTTAATTAAAAAGTATTACTCATAAGGAAATTGAAACACATTTGGACCTGATTTAGATGATTTCTTGAATTTAGAATTTAGGATGGAATTTGTTTGAATCCTGGAAGGGTGTTAGGGTACTTTAAATGGAAGAGGAGTATAAATAGTTTGAGGGCCAAAGGAAGACTGTGAGAAATTAAAGAGGACTGCATATTCTTCACTTCTCCATTGAGAGGTGAAGTATTTTCATTATCCCTTGAATTTGAGTCGTCTCTGTGACAGCTTAATCAATAGAAGGTGGCAGAAGTAATTCTGAGTTAGGTCCAGGTTTAAGACTTAACATCTTGATTTCTTTCACTTCTGCACTTTTGGAGAGCTCTGAACTTTCAGTCAAGAAGCCTAATTAAAGTGCAGAAGAGAATATGTTGAAAGACCATGATCAGTAGAAAATCCCCGAGAATACATGAAAACAAGAGAAGCCACATCATCACAGTGTCCCAATCAGGTTTACAGATGACTCTTGCTCCAGCTGCTATCTGAGGGCTACTGCATGAGCAACCTCAAATAAGACCAGCAGAAGAACTTCCCAGGGAAGTCCAGAAAACCTGAAGAACTGTGAGAGAAAAGAAGTGGTGGTTGTTTTAAGTCACTAAAGTGTGGGGTGGTCTGTTACATAGCAACAAATAACTGGAACACCATCGCCATTATTACTTTACATTGTTTTAAAAATTCTTGCCAATAAAAATTGTCCGAAGAAAGAATACATATTAGAATGAGAAGGAGAATGCAAAATTATTATTCTTATTAAATATGATATAATTCACGATTGGAAAATTCAAGAGAAATGTTAAGTATTTGCTAAGCTACTCGTTCTCAAAATTAATATACAAAATTTGTTAGCTTTGTGAATTTTTTTTAATGTTTATTTTTGAGAGGCAGAGACAGAGCACGAGCAGGGGAAGGACAGAGAGAGAGAGAGAGAGAGAGAGAGAGAGAGAGTTTGAAGCAGGCTCCAGGCTCTGAGCTGTTGGCACAGAGCCAGACATGGGCTTGAAGTCACAAACTGTAAGATCATGACCTGAGCCGAGGTTGGATGGGTAACCAACTGCGCCACTCAGGCGCCCCTTAGCTTTGTGAATTTATTTCATTTTTCTTCTCCAAGTTTTTATTTAAATTGTAGATACTTAATATACAGTGTGATATTAGTTTCAGGTGTAGAATCTAGTGATTCATAAATTACATACAACACCTGGTACTATCACAAGTGCTCTCCTTAATACCCATCACGCATTGAACCCACCTCCCTCTCCTATCTCCCTTCCAGTAACCAAAGTTTGTTCTCTTTGGTTAAGAGTCTGTTTCTTGGTTTGTCTTTCTTTTTTCCCTCTCTAATGTTTACTTTTTTGTTTCTTAAATTCCGCATATGAGTGAAATCATATGGTATTTATCTTTCTCTGACTTATTTTATTTAGCATAAGACTCTCTAGATCTACATCATTGCAACATGAAAAGATTTCATTTTTTAAGGCTGAGTAATATTCCAGTGTGTGTGTGTGTGTGTGTGTGTGTGTGTGTACCACTTCTTCTTTATCCATTCATCAGTCAATGGGCATTTGGGATCTTTCCATAATTTGGCTATTATTGATAATGCTGCTATAAACATTGGGGTGCATGTATCCCTTCAAATTAGTATTTTTGTATCCTTTGGGTAAATACCTAGCAGTGCAGTTACTGGATCAAAGGGTAGTTCTATTTTTAACTTTTTGAGGAACCTCCATACTGTTTTCCAGAGTGGCTTCACCAGTTCGCATTTCCACCAGCAGTGTAATAGTGTTCCTCTTTCTCTGCATCCTCAACAACACCTGTTGTTTCCTGTCCTGTTGATTTTAGCTATTCTTACTGGTGTGAGGTAATATCTCACTGGATTTTTGATTTGTATTTCCCTGATGATGAGTGATGTTGAGCATCTTTTCATGTGTCTGTTAGCCATCTGGATGTCTTTTTTGGAAAAATGTCTATCCAAGTGTTCTGCTCATTTCTTAACTTGGATTATTTGTGTTTTGGGTGTTGAGTGTTATAAGTTCCTTATATATTTTGTATGCTAGCCCCTTTTTGGATATGTCATTTGCAAATATCTCATTCCCATTCCATTGGTTGCCTATTAGTTTTGTTGAAAGCTTTCTTTGCCATGCAGAAGCTTTTTATTTTGATGAAGTCCTAATAGTTTATTTTTGCTTTTGTTTCCCTTGCTTCAGGAGACATATCTAGTAAAAATGTGTTACAGTTGATGTCAAAGAGATTATGCTTTGTGATTTAAAAAAATTTCAGCAATATTTTAGAACAATGTCATATACTAGTTTGTAGATAAAAGATATAGCAATAAAGTTGATTAAAAATTAAAAACGTCTAAAGGAAGACATTTTATAACTGTTTCTGGATATAAAATAAGACTAAATATATTTAGTGTATGTATTGTTCTTATACAAAAAATACTGAACATTTTTAGAGTTTCAATTTTTCATATAATAATGAATTAGTGGAATGTGATCTACATAAAAATACTAACACAATATTTTTTCAAATGTGATAAAATTACATTATATTCATCTGGAAAAACAACTATGAGAAAATATCAAGGGAAACTACTCAAAATAATATATATGAGAGGAAATTAGAACAACTACATTTAAAAACATAGCGTAAAGCTGTAGTAAGTTTTGTGTTGTCAAGGGAAAGGATATTCAATGAGAGACTGAAATCCAGAGCAACATGTGGGATGCACCTAGGTGGCTCAGTCAGTTTAGCATCCAACTCTAGATTTCGACTCAGGTCATGATCTCACAGTCATGGGATTGAGCGCTGTGTGGGGCTCAGTGCAGAGCCTGCTGCTTGGGATTCTCTCTCTCTCTCTCTCTCTCTCTCTCTCCTTGTTTCTCTGCCTTTCCCCAACTCATGTCCCACTCCCTCTCCCTCTCAAAATGAATAAATAAAATTTTTAAAAAAAGTATGGCTAATAGAAATTGTGGGAAAATGTCGATTTTTTTTTTTTTTTTTTTTTTAGTACCTAGAATTGGGGCCATTGGTTAACCCAGTAAAACTATATCCTCACTTTTCTTTTTATGCTAGGATAAATTCCAGATGGTTCAGGGATTTAAATATAAAACAGCAACTATAGATGTGTTAAAAAATAGAGTATTTTGTTTAAAATTTTTAAATGGAAATGTCTTTTTGAGTTTAATGTAAATCCAAAGGAAGAATTTGGTAATGTCTTCCAAAATTAAAATTCACATAATCCTCAACTCAGCAATTCAATGTTTAGGCACTTATTTTACAGTTAAAATCATGTAAGTAGGGAAAGTATAGCTATCTTTTATAATTTTGCAGAAGTATTATGAAATACTCATAGTACAATTGTTTTAAATGGGAAAAATTTTAAATAATTTAAATGTTTACCATTAGGGGGATTTATTAAAAGGGTTTTGATTCATCTATATAATTGATTACAATATACCTCCCCCCCCCCACAAAATGCCATCGTACTCTATGTTCAGTTAGAGAAAGCTCTCCATAAGATGTTTTCAAAAAAGGTCACAGAACACTATATGAAATATAATTCCACGTATAAGGTACTAGAACATGAGCAATATATTTCTTGGGGGATTAATGAGAAAAAGTTTAGCTTATGAAACACTGTTAACTATACATTACTCCTTTAGTGTTTTTATTTTGTTTTACTTTTGGACTCATATTTCTTTCTCCCTAATAAAATTTACATAAATGCTAAATATTCTGTCTTCTTCCTTCATTATTAGGTTTTTCAAATTCCTCCAGATTGTTGAATAGACATCGTTTATTCTTATTTTATTGTCTTACATGTTTTTATATATGCAAGTTCCACATTTATGTAAACACTCCTCCATGGTAATTCCAGATCTTCGCTACTCAAATAATGCAGCAGAGTTCATTCTCTCTATGTCTACTTAACAAGGCAGAGAAAAAATTGTTAAAATATAATGTGGGAGCAGAATTAGTGGGCTGAAGTGTTTATTGATATCCAATTCGTGCTCCCAAACTACTCCAGAGCACCTAACCAGTTTCCATTACCACTGCAGTGTGCAAGGGGGTATCCCCACCAGCCCCTGGGAATAATTCACCTTAAAATTTTGCCCATCTGATGAAATAAATAAACATTTAAGATTTTTCCTTTTTTTTTTTTTTGTTTAGATATGATGTTGACAATCTTTTCAAGTATCTATTATCTTTTTAGGTTTCCCTTTTGGGGTGTGAATTCTTTAGTTATTTTTGTTGTTGTTGTTGTTAGATTTCCATATTTTTCCTGTTGATTTTTAAAGTGTTTGCCATTATATAAATATTTATGAATATTAAATATACTTATGTTTAACTTTTCTATATTGTCTTTTGTTGGACAAAAACCTTTTATATTGCAGTAGTGAAATCTACTAATATTTTTCATTTGTGACTTTGAAATTCTTTTTTTTCTTGTCTTTTTTATTATTAATGATAGTCACCATCCTGACATTAGATCTTCAGAACACATTCATCTTATAACAGAAAGTTGTACTCGACCAAAATCTCCCCATTTTTCCCACCTCCCAGCCCCTGGTAACCATTACTCTACTCTGTTTCTATAAGTTTAACACATATGAATACCATGCAGTACTTGTCTTTCTCTGATGTATTTGACCTAGCATAATGTTCTTCAAATTCATCCATGTTTTCATAAATAATATTTTAATATATAAAATATTCCTCTCTTATCTCTCAGATTTTTAAGAGAGATTGCACTGAATCTAGATTACTTTGGGTAGTATGAACATTTTAATAATAGTAATTCTTTTCAATCTGTGAACATGATATTTTTTCATTCATTTCTGTGTTTTTTTCAATTTCTTTAATCAATATCTTATATTTTTCAGTGTTCATATATTTTTCCTCCATGGTTAAATTTATTCATTTTGGAGTTACTGTAAATGGGATTGTTTTCTTAATTTCTCCTTCCAATAATTCATTGTTAGAGTATAGAAATGCAACCAACATTTGCATGTTAGTTTTGTGTCTTGAAACTTTCATTAATTTGTTTGTTAGGTCTGATAGTTTTGGTGGAGTCTTTAGGATTTTCTATATACAAGATCACGTCATCAGAAGACAGACATGATTTTACTTCTTCCTTTTTGGTTTGAATGCTGTTTAGTTTAGTTTAGTTTAGTTTAGTTTAGTTTAGTTTAGTTTTCTTGCCTATCTGCTTTCTGGTTAGGACTTCCAATATTATGTTGGATAAAAAAGATGAGTGGCCATCCTTGTTTCGTTTTTGATCTTAGAGGAAAAGCTTTCAGCTTTTCATCATTGAATATGCTGTCAGCTGTGGGCTTGTCATATATGGCCTTTTAGAGTAATCTTTACTCTATACCCAATTTATTGCGTTTTTATCATGAAAGGATTGTAAATTTTGTCAAATGATTTTTCTGCATTTATTGGTACGATATGAAATGATTTTAATCCTTCATTTTGTTAATGTGATGTATCATGTTTACTGACTTGCATATGTTGAACTATCCTTCCATTCCAGTGACAAATTCTACTTAATGATGGCATACATTTTTTTAAATGTGCATTTGAATTTAATTTGCTGTTTTGTTAAATACTTTTGCATCTCTGTTATCAAGGATATTGGCCTGTGATTTTCTTTTCTTGTAGTTTCCTTGTCTGCTTTGGTATGAGAATAATGCGGATCTCATAATTTTTAAAAATAGCCTTTTACAATTAGGTCATTAACCCACCTACAGTTTATTTATTTTTTATTTTTGTATATTAAATATAGTTTTATTTTCCCCCATAAAACAGGCCAGTTTTCTACAACTTTTTATTAGATGATTTATCTTTTCTATTTTGATTTTTTAAGTTTATATTTTAATTCTAGTATAGTTAGTATGCAGTTATATTAGTTTCAAGTATACAATATAGTGACTCAAAAATTCTGTACATTACTCAGTGCTCATTATGGTAAGTGTACTCTTTAATCTGTATCACCTATTTAACCAATTTAGACACCCACCGCCCTTTTGGTAACCATTGATTCATTCTCTATAGTTAAGAGTCTGTTTCTTTATCTGCTTCTCTTTTTTCTCCTTTGTTCATTTGTTTTGTTTCTTAAATTGCACATATGAATGAATTTATTTGGTGTTTGTCTTCCTATGACTAACTTATTTTGCTTAGCATTATATTCTGTAGTTCTATCCATGTTGTTGCAAATGACAAGATTTCATTCTTCTTTATGGATGAATAATGTTCTATTACACACACACATACACACACACACACACATACACACACACACACACCCCACATCTTCTTTACCCATTCATTTATTGATGGACACTGGCTATTGTAAATAGTGTATTTTACAATATTTTGTAAATAAAAATCATTTTATTATTGTAAATAATGTATATTACAGTATTTTGTAAATAGTGCTACAATAAACGTAAGAGTGCATGTAACCCTTTGAATTACTGTTTTTGTGTTTTGAGGGTAAATACCCAGTAGTGTGATTACTGGATCAAACATTCCATACTGTTTTCTACAGTGGCTGTACAGTTGCATTCCCACCAACAGTGCATGAGGATATCTTTTTCTCCACATCCTAGCCAATACTTATTGTTGTATTTTGGACTTAGCCATTCTGACAGGTGTAACGTGAAATCTCATTGTAGCATTTATATGCATTTTTCTGATGATGAGTGATGATGAGCCTCTTTTCATGTGCGTGTTGGGTCCTCTGGATGGCTTCATTTGGAGAAATATCTGTTCATGTTTTCCCCATTTTTAATTAGATATTCATTTTGGGGGTGTTGATTTGCATAAGGTCTTTATATATTTTGGTTATATCATTTGCATATATCTTCTCCCATTTAGTAGATTTCATTCTGATTTTGGATACTATTTCTGTTATATACCATCAACACATATCTTATTATCACAGGTTCTATTGCCTTTTCCAAGACTTTATCTGTTCTTCTGCCTGTAACTACTGCTATTATAATTGATATTTTTTCAAACTGATAAAGTGACACACAAATCAGCACTTTTTAATATTTCAAAATTTATCTTAGCTATTGAGGATTTTCATATGTATTTTATAGCTATGCCATTCAAATACCCAAAAATAGTGTAGGACTTTTTACTAGAATAAATACAGCTTATTGATTGATCCTCTCATATATTTATAATCTTCCAGTTTTCAATCAATTAATAATGTTATATGTCACTTATGCAAATATTTTTTGTGCCTATAAAGGTATGTTAAAATGTTCTACATAAGTTTCAGGCTGTGTGGTTATGTCGATCCTATGTATATTTTATTTTCTGTGGGAATTATGAATTGTTCCCAATGATATCTTCTTGTCTATTTTATTTTCTAATTGACTATTTTTATTAAAGAGGGATATTATTGCTTTTCTTTATCTTATATCTGGCTACATTTCTGAAATTTATATTAATTTAATATATCACTTCTTTGTGTGTTCTTATTGTATATGAGATGATAATGAAGATTTTGCTTTTCTCTTCCAGTATTTTTGTTATCTGTTTCTTCATGTGTTATGACTTTGGCAGGACCTTTAGTTCTAAGTTAAATACTAACACATACGGTAAATATTTTTGTTATAGTCCTGATCTTAAAGAAATGCTTTTAAAATTAAGAATTATATTGTGTATATTTGCCATACAGTTTTGTGAAATTAAATTTACAGGCTAAGAGAGTTCCTATATCATCTTGATATTTTAAAATATTTTATCATACATAGGTGTAGACAGTCAAAAATGCTAATGTAGTCTATATATTTAATTTCTATACACAATTTTTCCCCAAAATAAGATAAATACTTTTAATTTATTTCAATGATCTTAAACCATTTTTGCATTTTTGACATAAATTCTATTTGACATGATTAATAATATTTTAATACATTAAAAGACTTGGTTGACTATACTTAAAATTTTTGCAACTTTGTTTATAAATTAAATTATTTTTCATTTATTTAAATTCCTTATCAAACTTCAATACCAAGTCCCTAGCATCCTGTCATCAATGAATACTATTATCTGTGAAAATATTATATAAGTAAAAATTATGTTTATTTAAGGTTTGGTAAAACTTTCTGATAAAATTGTGCTATTCTTATTTTATTTGTCAAGAGGTGGGTATGATATAGTATTCTTTATCATTTCAATTTCTTTAAATTTAAGTTAATGTCGATATACAGAAATTTTAGTTTTGTCGGTCTACAGAAATATTCATCTTTATCTCAACCTTCAATTTAGAGTATTTTTATTGTATTTCTAAAACTTATATTGTACCATGTATCTTTCTACTTATTTACTTGCTCATCCATTCACTCATACACACACACACACACACACACACACACACTTTTTATTATTTACTCTAATTGGTATATTTCTTATTTTTAAAACATCAAATATAATTTGAATTATCAAGTGAAATGATATTTTTCACTATAAATACATTTTTACTTTACTTAAAATAGATGTTATGCTTCATATAAAGATATTTCATGTATAAGATACTTTAAACTATTTGCGATATTGATTCTTATTTTCTAATGGTTTCTTCATGTTTAGAGGTACATTTTCATGGAAAAATTCATGACTTAAGAATTTTAACATGCTTTACAATGGGCATTTTTCCTTCATCCATATACATTTGATGCATATTTAATTTTCCCCATAATTATGTAAAAGAAATTAGTGAAATTGGTAATTCATATGACCTTGAACATTCAATTAAAATACGCATATAACAAAATACACTAGACTGTTAATCTCCATGGTCATTATTTAGTTCTCATTGGCTTCATCGGGTCAACATGAATTATTCACATGGGGAATCTTTAATTAGAGCTGAGGCACTGTAAGCAATGAGCATTTTGACATCAGGAGTGTCAGTGTTTAAAGACATTTGGCGAGTCTTTGCAATGCAAGCTTCTAATAAATTCTTAGTAAACTTAAAAAACCAAAGATTAAACACAGTTTTTAAGAGAAAAGTTACATGCTAATTAATCTGAACAAATTGGGCTGCTCATTTATACAAAAGATGACAGGTATTAAAGCTATCCAAATATGTTAATCAAATCACTGCTTTATTTTTTTAATGTTTTATTTCTGAGAGAGAGAGAGAGAGAGAGAGAGAGAGAGAGTGTGAACAGGGAAGGGTCAGAGAGAGAGGGAGACACAGAATCTGAAACAGGCTCCAGGCTCTGAGCTAACTGTCAGCATAGAGCCCGATGTGGGAATCAAACCCACTAACCGTGAGATCATGACCTCAGTCGGACGTTTAACCTACTGAGCCACCCAGGTGCCCCTCAAATCACTGCTTTAAATAGTTACATGCAAAAATATAATTATGGGCTTAATAATTAATTCAAACAAAAATTTACCTGAAAAGAAATCTTAATACTAAGGGATAAATAGGCAAATACATATGCACTTTGAAAATCAGTTTAAAATACCCACTGGATTGAGCAATAAAATATGAAAATGACTTTTATTTGAAGTCCACTTGGTTATTGGAAGTATTTGGTTAGTATTACTGTTTAGCAGTATACTGAGTTTTAATATTACTTTCACAGACAGCAGTTATTTTTTCTTCAGCTTTGAAATGACTTAGCACATTTTTACCTAGCCAATCTCTTGTCTTATTTTTGGATATTCAGCCTTTAAATGGTGATTGTTTGAAATATGAATGACTGATTGAATGAAAAGAATAAAAGGATGAAACATCAGTCACAGATCAGCAAGAGAAGTAAGGTTTCTCAAGTGAAATATCATTTTTATTCCTTTTGCATATAACCGAGCCACCTAAATTGGATAAATACATATTTCTAACTTCTTCCTGTATTTGCTCAGACCACATAATATTTATATAATAATGAAAATCTGAATTGATAACTTGACTAATAAAAATATTTCCATAAATATCCCAACATGGGGGGTTAAATAGATAAAAGAAGGACTGTTTTTATTTCATTAGAAATCTAATTTTTAAAGTAAAAATCTAGAGGGGAAAGTTTATTATTATATTAAAGACATCAACTCTTTAAAAAGATTATACACAGGGGACTCAAGCCTTGTATTAGCATGCTCTCAAAGATTTTTATATGATGCTCATAAATCCATAATATCCTATTAAATTGCTCATAGCAGGGCAAACTTAAAAGGAGGCAAACATATGGAAAAATATATTAGAAAATAGTTAAGTGATTTATTTTCTTAAAATCCTTTTATGTGAATACCTCTATACAAAAATAGCAATTGGCAATAGCAGTTTCCTTTTCTCTTTCTTTTGTAGAAACTACTACTAAACAACTCTTGAAAGTACGTTTGGAGATACTCTTTACACTAGGCTGTCGTAAAATTTACTCATTTAATATCCTTTCTTTGCTGAATAATTTTTAAAATGTGGTTTTTCCATCTACAAAATTAACTGAATTTGCCATAAGATCTAATGTATAATAATTTTTAAGAAATCTTAGTCATTGCTAAAAATGAAAAGAATGATAGCATTCTTTTCAGTAATATTGCCATTCTAAATAATATTGTTGTTTTAAAGCATTTCATACTATATTCCAAAGTAACTAGACACACTCAATCTTGCCAGCAAATCTCAAACTTCTGAAAATTGGAAGCAAGTAGTCCACTAGATCCAAATAATATTTTATCTACTTAAAAGAGTAACCGTTTTGCTCAAGTGACATAGTCCAAAGTTATCACAACTAATGATTGCCACACAGCATAACTTTATAAGGTAGATATTTGTAAGCATGATTAAGCTTTAAAACACAATAGCCATTGATGGAAATGCTAACATCTCCAAAACAAAAACACACATTAAAGTTGATTTGGTTTATATAGATGCTCATTTCAAATCACTGGAAAATCTTTTATGTTAGTAACTGGACCAGGAAAACATACTATATTGTTATAATTAGATATGCAGAAAAAATTTATAAATAATTCTCTTGGACATTCTCACAAAGGTAAATATTACTGGCAATAATAAATTCACAAGTTGCTATTATTTTGAAGCTCACTAAGCTCTTAACTGCAAATCAGAATCAGCTAAATAATGAACAAATGTCTATATTTCCTCATGTTTTCAGGGGAAGTCCGAATTAACTCTTTCTGAATGGTTGGCAATTTTCTATGCTGAATGTTTTTCTTCATGTTTCCTGAAGGAAAAAAAAACAAAACAGAATGAAATAAAAAATGAATTAAATGAATTCTACATGAAGAAAATGTGTGAATTTTTATTAGAGTATATCTGTTGGCTGATAGAGAATTCGCTAAAATGAGATGTGTGATGCCTAAATGTATGTGTCAACTTGGCAGGACTATGGCGTCCAGATACGTAGTCAAACATTATTCTGGATTTTTTTGTGAAGATGTTTTTGAATGAGATTAACACTTAAATCAGTGGACTTTGGACAATTAAAGCAGATTGCTCTTTGTAATGTGGGTAGGTGTCATCCAATTAGCTGAAATTCTAACTAGAACAAAGTCTGACCTGCCCTAAGCAATAGGATATTTTCTCAGCAGATTTCAACTGCAACTTCAGCTCCTCTGAGGTTTCCAGCTTGCTGGCCCATCCTACAGATTTTGGACTTGCAAGCCTCCATAACCCTATGAGCCAATTCCTTAAAACACACCTCTTTCTGTATATAACTATGCATCACATTTGTTCTGTTTCTCCAGAAGACCATGACTATTACAATCTGCTAACTGGCTACTCCAGTCATTAGCATGTGGAGGCCATTTTGATTCTGGATGCACCAAAAGCTTTAGCCTCCATAAGGAGAATTCAGAGTACCCTTGTTTCTGTAGTCTTCCTTGGAAGTCCTGTGTAATCTTAAATCACAGTTAATTTGTTTTGCATATTTTAGCAAACAAATACTATGGTTCAAAAGCCAAAGATCTACATTTCCTTTTGCCTTCTTGATGCCTCTCACCCTTATCCTTTAATGTCTAGCTACATGGGATTCTTTTTAGAATGGTTCCATCACTTGTCTGGAAGGGGTGTAGACAATTTCAAATGCCTGTGGGGACCAAGCGGGCAATACAAATGAGTGAAGATCCTTCAGTACCTATATATGAAACTAAAAAACAATATGCTGAGTTCATTTGTCTTGAATTTCTACTTCTATCTTGTTTACCCTCTCATGATAGAAAGCTAACTATTGATCAGAGTTCCCTATTTTTTTAATGTTTATTTATTTATTTTGCAAGAGAGAGCATGCATATGTGCATGTGACCAGGAAATGAACAGAGAGAGAGGGAGACAGAAAGAATCCCAAGGAGTCACTGCATTGCACAGAGCCAGACATGGGGCTCGAACTCATGAACCAAACCATGAGATCATATTCTGGGTAGAAATCGAGAGCCAGAGGCTTGGGGCGCCTGGGCAGCTCACTTGGTTAAGTGTCTGACTTTGGCTCCAGTCATGGCTTATGAATTCAGTCTGCCGTCAGGCTCTGTGCTGACAGCTCAGAGCCCAGAGTCTGCTTTGGATTCTGTCTCTCCCTGTCTCTTTGCCCTTCCCCTACTCACACTCTGTCTCTCTCTCAAAAATAAATAAATATTAAATTTAAAACAATGAAAAAAAAAAGAGTTGGGCACTTAATCGACTGAACCATCCAGACACCCCAAGAGTTCCCTATTTTAAGAGAAACAATGATGAAAATACTATAACAAAAGACAACTGATTTGGCCTCAACTGACACAATAGGGTTTGTGGGTACAACGAGGAATTGGAAATATGCCATTTAAAAACTTGAGCTAGGAAACTCTACTGAAGTGTTAGCTTAAATTTATCCATAAATTATGTAAAAATTCACTCTCTTCATCAAGTATTCACAAGCTTTTGCACTTTATATTTTAACAAATTACTTACATTATACCTTAAATTAATAGTAATGCATCGTATCATGCCAACATTTTGAGTAATGCAGCTATATTAGTTGGACTTTGGGAATCTTCATCGCCCGTTAGACTTTTCAGTAAATTGAAGCAAACTCAGACTGTTTTCCCCAGCCATTCCCTGCAGAGGACACATGGACTTCGGTACTTTTATGAACAGGTTTCTTTTATCGCCAGCATTTAATTTTCATTTATCATGGCATCAATCAACTTAAATCTGCCCTTAATCTACAAATAAATATTTTCAGAAAATTTTCAAAGGCTTGGCATACCAAAACTTTATAAAAGTGAGATTTTACTAAATAATTTCTATTGATGAATATCTGAAGACTTTCTAGTCCACGGTCTTATTTAAAAAAAACCTGCTTATTATGACCTATTATTCTGAGCCTTTACATAATTTAATTTGGAAAGTTGAATTTTAGCATATCTATATTAAAAGATATCTTAAGAACTATGCTTATCCAAGTGTGTTATTGCATTCATGGAAGACATATTATTGTTATTTATAAAGACCCATTGGAGAATAACCTAAATATCTTAGTTTTGGAAAAACTTGGGCTTTTTTCTTCTTCTTTCCTTATTTCTTGGGTTATTTTTCTTAATTAGTTTTTCTATAGCAATTTACTTACTTTATCCTCTGGGCATTGTGAATCATGTATTTCTTTCCTACACTGGTAACTGGCAAGCTCAAAACCAAATTCATATTCTGCCATATGGAATATATTCTCAGAATGAAACCTCATAGAAATTTCCACTCTTCTCTTTTAATCTTCCTTAATCTTTCTAAAATTACAGAATATCTATCTATCTATCTATCTATCTATCTATCATCTATCTATCTATCTATCTATCTATCATCTATCTATCTATCTGTCTATTTATAATCTTTTTCAGATGTCCTAATCCTTGGGGTGCCTGGGTTGTTCAGTCAGTTGAGCTTCAGAGTATTGTTTTCCACTTGGATCATGATCCCAGGGTTGTGGATTGAGCTCCGTGGCTAGCTCTGCACTGAGCCTGCTTGGGATTCTCTTTCATTTTCTCTCTGTTTCTTCCTCTGCCCCTCTCTTCCACTCATGGTCTCTCTCCTCTCTCTCCTTTTCCTTGGGAAAAGGCAGAGTACAAATTGCTCACAGATGGAGGGGACATCTATGGACAAACACTAGCTGTCTAAGAAAATGAAAAAGAGAAAGGCCCCAGGGACTCAAGGGTACTTTCCTACCCAAAGGGAGTCAAAATTATTTCAAAATAGTATACTATATTAAAACACCAAATCAGCCAACAAATAACATCCCTGAGACAAATTCAAACTGTTCAAGTATATAATACTTTCCTCAAAGTATGTGACAACAAGTGAGCAAAAAACTACAATAAATAAATATATATATGGATAGTAAAGCAAACAGTTAATTCTATAATATCTTGAAATGTATTTTTCTTTCATTTAATTATTTCCTTTCATTGCAACTTCTGCCACTCTAGTTAAGGGTATAGTAATTATAAATAATTGAATAAAATAATCTTCAATTGTTCTATGTTTAGTCTCTAAAATAATTCTTTCTATACACTGGTGTCATCTTCATTTCATTTTGTTTTTAATTCTTAGCATCACATGTACAAAACACAAATATCTTGGAGTTTTTCTTACAGTCTTGTTTCTCCAGTGGTCTTCGGTGATATCATCCATTATGGCTTTTTAAAAAAGTTTTATTTATTTATTTTGAGAGAGAGAGAGCAAGTAGGGGAGGGGTAGAGAGAAAGGGAAGCAGGGGAATAGAAACCCAAGCAGGTTCTGCACTGTCAGCACATACTCTGATGCGGGGCTCAAACTCACAGACTGTGAGATCATGACCTGAGGTGAAATCAAGTGTCAGATGCTTAACCGACTGAGCCACCTGTGTGCCCCACATCCATTATGTCTCACTTACCTCTTTCCTTTTTTTAAACCCACATCCAGTAATCACCAAACCCTTTCTGCTTTTTCTTTGAAATATATTCAGAATCAATTCTGCCATCTGTTATTTGGACCATTGCAATAGTGTCCTAACTGGACTCTATGCTTCCTACTTTATTCTCTTACAGTTTATTCTCCAGCAACAGCCAGAAGCCGACTGAGCAGTTGCTTTCTTAGATTTATTTTGTAAAGGTAAAATATTTACCCTATTCCAGTTTCAGTTAAAGGCCTATCTTTCATTGACATAGTTCCTACTCCCCGTCTCATTTGATATCGTTCTTCTTACATCGTGTGTATTATTCAAAATTCAGTTTTTGAATTTATTGGCAAATGTAAATGTGGACTTTTTGTATGTTTTTATTTATTTATTTTCACAATAGTTAGTGATGTATCTGTTCCTTAGAGAGATTTTCCTATTACTACATACAATGCTCCTTTCTTTCTTTTTTTTTTTATAGTGGCCTTATATTCAATTACATGTTTGTAATATAATTTAGATATCATCTTCCTTACTGATGTATATTTAGTATGTTCCATGTCTACTATCACAAATAATGTCATAATCTTGCAGCATCTATAGCATAAGCAAATCCTGATCTTTCTTTCAAAGGGTATTTTCAATGAACATGGTCAAATTGGCCTCCATGAGCCTATATAGATTTATTCTTAGTAATGAATTAGGGTGGCCTATTTCCCACACATTCACCAACAGAGTGTGGTATCAGATCTTTGGAATGTTGGCATGTGATGCCCCACAGAGTACTTGTAGATAGTAGATGCTCTCAATAGTGCTTTTTGGACTAAACTGACAAATATACGTATTAAAATTTGCTTCAGACAGGACTGTGTTCTACTGGATTATTAACTCTAAATCTCTTCTATACATTTCAATGAGTGAAGACTACATAGGGAGTGAATATAACAAAAAAAAAATATGTGGATTAATGAAGAAGACAGATTATTTCAATTCCAGATGGATCTGATAAAGGAAATACCCTAACTTAGACTCAAGCTTATTTTTTTATTAGCTGATTTTAAAGAAAACAAAATCAGATATATCTTTAATATATTTTTATTCTGACCAATAGCAGCCACAAAAAGATCATGGATGTGGGGGCAGAAAGAACTGGCTTTGTTTCCAAGCAAACTAATTTATCAAGCAATAGCATTAACGTTTGCAAGTGTGTATTAAGTTCTGGTTACTAAGGTAAGTTCTTTATAAGTTTTATTTTGTGTTTCTTTACAATAATCCTATGACATAGCTGATATTAATAAATCCATTTTATAGATATAGAAACTAACTCTTAGAGTGATTAAGTCACATAGCTTGCCACAAATACTAAAACTATGTATATATTTCCTTCCTACTTCAGGAAAGCTAAAACACTCCAACTCTCATAATTCATTATTTCGCTGTTACAGTTGTTGCATTATGTTTTTCTTCCTATGACACATGATATTTTACAAGATTTTGATTGAACATCAACTTTATGTGATAGTATATACCCAGTAGTGGCCTACCTTCCACTTGGTAAATCTAAAGAGGAATGCCGTTATCATAGGGCTAAACCCACCCTCATTTACATTACTTCCACAGGTAGAATAAATTGTGTGTTTTAAATTTCCTGTTTCATAAAAAGGAAAAATGATCTGGCAGGTGATATGGACTTATATTTCTTTTGTGTATGTGTGTGTTCACTGGGAGATAATTATATTTTCATCTGATCCTTTTCAATATAACTGTTCTTATCCTATAATATGCTGTGCTTTCCTATTATTTATTTTGTGGTAATTTAATATAAGTTGTTACTAGGTTTTAGTCTGGGGAGATTCCCAAAACTTCAGATTTCATATCTAGCAAAGGCACTGGCTTGATATATACTCACTCTTTCTTTTTTTTATGCTCTTAAGTTTTTCTATTCAAAAGCTACAATATTTGACCAAACAGGAATTGTAAGAACGAAATGCTTCTCTGAACTTTTACAAATATTGAGTAATATATTTTGCATAATATGTAATAATATAATGCATAATATTTTTCAAAATATGTCTTTCATAATTTGTTACATGTGTTAAAGACATATACAAGAAAATATAAGGACTTTTTTCGTCTATGGATTGTTTAATCTCTTCACATCATTTATTTATAGATTTAATATATAAAAATGATAATTTTAAGGTAATAGACATAATCTACCTGAATATTGCAAATAATAGGAACCAAAGTAATACTGGACACAACTGGGGTGACAGAGTGGCTCAGTTGGTTAAGTGTCTGACTTTAGCTCAGGTCACAATCTCATGGTTCATGAGTTCGAGTGCTAAACTGGCCTCTGCACTGACAATGCAGAGCCTGATTGGGATTCTCTCTCACTCTCTCTTTGCCCCTCCCCCATTCACACTCTCTTTTTCTCTCTCTCAAAATCAATAAACTTAAAAAAATGCTGGACACAACTGGATTGTATATAGAAAAAATACATTCAATATAGGAATATTTAATGATTAATGATTTAAAAATATTAACTTTCATGGATGTGTCTCTCAAGTTTTTAATATTTTTCTACCTACCTGGATTCCTAAAAAATGGAATCATTGTCTGCTATTTGTATGAGATTATAGTTGTAATTAAAGCCACTTATGAAATCCATTTTCATTTTTATGAAAAGCTATAGATTCTAGTGTAAATCACATTATTTTCCTCTGACCCTTACTACTACTACTATTACTACTACTACTACCACTACTACTACTACTACTATTTTGAGTATAGTTGACACCCAATGTTAACATTAGTTTCAGGTGTACAACATAGTGATTCTACAAGTCTATATGTTATGCTATGCTCACTACTCACCATCAGCTACCATACGACACCATTATAATACCATTGACTACATTCCCTATGCTGTGCTTTTTATTACATGACTTACTCATTTCACAACTGAAGGTCTCTATCTCTTACCCCCATTTACTCATTTTCCCATCCCCTCCCCATGGCAGTTCCTCAGAAAACTAAAAATAGAAATACCATATGATTCAGTAATTCTACTTCTGGATATTTACCCAAAGAAAATAAAAACACTAACTAGAAAAGATATATACATTCATTATTATAGTAGTAAAATCAGTTTAGAAATATCCAGTGCCATCTTGAAGGAAAAAGGAAAAAAAGAAAAGTTCACAAAGCCAGCCTGCAGCCTGAGAAGTCTGCATGAAATAAGGGAAGAGTACTCTTCTGTGTTCTAGACCTCACCACATGGACGAGCCCTCCTCCACAGGAAGCCTTCTTCAGCTGCTCTCCCCAAAAGGTAGTTTCAACTGCATTGGCGCTCCCAACGTAGCTGCGTGTTACCTCTGTAAAAAAACAAGAAACCACTGGTATTTTGGCAAGCTCAAGAGACTTTTATGAATATTTACAAGACAGTGTGATCAAATATTTTATAAAATTGCATGCTAGGTTTAAAAGTTATTTTACAACATTATTGTAGTGCCCAATATTCCATGAGATTTTCAGTTTCTGTAGGCATTTGGAACAGCAAGATTGATTTTCCATGCTATTCATGAACTCATTTGTGGTAAATTAATTCTGTTTTTATGGATGCAGTTAATGTCATTCTTCAACAGAAGTCAAAACATCCTTATGCTCTCATCATATGTCCCTCTATGAATGCTGATGCTGTTAAAATTCTGGATTTTTAGAGAAATATTATATCTATTTCTTCATATATAAGGATGAATCTTCATTTATAGCCAGGATATCTGATTATCCTTTACATAATGATTTTTTTAAACTTAGCCCATGTAAGATCAGTCTCAGTGAATTTTAAGAAAGGAATCACATGAATCACAGAACAAATGCTCATATAGTAAAAGAAATATACAAAAGATAATCAAAATAGAAGAAAACTACATTTATTATTTCCAAATAGTCCTACAAACCTTTTCAAATGTACAGTAAAATGTTCTCCTAAACATAATTGCATTGAGGAATTTCTGAATGAATCTTTATCTTTCTTTTCTTTTCTCTTTTGTCTCTTTTTCTCCCTTTCTTTCTTTCTTTCTTTCTTTCTTTCTTTCTTTCTTTCTTTCTTTCTTTCTTTCCTTCCTTCCTTCCTTCCTTCCTTCCTTCTTTTCTTCCTTCCTTCCTTTCTTCCTTCTTTCCTTTTTTTCTTTCTCTTTCTTTTCCCTTTTTCTTTCCTTTCCAATTCTTCTTCTTTTAATAAGTGTATATTTTCAGGTCAAATCCAGTTTTTGAGGCCTCAGGTGGTACAGTTTGTGTGGTGGACATTTTTAATGGGTAAGAAAATAAAATATCTCTTTCTCCAATTTCCAAAACCAGTTAACCGTGTTATTACCTTGCTAGGACCCTCCCTATCTTGGAAGGGGTTCAGGACAGTATGAGGCTGTGAAGTTTTAGTATCATTAGCTTCACAGTAAATCTGCATGTTGTTAGAAAGAAACCTTAGATCATTAGAAAAGGAGACCCTTTTTCTAACTGACCACCAGAAGATTATACCAACCTACACAACCACTGGCAGAGAGTATGAGAACGTATTTCTCTAGATTTGCCAACGTGATTACTTTCATAGCTTTGAATCTTTAACAATTTGGTAATTAAAAAGGAGTATCCCATTGCCTATTGGGGTCTAGTTGGTCTCTCCTGTAGAGATTAGACACTGAGCACTAGTGTTAGCCAGGTCAGTTTTGGTAATGGTAAATCCATGTTGTTGAACCCATGGACCCAAAGCCACTTTTCTTCATGTGTTCACTGGGCAGCGCTGAGATGACTGGAGAAAGAGGCTGATGGACATCCATGGGGCTTCTCACTTGTCTACCTGATTACTATGAGCTCCCTCTGAAGTGGAGTTCCTTTGGTAGACATTTACAGCATGGCCACACATATCTTCCTAGATTATATCCATTCAGAGATTTCTTATCCATATATGTTTTCTTAATTTTCTTGTTACCAAATATTCTACTTCTGTTTCTTCTAAGTCTCAGATCATCCAACCAGCCAGTTAATAACTGCCAATGACTCAGTGTAAAACTCTATTTCTGACCATCTCTAACTACAGACAAAATGGACAACAAAATTTTGTCAATAAAACACCTGTTGGGACCAGGAACCAGGGATAAGAACTGGTAAAAAAAAGAAAAGAAAAGAAAAGAAAAGAAAAAGAAAGAAACTTGCTGGAAGGTTATAATCTCTGGGTTTCTGGTGTGCTTATTGTCAGCATCTGTGACATAGGATCAAGAAAAGAGACAGCACATCAGAAACAGAAAGAGAAGACTCTTCTGTAGGTCCCCTCTACTCCTTTCCACTGATGACACTTAGCACTGTGTCAGCTTGCAAAGAAGAAATGTTTGCAGAGTCCCATTCAAGTTTCTCAAAGCAGAACAATGAAGTGTGTATGTAGAGTGAGAAGCAATACACTGATACCTGCCACTTGTACACAATCTCACTTATGCCTCATAATACAAGTGAATATCTGGCAATATAATTTTTCAAGCCTAAATTGCCTTTCTATGTTAACTTACAAATGATAGAATTATTCACAAAGTAAAGACATCAGTTGATTCTATAAAATTGTAAAAGCTTATATATTGAAAAAAGAACCAAAACAAAGACAATCAATGCAGGGAAACATAGATCAGTAGCAAGCACTACCAAAGAGAGGTTACATTTATGCGTTGAATATAATATTTTATTCACTTAGATAAAAAAATTATTAATGCCCTAATATGTAAGTGAGCAAACTTCATGACCAGAAAATTCAGAACTGAAAATAAAATTGGTAATAATCTATGGTTGAAAACATTAAGGGTGTCTGGGTGATGTGGTCAGTTAAGCGTCCTATTCTTGATTTTGGCTTAGGTCATGATCTTGCAGTTCATGGGTTCCAGCCCCAAGTCAGGCTTTTCACTGCCAACACAGTCTGCTTGGGATTCTCTCTCTCCTTCTTGCTCTGCCCCACCCCCCACTCACACTTGTGCACACACACACTCTCTTTTTTTAAATAAACGTTAAAAAATATTAATTCAAACAATAATAAGAGACATATTTTGCCTATATAATTAGACTAACTGGTCACTCTGTTCCTTCATTGCACCCTACCTCTCCCACACATCAATAAACTGGAGACTATAACCAACAAAAATTGCTTAAAGTCCTTACTAGGATTTGCAAACCAGAGTCCTTCCTGGTTATTAAAAAAAAAAAAAAAAAAGCAAAAACTGAAAGGTGATTGAGTGCTTTTCTTTTTTCTAGCAGTCCTCCCTCAAAAATATAGTAGAAATCCAAAAATATTTGACATAAGACTAGGACTCACTGATGCCACTAAAAGGGAGTGCATCTTGCTAACTTTGAAACAGTTAAAGAAATGCAATATTTACTACTCAGTACGAGATTAGCCTTGCCGTTTACTTGGATTGCTATCTACATTTATATACACACATATATGTTTAATCCAATAGGTGCAGTAATTATAGAAACAGTCTTATATGCAGTACTCAGGAGCAGGAGTATTGCAAAAGAAATCAATCTGATCTAGAATTTTCCATCACTCCTCCTAAAATTTGAAGACTTGGGGAGCCAGTATGTCTCCATCTTCCTCACTCTCCCCTCCTAAGCATATACTCCGATGGTTTGATAGAATTTATGTCAGTGTTTAGCTTCATTCTTCTCTACTGACTTTCATATATACTTAAAAACAACATTAAGCAGTGGATGTACATACCCAATTAAAAAATTTTTAATGTTTATTTATTTTTGAGAGAGAGAGAGAGACATAACATAAGCAGGAAGAGAAGGAGACACAGAATCCAAAGCAGGCTGCAGGCTCTGAGCTGTTAGTACAGAGCCAGAAGTGGGTCTTGAACCCATAAACCATGAGATCATAACCGGAGTTGAAGTCGGATGCTTAATCAACTGAGCCACCCAGACACTCCTGTACACACCCAGGAGATTAAGGTGGGGACAAAAAGATGAAAGGATTGAGAAGCCCCAGAGCAGGTGAGATACAAAAAGGGGGATGGGAATCCCAGAGGCTGATGCTGGAGGAGAAAGTGAAAGCAGAGTCTTGCTGTCTGGAGCTAAGAATAAATACTAATGGAATTTTTTTAAAAACAAAATTTGTGTGTTTTGTTAGTAAACTCCCTTTTTGAGTTCTCTAATAGAATAAGCAAATTTCTATCAATTGTGACTCTTCTTAAGAATTTAAACTTTGTTTGGGGGAGATATAGGACATAAGGAGGTAAGCTGTATATGGACTACACCAAATGAAAAGGTTTTTAATTTATATATAGAAAAAATCAATTGTTCCTAAGTCCCACCCAGAAATCTTGGGAAAATATACACAGTTCATCTGTTCACAGAAGCTCTAATGTTATGAGTTTGCTTGGGTGTCCTCCTGTCTTGGTGTGATCCTGCCCCCTGCCCTGGGACCCTGGGGGAAGGGAAAAGAAAAGAAAAGGGAAAAGAAAAAGAAGTGGCAAAGACAAGGAGGAGAGAAGAGGAAAGAAATGAAGGAATGAGATCAAATTCCAATATCTCTGTTGGGGAAAAGTATAAAAAAAGGGAAAAGTAGCAGCCAGAACAATTAATTGTTTATAATGTCAGTATGAGACACTTATTTTAGAATGTGGGTTAACCTGTTAAGTCAGGCGTCACTCCCTGTAACTATCCATGGGCACGCATGCCCCTTATTAGGAGGATGTGGTCCTGATAACTTGCGAAAGGTGATTGTGAAGGTTATGTCTTTGACTGACAGTTGCAGATTGGTTTGTCGCCAGTAATACTATCCCAGAGTAAAAGACATCTAGCAGCTGTACCTCCTCATTCTGGCTGATCCATTAATGTCACCGGCCTCCCCAGGAATTGTCCCCTCTTACCTTGTGTGTTTATGAATACGATTTTATTTCTACTACATTTTTACAGCAAACTAGTCATGTTTCTTTAGTTGGTTTTCCCTGGTGTCTCTTGCCCCTCAAAGTTCTCAGAAAGCTTTGATAAATTAAGTCACTAGTAAGGAATACAGCTATATATTACTGGATTTAGTAACTAAATACCAAAAGCATTCAGAATAGGGCCTTAAAAATGAAAATATCCATTTAACGCCCCATGGCCTAATTTTGTTAAACTTAAATCAGCTTAGGTATTACAAATCACTGTATTAATAATTTTAAATATCTTTATCTTCAAATTATTTTAAAATCTTGTATAATTAAGAAAATAATTTTTATCTTTTAAAAAAGCATCAGTGGATTAATTATTGGGCTTTGAAGTATGTAGTATTTAACTAGCATAAGTTAAAGTATCAACTTATATCCTGTAAGATAAAAAATGTTAAATCATACATTACATATATTTAAATTAATTTTCAGTCTCCTAGGAGAAATTCTATTATTTTTTACATTATAATGCTAGAATTCTTAAGGGGCAATATAACATACATTAAAAGAGAAGCCTGCTTGAATTCTATAAATGTGAATGCGGTGCCAGTAATGAACTACTGTTGTTACTTTACTCATTTTGGTCGTTTGGCTTTACCTACAAACTGGTGACAACAGTATATATCTCATAGGGTTATTAAGAAAATTAAGAGCGAAAAAAAATCTAGCATAGTACTAGGCACATAGTAGGTACTAAATAAAAAATAATTGAATATGACTATTTTTTATCAAATGATGTAAAAAAACTTCAGCATAGTGGAATCTTCACTGATATAAAGAAAATCTAAAAATATTTTAGCCACTGAGATGATACAGTTAATAGTCTGTGACATTAAATAAGTCACCTGACCACTCTATATCTTAGTTTCCTCACGGGTAAGGTGAGGATAAAAATAGTGTCTATCTTACAGGGTTATTATAAGGAAGAAAAGAGGTTAATAACCATAAAGTATATGGAATAAGACCTGGCATATGCATAAATAATTATGTAAGTTGATATAAAGATAATATTACATATAAGCATTATGTAATTATATACATATTAAACAAGGATTTATTTTTTTTAATTTTTTTAATGCTTTATTTCTAAGAGAGAGAGAGAGAGAGAGACAGCGTGAGCAGGGGAGGGTCAGAGAGAGAGGGAGTCACAGACTGAAACAGGCTGCAGGCTCTGAGCTGGCAGTCAGTACAGAGCCCAACGCGGGGCTCGAACCCATGAACCACGAGATCATGACCTAAGCGAAAGTCGGACGCTTAACCGACTAAGCCACCCAGGCGCCCCTAAACAAGGATTTATTAAGTGAATGAGTGAATAGGTAGGGTAGAGTTTTCACTACTTTTTTCATAAATCTATGATATAATGAAATTGCTCCTCAATCTAAGGTTTTATGTTTTGTATTTTTTGATGAACAATGTTAACCAGACATCTCAATTACATAGATTTATGATCTGACAGATACTGTTTGTCTAGAGCAGGTGCAATTTCTATATTCTTCATTAGAGCTTCGCTACTTAAAGTAGATCCTTGGGCTAAGAGCATGACATCATGTAAATTATCAGGTCTCACACTAGGCCAGCATTTCAACAGGTTTCCAGGTGATTTGAATTTGCTAGTATAAAGTATCTATGTCACCAATATCCTACTTTTGTAAAAAATAAATATAAGATTAGAAAAACCCATAAGAGAGTGGCATTTATTTTTCTTTGGAAGGACATTTCTGTTTAAACAACAAAGCATATACAAATTAATTTCTTTTGACTATAGACATAATTTTGTTCACTTGTTTCCTGATTAGTTTATATAACTATATCTATATCTATAACTATATAACAAAATCGATATTGTTTATAATTATTGGGAGCGACTTTTAGGGTTTAAAATTTTTTGTGTGTGTTATATTTTATTTTTAATGAAGGAGCATACATAGAGAAAATATCTTTGTGGCAGATAAATTTATTTTCATATTTCTGAGGTCATGTGTAATTGCAGGAATTGTAAGATTGAAGACCACTGGGAGAAAGAGCTGTCCAAAAGTGAATGAGTGCTCTTTACAACAGAGCCTCTTGAAAGGAAAAAAATACGGTAATATGTTAATAGGTTTGACAGCACTCTTGCCAATTTTGAACAAGAGGTCACTGGTTCTCTGAGTGATGGAGTCTACTTGCTTAAGATTTGAAAGGAAGAAGGGTTTATGTTATTTGTCCATGGGAATCCCATTATCCACTGGAATGCTTGGATTCTGACCCTGTCAAAGCCTAGATAAGTGGAGTCAGTATAGCACTTGACTATTTAAAAACATGTGGCATAACATTATGACAAATACTGCCCCTGCCCACATGTAACAAACCTCCTTAGCAGTTATTATGATGTGGGTCCTGCACATCATATTATGATGTAAGCCCTGTGTGATTTTCCGTTGTGTTGCTGAAGCTTCAGAGAAGACATTTGTGCAGGTCTTGTGGATAATCTGACAGCTCCCTTGAATCTGAAGATGTCTCAACGCTTTATTCTTTCTTATTTACTCTTTAAATAATTTTATTTGAGTGAAAATTTATATTCCAGAGGAAATATTATTATAGTATTCATTGTGTATTTAAAAACAAGCCAGGCACCTTTTAAAAATCAAATGGTAATATACTTTCAGGTGAAAGCTTTCAGAGAAGAAGATTTCAAGCATTAGCTTGAACTCCTGCCTAATGCAGTTAAGCTGTGGGGGGAGAGGGTCAGAGACACAAAGAATAGCAGTGACCCACTCTGTGTTGTTCTGTATGCTCTCTCCTCTTACCTGAAGAGTTAGCATCTATTCCTTGGCACTGTCTCCCTCTCTCATCTCACCTTGCTGCAAATGAGCACACACAGCCAAGGAGATACACACATGCTCGCTCTCTCTTTCTCTCCAAAACACTCAAGAAAATCAGGGGAATGGGAGCAAACAATCTCAGAGCTCCCTAAATTATTTAGTAATAATAATGATATATGCCTAATGTTACATGTACACCTGTAACATGTATAAATGGTACATACAATATTCTAATTTTCTAATGTAATAAACAGGCATTGCACTTACATAGGCCTGAGTTAGAATCTTAACTCTCATATGATGTAACTTTATGATGCACGCTTTACAGCTTTCTGAGCTTCAATTTCATTTTCTCTAAAATATTAATTATATTAGACTTATCAATAAGTCTATTATGATCATGAAATTGGAAAAGGCACACTTAAGTCAGATTTGAGACACAGATACATTTGGAAAGTTTGCTTAGGTGATGTTCTTCGCTAAAGCTCTCCCTAAACCTCTTAAGCACAGATCAATTCTTTCTTTCTTATGATTCATGTGGTGGCCCAGAATATCTTTATACTTGTAAAGGAACAAAAAGAATGTTCATTCATAGGATTGATTAAAATATACAAACACATGGTTGGTGGACTTGGGGGACTAAGATGTTGGTAAAGAAGTAAGCTTTTAGATGATCTGGAGTGCCCCAAACCCACACGGTCACAAGAAATAATTCTCTTATAATGAACTAGACTAAGCTAGAAGGTCAATAGGTCAGAAGGATGTAGAAGGTTCCAGTTGCCATTAAAAGGATGAATCTGGTCTGACCCACCTTGGTGTCACTCTATGTCATCTGGTTTGACATGGCCTATGAGTAAGCCAGAAAATTTTCCACGTTCAAGAATTTTTGTATAAGATACCTTTTTTTTTAATTTTATTTTTTTTATCTTGTGTGCTATAAGGGTCAAGTGCATTAATGGTAAGAGAAGACTAACAACAATGTCACCCCATTGGCATTGGCAAATCTGTAACTTAAATTACAGTTATGATTGTAGATTTCCAGGAGTGCAGCACCTTTGCTCAGCAGAATCTTAGCTCAGTAGAGATCATATCTACATGTTTCCCATGTTAGGACCAAGGCTAATTTATAAACATACCAAAGACACTCTTTGGATAATTCTAAAATATTTATTGGAAACTCAAAGGAGCATTTTTCATCGGGCTTGAGTTCCTGCATGATAAGGAATTTCTGGCATTAGTTTTAATGGTTACTATGGCATTAATTGTATGGCCATAAACTAGTAAGAAATGAGGATACTTATATTTCTTGAATAATGCACTGAACTTAATGCCTACCATGGTAGATATTTAGTAAGCTTGTTTGTCCTTCTTCATGTTGGTATTTTATCTTTTAAAAAAATTTTTATGTTTTTATTTCTGAGAGAGAGAGAGAGACAGAGACAGCGTGAGCAGGGAAGAAGAGTCACAGATAGAGGGAGGGAGATACAGAATCTGAAGCAGCCTTCAGGCTCTGAGCTAGCTGTCAGCACAGAGCCTGATGTGGGGCTCATATCCACGAACAGTGAGATCATGACGTGAGCCTAAGTTGGACGCTTAACTGACTGAGCCACCCAGGTGCCCCGGTATTTTATCTTTATAATATAATTAAGAGCAAAACTGTCTTCAATTAAACCAATTATACTACATATAATAAACTTAATCATAATAAATTCTAGTATTAGAATTGAACAACTGCTGTGCTGTACATTCTAGTTTCGATGCTGGACAAAATGTGACTATGATGGTCACAAAAATGCCAACTAACAATTTTTCTCTTGGTTTACAGTTAATAAATTGCTTTTTAAAAAGTTATTTATTTTGAGAGAGACAGACACAGCTCAAGTGGGGAAGGGACAGAGAGAGAGGGAGAGAGAGAATCCTAAGTTGGTTCCATGATACTTGTGCAGAGCCTGACTGAGGACTTGAACTCACAAAACCATGAGATCATGACCTGAGCCCAAACCAAGAGTTGGGTGTTTAACTGACTGAGCCATCCAGGTACCCCAATAAATTGCTTTTTATATACATCATCTGTTTTAACTTTTTTTTTTATTTCTAGGAGAGAGAGAGAGAGAGAGAGACAGCGTGAGCAGGGGAGGGTCAGAGAGAGAGGGAGATACAGACTCTGAAACAGGCTCCAGGCTCTGAGCTGGCAGTCAGCACGAGCCCGACACGGGGCTTGAACCCACGAACCGCGAGATCATGACCTAAGCGAAAGTCGGATGCTTGACCGACTGAGCCACCCAGACGCCCCTGTTTTAACATTTTCAACAACTTTGGGTTGAGTATTACATTCTACATTTTATAGATGAGACTCAGAATTATAGAGTGAAAAGAAAAAGATATGGAAAGCCATTTAAAGAAAAATGTATTTAGTATATTAATCATCACACAGCAAAAAATATACTTTCAAAACAAGAGAAAGTAAAAAGCATCACACTTATTATTAGAAATACAAATTCATCTGATTTTTATTTTAAAATTATGTTTCTAAAACAAATTTTGTTTCTAAAAGAACTTTCAGGTGTAAAACATTATTTAAAAAAATTTTTTTAATGTTTTTTTAAAATTTATTTTTGAGAGAGAGAGACAGCATGAGCAAGGGAGAGTCAGAGAGAGAGGGAGTCACAGAATCTGAAGCAGGCTTCAGGTTCTGAGCTAGCTGTCAGTACAGAGCCTGACCTGGGGCTCGAAACCACGAACTGTGAGTTCATGACCTGAGCTGAAGTCGGACACTTAACCGTCGAAGCCACCCAGGCCCCAAGGTGTAAACCATTATATAACAGTGTTTCATATCGTGTCACTAGTATTTCAAATTATTTGCACAGAGGCTGCTGAATGAATGATAAATTAGTTGAATTGTAATAATAGATGAATGTGTATTCATACTTGTCAAGCATATTTTCATTGGAATCAAAGTTAAATGTGATCTTTCTTAATATTTTTATAAGTGAAAAAATGAATATAATCAGTACATATTTATCAGCTGTCAGATGGTACTAAATCTAGTCAAGTTCTAAAGAAATATAGATAGATAGGGATTTACTGTAGGAAAGCAGTAAAATTAAATTCTGCTTATAACCAAATATGCATTAGTGTGTCTGGAAAATAAAATAAGATTAAGGCCAGACAAATATTTAGTGGACTAGCATATACAACATTTTAAATGTAAAGCAATATAAATATGTGTTTGTAATGCACGAAAACTGGAACTAATGTGTTTGTCATATCCATAATCTTTGTATAAGTAGACATCTATTAATTTTGACGAGTTCATTATGTTTTATTATTTTGAGACTAAACCTGAAAACATACCCTATTCTAATAGAGGATGAAAAGAAGGATATGGTCCAAAGAGAAGTAACTGAAATAATCCATTTATGTAGGCAAATGACTTTGGATATTTGATTTCTTCTTAAATAAGTCAATATGCATTAAACTAACCGCACACTTATTTAGTTAGGGTAGAAAATGGTAGTATATGCTTTTGAAAACAACTGTCTTAACAGAGAAAATAATCACCATGATACTAAATATTTATCAAGTGACAGATTTTAATTCTCATTGTAGCATGATTTTGATGAACTATTATACTATTGGAGTCTTATTTTCAAATATATCATTGAAGTATTTAGAAAATTTTACTCCAGCAAAATCCATTAATAGTCAATCATCCAATGATTTCTTAAAGTACAATATGCTATAGAGCTGCTTAATGACTTTTCCTAATGAAAACTTTCCACTCATTATTCACTTAGCTCTCTTTATTTGTTTAAATTGATGAAAGTCTACTGGGAAGGGACTTTTACAACATTTATGTTTATTTTGCACCTAAACCAGAGATTAGTAAACTTTTTCCTATAAAAGGTGAAATAATAAATATTTTAAAGTCTTCGCAGTTCATAGATTCTCTGTCATAACACTTAACTCATCATCATAGTGCAAAACCAGCCATAAACAATAACTAAATGATTGAGGATAGCTGTTTTCCATATTTATGTCTAGATATGTAATGCAGGTCCTATTTTGCCAACCCCTGATCTAGGCTGTTGTCGGGTTCTTAAATAACAATGACAGTTTAAAAAAGTTTTTAAGAATACTTAGATTCCCATTAGTATTAAATTGTAGGTATATGATATGTTAAAATCTACAATGTAACAAGAAAATAATTATCAGAATTTTGTCTAAGATAATCAGACTAGTTATAGCTCTTTGGGGGCTGATTTATTACAGAGACCAAGGTAGATTAGGCAAGTCAAACATTAAAGTATTGTCAATTAAGCACTTATTTAATTTTTCTCTCATTATGCTGTTTTGCAATTCCAGTGTTAAAAGGAAACATGAAGCATTTTTCTTTGTCCACAAGTGGACTGCAGTCTAGTTTGAAGCTAGAATTTCAAAACTGAGTTAGTATGAAGATAAGTGCTAAAACTCCATAATTTTTACTCTCTGAAATATTTGTTTTTGAGATGTGTTTTAAGTTATGTGCTTAAAAAGCTCTACAAAATTTTTCTCATTATTTGGCATACTTTTATCGCTCTGACAACGGAAGCATCATGATAGAGAAAGCTGTAGACATTCTGCTATTTAGCCTTTCAAGAGCAGGCAAGATAAATTTCATCTTTTCATATTTTGTTGAATAAATATATTGCAAATTCTACATTTGTCTCTAACAAATACACTAAATTCACAAGATGTGTGAATTTAGATTTAGTATTATAGCAAAGGGTTATGAGAGCAGAAAAAACGAAACAAAATCCTGAGACCAATCATTCAATATATCTAAATCCTGACCATCCAATAAACCAATACCAAATTCTATCCTTTCAAGCTAGTTGATTCCATTAGTACAGAATTGAATTAGGAAATAATCTAACACATCTTTCCATGAAAATACCACCATTAGAATAACTTAATTGATTATTTTATTTAGCATGTGATAAATAGATTAAAATGTGCAAACATCTGGATTCTATTTGTTAATCTCTCTTTAATGAACATCAACTATACAAATTTCTCATTTTTCACTTTAATTTCAGTTTTACCTCTGTAATCATCAGGGTAACAGTACAGTCATAAAAATATACAAAGTGTGTTGGAAGGGGGAAAAAAACCCAAAATGGTTAAACTAAGCATAATGAGCTGAACTCACTTTTTTTTACTTCACAATATAACTATTCTTTTTTTTTTTTTTTGCAGTTGTACATTGAATTTTATTATGTTTAGTTTTTTCAATATAACTATTCTTCTAGTCTTTTAAAATATATAATTGTATAACCATTTTTATGATTGTTTATTATTCAGTAATTTGGCTATTGCATTATATTTAAGTAATCCCCTATCATTGGTCATTTATGTTGTCTGATTTTTCAACTTGAGAAGTAATCCTACTATGAGCAGCCCGTATTTTTACAATGCTTGTAATTTATTTTAAAACACCTCTTTATTGTATTAGTCTCCTATTGCTGATGTAACAAATTATCATGACTTTAATGACTTCAAACAAAGGTATTACGTTTCAGTTCTGTAGGTTAGAAGTTCGACAAGTCTCAATGAGCTATAATCTAGGTGTTGGCAGGACTGTGTTTTCTTCCAGGGTCTCTTGGAGAGAATCCATTTCCTTGATTTGTTTTTCAGCTTCTAGAGGCCATCCGCCTTCCTTGGTTTATGGCATCCTTTGTCTAACTCAAAGCCAGGAACATTGCCTCTCTGACCATTCTTTATAATCAGTCATCTCTCTCCAATCTTTTGACCACCTTTCTGTAGTTTTACTTCTCCCTCTCTCTGACCACCTATGATAGGTTTTCCAATTTTAAGGATCCATGTAATTAGATTAGATCCACTTCAATGATCCAGATACTTTTCTGCAAAGTCCCTTTTGCCACGGAATATAACGTATTCATAGATGCTAGGATTAAGAATTGAACATCGTTGGGGATCCATTATTCTTTCATATACAGTAAGATAATTATGTATTCATGTTGAAGTCAACATCCAGGCTCCAAACAAGAAAGCTCTGAGTCAGGGAGCATCCATCAGGAATTCATAATCTCCTGAAGCTTTGTTAATCAGCTTACCAGGTAGCCAAAGTACAGTGTTTTTTTTGGCCAGAACTAGTGACTTGTTAATTGCAGTGGTGAATGTTAGTGTCAAGTGTTCATTTATAAATATCTAATATTTAACTAGTTAAGGGTCAACATTACTACAAAATAAGAATTCCTCTTCTCCTTAATAAATTTGAACACATATCCCTCACACAAACAAAAATGTGTATGTGCATGTGTATGCTTATGTACATGTGAATAAAATAAATGGTTGAGAACTATAAATGGGCCCTTGTGTTTCAGAACAGGAAAAATAAGCACCGAAGGAAAAAAAAATGACCCTTATATAATTAGAACAGTAATGTATAGTTTTTAGCATAAGAATTTGACTAAAACAATTGAGGGGAAGTGAAAACTAGATTTCTAGTCTTAAGAAGAATTTAAAGGATAGTAAAACTCAATGGTATTCGTTTTAAATGAATGGTAATTCAACACTTCCAAAAATAAAACTTTGGGGACTTCTGCTTTAGATTAGGATATAGCAAGTCACAAGAGACTATTGCTCACACATTGACAATAAGAACAGACATGATGAGCCATAAAATTATAATTATAGTATTTTTAAAACCTTAAAATATCTGAGTGTACAAAGGGACCAAAATGCACTAAATTCTTGAAAAAGATGAATCTTTCCGATGGGAGAAGGAAATTATGGCTATTGTCATCTCTGGCAGAATGTCAGAAGGAAAAGTGAATCTAGCAGAACATTTAAAAACTCAACATTGATATGAGGTGTTAAAAGATTAGATTAGAATCCCAAGGGCCTCCAACCCTAAAGCAATTTAGCCTCCAACTCTAAACTTTCTCATGGGGCATCTCTAGTGCACAGAGGTTGGGGCAGTACTGGGGAATCAAGAGAAATTCATTTCACATTCTGAATTACATAGGGCTATTACCATATGCAATGCACTAGCCCACTGAAGGCTGGGTTAAATAGAAGATGAAAAGTCTAAAGAAGTTTCAGCCACCTAAGAAGCACAGTAGAAAACAGAGTGGCCTTGGCAAAGCTGGAGACTGAGCTTCAGAGCAGGGGTTGACAAATGTCTTCTGTAAAGGACTAGATAGTAAATCATTTAGGCTCTTCACTAAAATAAATTGTAAGTAAAGTTCTTAAGGGCGACAGGGAATGATACTAGATGAATGCCCACATCCCTAGAGATGAATGCAGCACACCAAAAATGATAAATACAAAATGTATTCATATATGTAATATTTAATATGTATATATCACATGTACAACTTATATAATGTATAATATGCATATATGCATGTGTATACATGTATTATATATTTTATATAAAAATTTATTATCTAAAATAATAATAAAAACATTGTGGGAACTATAAATATATATAGGAGAAAATATATCATGAAGCATAAAATTGAGCAAAAATGTAAAATCAACTATTTTGGTAGTCAGTATGATTCTTAGCAAAACTTTGGAAGCTACAAAAATATAACTCCTAATGAATTTAGAAAAGTTGCAAAAAATTTTACTGGTAAATAAAATAAAAATGTTCTAAAAGTGCCATTTACAATTGCAGTAATTTATTAGGTCATCAAAAGTAATAATCATTGAAGAAAAAATTGATAAACTGGCTTTATCAAAATGGCAATTTATGCTCATCAAAAGACTCCATTGGGAAAATTAATAGGTGAGTAACAGATTGGGAAAAAATTACATATATTATATATAAAATCACCCACTTGGATGACTATTAAAAAACGACAGATGATAATAAATGTTAGTGAGAACGTGGGAAAATCAGAATCCTCATACATGGCTGACAGGAATGTAAAATGGTGAGGCCACTTTGGAAAAGGGTCTGGTGGTGCCCCAAAATGTTAAGTACAGAGTTTCCATATGAAATAACAATTCTATTTCTCAATACATACATAATAGAAATGAAAACACACACTCACATAAAGTCTTCGTAGCCAAAAGGCAGAAACCATCTGTGAAATAGAAAATATATATGTTGGTCTCTACCTGTGGTTCCTGGCATAGAGTTTCTCAAACTCTTAAAATGTTCTATGTGATAAGAGCAGTAGGAGTACCTTTTGCTCTAGTGTTTGGTTTTTGACACTGGTTCTTGATACAGGTCCCTTGGTATTTCCTGAGTGATAGGAATGTCTTTTGCTCTTGGGGCACCTGCGTAGCTCAGTCAATTGAGGGTCCAACTTCATTCAGCTCAGGGCATGATCTCTTAGTTCACGAGTTCGAGTCCTGCATTGGGCTCTGTGCTGACAGCTCAGTGTGGAGGCTGATTCAGATTCTGTGTCTCTTTCTCTTTGCCCCTTCCCCACTCATGCTGTGTCTCTCTCTGTCTCTCAAAAAATAAATAAACGTTAAAATTTTTTTTAAAAAGGAATGTCTTTTGTTCTAATAAGTGACTCCAGATGGGTTCCTGGTTAGCTCCTAGAAGGGGACCAGTCCCCAGAAAGACCAAGCCATGATTAAAAACTTGGAAATTTCAACCCTAACCTCCATTCTCTGAGAAGGGGAAAGGAGATGGAGATTAAGCTAATGATTGATCACATCTACATGATGAAACTTTCATAAAAGTCCCCAAAGTATGGGATTTGGAGAGATTCTGGGTTAGTGAATGCATGGAAGTGCTGGGGTGGGCGGTATAGGTTCACCTTCACTTTCATTGACATAAGCTCCTGTGTTTGGGACACTTTAGTCCTCTCCTTATGTATCTCTTCATCTGACATTTCATCTGTGTCCTTTTTCATATCTTTTATCATAGGACATATCAGTGAACATAGTAAGTTTTCCTGAGTTTTGTGACATGCTCTAGCAAATTTATTGAACCTAAGGAGGGATCTTGGGAACTCTCAGTTTATAGCTAAACGGTCAGAAGCGCAAGTGACAATCTGAACTTGCAATTGTCATCTGAAGTGGTGGTGGGGTGGAATACTTAACCTATGGGATTTACCCTAATTCTGGTTAGTGTCAGAATTGTGTTGAAATGCATAATACCCAGCCGGTGTCACAGAGAATTGCTTGCTGTGGGAAGAACCTCCACATACTTGGTGACCAGAGATGAGATATTCTGAGTATTGAGAACAGAGTAAAGGAAAAAAGCAGAATTTTTCCTAGATACCACCCAAATGGCCACAACTATGAATGGATTAATGAACAGTATATCCATACAATGAAATATTATTTGGCATTAGAAAGGAACAGAGCATTAATACATGTTACAACCTGGATGAACCTTGAAAACATTATGCTAATTGAAAGAAACCAGATACAACAGAACAGGATTATTTAATTCCATTAATATAAAATAAGAAAATCCCCAAACACAGAAAGTAGATTAATGATTGTCCTGGGCTGGAGATAGGGAAGATGAGAGTGAGTGCTAAATGGTAGGAGTTTTCTTTCTGGGGTGATAGAAATGTTTTAAAATTAAGCTGTGATGATGATTCACAATGCTGAATATACTAAAAAAACAGCAACCTGTACACTTTAAATGGGTGTGCTCTGTGAATTCTATTTCAATAAAGCTGTTTAAGAAAACAAAACAAATTCCTGACCAGTCCACTGTCACCGTAACAAGCCTAATTTTCAAGATGACATTTGGGTCTCCTAGTCCAGAGTCCCAGGAAATTAGACACCCTGCCCCTTCTTCGAAACTCTCAGCACAGATACAAAAACCAAAACCAATCTGTTAAACATTCATCTAATCCATCAGGCAATTGGTGGAGAACCTTGTATCCCTGGCTGCCCAGTCAAAGGTACTTCCTGTGAAGAATATCCCTCACAATGCAGTATAAATAATTAAAAACACACCATGCATTGTTTCCTTTTAGGATGGGAATTATTCAGGGTCCCTGTGCTATAAGCACAACCTTGCAGCAGTGTGACAAACAGTAAGGACTTCATGGGAAGCTCTATGTTTAATGTATCCTACCAGGCCAGATCAAGTCTGGGCAGGTCATTACCAATGGGCTGGGAAGCCTGAGGAGTCTCTTCCAAATTATCAAGTCTAAAGAACAAATTTTGATCAATTCTGCAAGAGGAAACACTCCGCTATTTTTCTATTCTCTCTATAGAAACAGGCAGTACAAAATTACTGTCATATGAAGAGATAACCAAGGGCTATGAAGCCCAAAATGCAGAAAAAAAAGTATTAGGAAATTAGTTATTCAGAATATCATGCTATGTTGGAATTTGTGTTGTTCGTAGTATTTATCAACATCTTAAATTTAGCCATTTGTAGTGAATTATTTTATTCTAATTACATATTCACAATTATAAACATATTATTATAATTAAATGAATACATGTTTGGCTTCAAATGTAATCTGTCTTGATTTTGCTTGTTACATATGGCTCTTTGCCTTTTCCTCCCTTGTTAATCCACTTTTAACAAGAACATTTGATGTTCTTTCTCTCTTTTCTTCAGTTGCGATAGTGACAACCTTGAATTAAAATTAATTCATTGCTTAAACCAAATGCCCCCATAACCTGTTTTATTTTTAATATATAATATTCATGTGCATTTATCAAATGCCCCCATGATTCACCATTGTTTCCTGTAGTAGTAATATTTGACCTTCTATCTCTTTTAGCATCTTTCATGAATTTTTCTTTGACCTCTCGGCAGACAGGCACACATTTTTGTTACCAATCCAGACACAAAGCAGCCTTGTATTATCACCACAGAATGGGGATTCCAGTTGTGAAATTGTGACATTACACATTTGCACTTTTTTCCTCTTGATAAAATACATCCAGACCTATGCCATAACACGGAGTTACATGCATTTAATCTACTGATCTTTCATACAATTAGATCATTCACCTCAGGCAATACAGTATAGTAGCATCATACAAAGTATAATCTTCCTGTAGATCAGAGATGTCAAAATGGACAGATTTTTACACCACCACAGAAATGAAACACTTGCATAGTAATTGGTTTGGGAAAATTGTATTGGAATGCAGTAGTGGTTTTATCTACCCAGCTATAGCTTGCTGGCATTAAAAAGAAAAAGAGAGTCAAGATAGAGAAAGTCAAATTTCTATGTTTTCCCTTTCCCTAACCTATCGCAGGCCAATGATTGGGTTAATAGCCTGGAGAAAAAGCTACCTTGTGGAGGTAAACTGAACTTTCATCACAACTAGGTGCCACCATCAATGAATTGTCAAAAAAAGTAAAAAACTTCTCTAATGATCTTTCTTTTTATCTTGTGGAGCACCTGCTGCCCCAAATAATGCCAAACTGACTGACAGCAGGTGGTTTGAAGAAAAATCAGTGACTTTTCTTCCCCCCAGGCTCTTCATGCCTTTACTGAGCCCTTGGCATGGGATTGTTCAGCGGAAAAAGTCAATAGTGCCTGCTGTCAACAAAATGTGCCTGTGTGCATTTTTAAAGGCTCTGCCTTCTTGAAGTTTAGTTGTCAGGAACCTCGCTTTTAAATAGATTTCAGTGTCAATATGTGCTGTTTCCCACTAACGTTAAGAAATGGTCACAAAGAGCAGGATCTGATGCTGTGTCAGGACGTCGGCTGTGCTGATACTTATTGGCTCTCCACCCATCAGGAAGCATCTTTAGAAACTGAGAAGGCTTGGATGAAAAGGAAACCATTTCAGCTACTTTCTTGAAAGTTTTCTCATTATTGACAGGAGATATACATAATATATCCTGGTAATATATATATATATATATACACTTACAATGTATTTATTGGCCTAGATATTGAGTGTCTATATTACTGAACACACATGATGGCAAACCAAGGGCTACGTATAATAGCTTCAACATTTTAAAACACACATTCACTATTACAGAGACAAAATCATCAGGGTGTCAGTTTCTGCAGATGATATATATTTCTTGTTTAAAGTAGGCACCATTCTGTCTATAAACATGCTTCTCCCAAATTCATGTATAGATAGATTTTTTTTGGAGGAAAGATAGAATTTTGCAGGTTTATGTTTTATTATACATAAGTTGACCAATTTCAATTGGCCTCCTATTTTCAGAAGGTTGATAAAATTAATAAAATAGAAATTGTGATGATTTTAGCAAAAGCCTCTCTGAGCCTAAATATTATTATGAAGATTGACTGAAAACATTAAAAATTAGATTTATTTGTGGGGTGCCTGGGTGGCTCAGTCAGTCAGATGTCTGACTTTGGCTCAGGTTCTGGTGTTGCTGTTTGTGAGTTCGAGCCCTGAGTCAGGCTCTATGCTGACAGCCTGGAGCCTGGAGTCTGCTTCAGATTCCGTGTTTCCCTCTCTCTCTGCCCTTCCCTTGCTCTGTCTTTCTCTCAAAAATAAATAATATTTAAAAATTAGAGTTATTTATTATACTTTTCAACCACAAATATTTTAAATATCTTAAAAACACAATGCATTGTGCTGAGTACCTCGTAGTACCAAGAAATAAATTAACTTCTTTGGTAACCAAGAGGTTAAATTCTATTATCTACCTGGGGACAGAGGGTCACAAAAACTTAAGAATTTTAACAGGAATATAGCAATAACAATGGAGAGCAAACGATTGATTCTGAATGGGACAATAGCTTTGTGAAGGAAATATCTTTTTAAAATTTCTTTTAATGTTCACTTATTTTTGAGTGAGTGAGTGTGAGAGAGAGAGAGAGAGAGAAAGAGCAAGAGCAGGGGAGGGGCAAAAGAGAGGGAGACTCAGAATTTTAAGAAGGCTGTAGGCTCTGAGCTGTCAGCACAGGGCCTGACATGGGATTGGAACCCATGAACTATGTGATCATCACTTGAGCTGAAGTTGGATGCCTAACTGACTGAGCCACCCAGACACCCCAAGGAAATCTCTCTTAATCTGAGCTTTGAAAAATGATCACAGTGTCTGAAGTTGGGATGGAGGATGGTAGATAAAGCATACCATATTAAGACACTGAGGTTATATACTTGGTAAGTTAGAAAAATTAGAAGTAGTTCATGGCTATATGTGTATATGGAGTAAGGAGGGAAATGACCATGCATATAAGAGTTAGTAAATAAAATAGAACCAATAATTTATACTCTGAAAGATTCTTATTAAACATGATATATACAATTATTACTTTTGAACTTACAAATTTATTTATCTAGTCATTCTTTTTAACAAACATTCGTTGGCCAGGTTGTGAGGTAGGCAATGAGGATGCAGCAGTGAAAAAAAATCTTTGTTTTCATGGAGTTAACCATTTAAGCAGAGGGAGTCAGAAAATGAATGTATAAAAAGGTACATACGTGTCACCTGCAAAGAAGACAAAAAGGCAAGATCACAGGATAGAGAGATTGAGGACATGAATAGAGAATGATACTATTTTATCCTGTGGTCATAGCTGATGTTTCTAATGATGATATTTTAGCTAAGATCCAAAAGTGACGAGGTCAAGATCTACACACAAGTAAAGAGAATATTCCAGACAGAGAAAACAGTAAGTGCCAAAGCCCAGAGGCAGGAGACATCAATCATCCTTTTCAGTTTCCTCATCAAATGAGGATGTACTGTTACATAATCTCTAGAGTCTATAGAATAGTGTTCACTTTCTAAATTTTTTTTTAATGTTTATTTATTTTTGAAAGAGAGAGGGAGACAGAGCACAAGCAGAGAAGGGGCAGAGAGAAAGAGGGAGACACAGAATCTGAAACAGGCCCTAGGCTCTGAGCTGTTAGCACAGAGCCTGATGCAAGGCTCGAACTCGGCGAAGGTGAGATCATGACCTGAGCCGAAGTCGGACGCTCAACTGACTGAGCCACCCAGGCGCCCTTCTATAGGTTTTTATTTAAGAAGCAGCATGGTGTAGTTAGAACAATAAAATTATCTAAGTTTTAAGAAAAAGGGAAACTTTTATTTTTCCATAGAATAATAGCTTTATAACAGTACTGAAAACAAGAATGAACTTGTATTAGAACACAGAGATATATTAATTAAATGATTTTTTCTCCTATATCTGATCATAAACTATTTAGGGCTATATTGCCCATAGTCATGTAATTTCATACACTCATAATTTCAGTTCTATTTCAGCTAACTCTCTACCTGGTGTTATATGAAAAGAAACAAAATGATAGAAATGTTTTCTTTTTTAAAAAAATATTTATTCATTTTTGATAGAGAGCATTCGTGGGGGAGGAGCAGCCAGAGGCAGAAATGAGGAACCAAAACAGGCTCTGTGCTGACAGCAGCGAGACCCGTGAGGGGCTCAAACTCAAGAACCATGAGATCATGACCTGAGTCAAAGTCCCACACTCAATGGACTGAGCCACCCGGGTGCTCCTAAAAATCCTTTCAAATAGAAAAAAAATTAATGACTACATCCCCATAATTGGCAAAAAGGAAAGTAAGAAGGTTTTATAAGCATGCCAACATTTTGAATATTTGTCAAAGGAGGCCAAATCCAAAGTATGTGTATTGTGGAATAATGGCATCACAAAAGCCTTAGCACCTTGCTTATGAACAAAACATGAGAAAATGAGTGATCAGTGCTCAGTTAAGATTCCCAACATAGCCAGGTTAAAGAGAGTTTATGTTTTAGCTAGCTAGGAGAAATTTTAACATATCCACAAATAAAGTCACATAAATGGACATTTATCTTTAACAAAATAATAAGCTGATAATTTTTTTTACATATTCCCTGTAGTATGTTACAGATAAGTACACTACAGTAAAAGTTTGAAATGATTAGCTTCCTATGTCTTTGAAGTCTTGTTTTGCCAAAACCTAATAGCTCACTTTTATGGGTTATCACGAGTATTTAAGGAGATGTTTTCAGTTTGAGTATAGTCTAGAATCTTTCCACGAAGTTCACTATCATGTCTTGATAAGTTGTTCCTGTAAGTTTCCTGGTAGAAGTCTAATACTCAGCAGAATATCAGCAGAGCTAAATAGCAAAGCAAAACCTGGACGCTCATAAAGTCTGGGATGTTCCAGTCAAGGAAAATTCATGCGATTTAATGTTCCTAGGAGAGCCGGTATAAGCTTGGACACCAAATAAACATGGACTCCAAACCTCTCTCCAGTAAAAAGGAAGGACTATGTTGATGAAGACTCATGTTTCTGCCCAGTAAATGGAAATTCATTTACTGTTCTGCTCTAAATTAGAGTGATATTTCCACCCACAGAAGTAGAGTATCTCCATCACATGCAAACATACAGAGAGAAAGCACGTGGATTCAACTCTGAGTACTGTGGTTAACAGTAGTAGGTATTTTGTAATTTAGCAACAGAAGCAAACCTCAAAAGAAAATATTGCTCAACATTTGATACTTGAAACAAATCTTGAGCGACCAGATTAGGCAAATCTAGTGTATAAGGACTAAGCAGGTCCCTGATTAAGAAATTGCTCAATTTTAGCAGAAGTGAAGGGCCACAACAGCCTGGGACTGAATGGAAAATCAGCCTAGCGTAGAGGAAAATGCCTGACTGGGTCTTAGTAAACCTAGTGTAGTTACTATATCTTTAGGAGAAACGAGAAGTTGACATCGGAAACTATTTTGTGTACTGTAACTATAGTGTTTGTTGTTTCTTTTTTCTTATGTTTCTTATTTAGGAAATTTGATAGCATCCTTAGTAAAAGTCCTATTTTAAGTAACATCATAGAGGTTTGGACTGTGTGGACCCACAATCATTTCTCTGGCTCTTGAAGAGGGTAAATATATACAGTAAAACCTTGGTTTGTGAACATAATTCATTCCAGAAACATGCTTGCAATCCAAAGCACTTGTATATCAGCAAATTTCAAGCACCATTGACTCACTTGTGATCATGTATCATTCGGCATCACGTACTACGTGTATTGCAAGATGTCATTCATTTATCAAGTTAAAATTTATTACAAATGCTTGCTCATCTTGTGGAACACTCACAGAACAAGTTACTCACAATTCAGGATTTTATTGTATATAGATTTACCCTTAATATATTTACATTTTACCAAGGCTTAATCATGTGTGTGGTCTCTATTTAAATCAGGCTACCAAGGATTTGTCCCTACCACTTATAATTATTAGGAAAATAATTAGACATGATGGTCAAAGATGCAACATTTTATTTCTACCTCTTGCCCCATAACTAATTTAGGATATTCTCATTCATTCAATCTTCATTTAAATATCCCTTTTGTAAATATATTTGTGAGTCATTTTGTAATACATGTGTTGTTTGTAGTATATGAAAATATATGAAATAGAACCCACCCCCCAAGATTTTGTAATTTATATATGTTGTAGATATAAAAGTTTCCTTTAAAGAAATATTTGTGAATTGGCATTTATAAATATAGTCTTATACATGAAAGGATATAAGAAATAGGAATTACAGGATAGCCAAATAGGAGAACGTATGGAGAACATTAAAATCAGGTGCAAATTGTTATAGATTCATGACTTACCATTTGATAAGTGTATATAATTATTATAAATAATTTGATTATTCTATTAATAAGGATCATTACTGATTACTACAAATTTGTCCAGGGTTTGTTTTCCATAGCTAAATGATGAGCATAATAACCCCTCACAATGCTCCTCCACAAGATTAAATGAACTAAGGTAGGAAAGTGCTGAACAGAGCTCCTGATGAGGATTATGACCTCAGGATTGATACTTGTTATTGTAGAGCACAGAAAACAACTCAGCAAGTTTAATGTCGCTTGCAACTACATCTTGAAATTCCTGCAATACTTGTCTCAACAGAAGGTTTTAAAATGATAATGATATTGATAATTAGGAAAATAAAAAATGGTGGTCATAGAACATTGACTCTTCTAGCCCCTAAGCAGAGAGTGTTGTCAAGGGATGTTCATCACTACGCAGAAAAGGATGTATTGTCCTCACAATTTTGCAGACAAGGAAATAGACCTTCAGATAGATTCATGGATGTGCTTCAAAGTTCAAATCTAATAAATGACACAATAAGGAAACATAAAAATAAAAATAGAGCTTTGAATATAATATGCATTTATATAAGTAAATGTTATATAAAGGTGTCCTGATTAATATAATCTATAACATTTTTTGGTTAATAAGTAATTGGTTTATAATAAAAATAAATGTGAAACATTAGGAAAATAAACTACTTATATGCATAAATGTGTGTATATATATATGCATAAAATATTGAATATCTTATGGGAAATTATTTAGGTCACTATAAAGTAATTATCTTTCAACCTAAATGATTCTATGGTGCAGAGATTCACCCCTTACCTCACAGTAGGAATATTCATCTTAGACTGCTATATGAGCAAGAGATGAATTTCTGTTTTTTTAAGCTTTTGAAATTTAAAGTTTATTTCCTGTAGGAGCTAGTGTAACTCAGTCTAATAGAGTCCATGATTGTATGAGTTGGGGCCAAAATTGCCATTCAAAGTTAAATTAGGATTAAAATCTACCTTCCTTTATAATATAAAACAGAACACCTCAACTATTCAGAAATTTCACAAAGAAATAAGACTTTCTTAATGACAAGATGATGGATTTCATGATACAACTGAAGAACTCAAAGAATGGACTTCATTCTCCTTTTTATAATATGGATGGTGTGGGAGAATTGCTGTCTATGGTTAGGAGGTTGGATAATTCTTTTAAAGTTTATTTATTTATTTTGAGAGGTAGAGAGAGAGTGTGTATATGAGCACAAGCTGGGGAAGGGTAGAGCGAGTAGGAGAAGATCCCAAGCACACTCTGCACTGCCAGTGCAGAGCCTGATGCTGGACTTGAGCTCATGAACCGTGAGATCATGACCTGAAATGAAATCAAGAGTCAGATGCTCAACCAACTGAGCCACCCAGGCTCCCCTGGATAACTGTTGTTAGAAAAAGAAGACAGAACAAGAACCACAAAGTCATGATAAAATAGAGCATAAAACCCCCACAAACTTTAAAATGCTATGCACTTTAAGGCAAAGGCAAAGTCTTTGGGGACTGACAGGCCTGAGTTTGCACATGACTTTACCTCTTACAAGCTGTGCATCTGTAGAAGAGGTTCTTAATCGCTACAACTTCTTTTAAAAAATCTTGCTTACTTTTTGTCTTTGTTGTTGTTGGAGTGGTGGTGATGGTGTGTGTGTGTGTGTGTGTGTGTGAGAGAGAGAGAGAGAGAGAGAGAGGGAGGGAGGGAGGGAGGGAGAGGGAGAGAGAGAGAGAGACTGAGAATTGGATATCATGGTCATGTGTTGACACACAAGTCAGGTAATTTCCCCCCCTAAATTAATGAAGATTTTAAGTGATACCTGTATCTTTTTAGCTACTATATCACAATACAACTAAATAAATAAAATAAAAGTCATTTGAATGACTTTTCTTAGCAGAGTTTGAAATGTGACTGTCAGTGTTTGTGAGCCAGGCAGCATATGAAAGGACAACCTGATGTACACTGGAAGTACTTGAAGGGAATGTTTCCATTTGGCTACAAAAAATAGGAAGAGTAATGATAAAAGGATATACAACTTGCATAAGATCACAGAGGAGGGATCAACTAACTTTGCTTCACGAAGTGCAAGGAAGGAACGACATAGAGTTAACTCAACAAAGAAATGATGGCAAAGGCATGCCATTTATACGGAGCAACATGGGAATAGTGCCCAATGGGGCAAGGGAAGATTGAAAAGATCATGAGACCAAAGCAGGAAGTAATTAAACTGTGTCTCTATGAACAACTCTCTTGTAGTCATGTAACCACTGGAGTGAAAGCTGGAGACTGTGGAAGGAGCATAATAGGAGCCAGACAGTTCCTGAGCAGGACCTAAGTCACTGGGTATGGAGAGAACCTGGGTCCAGCAGTGCTCACTATTATTCCCTCTACCCGAAAATCCCTTCTCTCACCTTCCCCTGACCAAGCTTATACTCTTCTTCCCATTGTTGCTCAAAGGCCACCTCCTGCAGGAAGCCTTCCTTGAGCACACAGACTGAGTTAGGTAACCCTCATCTGGCCACCTAGTGCCCCTTGGGCTGCCTCTGTCACAGCACTTCTCCCACTATATGGCAAAGGTTAGATATTTCTAAGCTTGTTTTCTCATTTGAACATCCACTACAGTGCCTGACAAAGTGGAAATAGAGACTGAATCAGACAGGAATCTTAAGAATAGGTGAAACTGGATTAAAAAATGAAAAAAGAGAGGAATGTGGATTCAGAGTGAAAACAACACAAAAGGAAAGTATGGATGTTGGAAAGCACAAGGTGAGTGCAATAAGTTTTTGATTTTAGTTTAATCATGAGATGAGTGAGGGGGATAAGCTGGAAGTCCATTTGAGGAAATAGATTGAGGTCCTATAGGTTAGAACTTTTAATTTTAGATTCGGAATTTAGAGATTTATTCTATAAGGAATAGGCAGCCTAAGAAGATGACCCTCCCCCCCTCCCCTGAATATAAATGACACAGAGCTGTTTCTCAAAATTATTCTGATAATGATGGATAGGAAGGGTTGCAGAGAAGAGTTTCTGTGGTAGGGAATCTAGTTGGCAAACTCTTCTATTGGGCAATACTACTAAGCCGAGGCATTGAAAGACGTTTTAGTCATTTTGGTGGTTGGTGGGGAAGACTCTTATACTTACTGTAGGGTGTACTCAACCCATGTTAGTACAAATAAATGGTATGTATGGATGAAAATAAAAGCATGTCTTAGAGATATAATCTGTTGAGTTAATGCAGAGTTTTGTGATTTGCCAGTGAAAGACAAGCAAAGTCTGCTTTGCTAAGTCAGTGCTAACAGTATGCATTGATGGTTTCACGTTGATAGAGTGGAAAGCATGCACCCTGGAACGCAGGTAAAGTTATCAGGCTGAACTATGTTAAAAACAAAGCATAGAAATATCCAACTCCTTGATTCTCTGCTTCTCTCCCTAGGCGTTTTCTACTCATAATGTAATTACAGGAAAGAGTAAAGGAATCTCTCCTTCCAAGGTCAATAAAACTTTGAAGATATTTTTAAAATGCTCACTTAGGTTAAATCAGAGAGCCTACAATGGGTAATGGCAAATTGGGATGGCAATTATTCTGATCTGACGTTTTTGGGATTATAATTAAGCAATAAGACACAAGCCAAGGGTGTGTTCCTTCAAGATAACACACTTCTTGGAAAGTGCTGTGAGGCATAAGAGGAGAATTAGAGCTTCCAATGATCTGGGAAATGTGTTATCTGTCTGTAGCACAGCTCTCGGGATGTATTACTGCCATATACACGGTGTTAGGTGCACCAGTTGTACAGAGAGTGTACCATGTAAAACATGTTTAGAACGCGTTTGCTCTTGTGTGCTGACAATGGCCGTTGATTTGGAAACATCAGTCTTGCCATTATCAACTGATAGATAGGTGGATGGGCCATGACTTCACCACTGTGAGCCTTTACGGAAGATGTGTGTCCAGGGAGCTGGAGCCCATCCTCTCATAACAACCCTGATCCCTCAACTCCTTTCAGTTGAGCTGTTTAATGGCTTCTTCCATTTGGCACTTCATTTCATATTTATGTAAATGAATGGAGTGAGGTAGTTCAAAACTGAATTTTTAATGTGGAACTTTTTTTTTCCCTTCTCTATCATTTTTCCTGGTTTTCATAATGTGCTGCCAGTCACTGGGCTTGCATTTGATTGACAGAAAGCGATTTCTAGTTCAGCCACCATCAAACACCTTGGCACTTCATCCTGGAAGATGTTTCAGTAGTTAAAGGGACCACGTTGGACAAAGAATCCTTTAAAGCTGGCTCCTTCTTTCTCCTAGTGAGTACGCAGTGGGACACACCAGGCGAAAAGAAAGCCCCATCTTTAATCTGTGCGGCTGAGGGAAATCAAAGGGAGTGAATTAAAACCAAGAGTGGCTTCTTATGCTCATTTGGAGAGCCTTTTTTCTGCTCCATTTGATATAACAAATAAGATATCAAAGATAGTCAAGCGCAGGTCCGGAACCCACTGCTCCTTGACCTCGGCTTCCTCCCTGCTTGCACAGCCTTCTCTGGAATTTCTTGTGATGTCAAATCACAAAGCTACATGAAGTGTTCACACCCCAGGAATAGCAAGGAAATTTTATTTTTAGATTCTTTTTCTGTGACTCTAGTAAAATAACATGAAGTGCTTTTGTGGCTCTATCTAAGGGTTTTGATACATCTGCTGCATTTCAAAGCATGAAAGGGGTGATACAAAATTTCTGCCTTGACTGCTTCTAGCCATGGTCTTCTTAAGAATATCTGCAGCGTTTCAGTGGCAAGTGCTGCTTGCCTTTACTGCTAGGAGCTGTGGGGAACTTCACCCCACCCCATAGGCATCTATCTCCAGATGTATTACATAAAACACTTCACACAATAGGCTCTTTTCCCCTAAAAAGTTATATATCTTACAACTTGGGGTTCTGACTGCATCTAAGAAGATTAAAAAACACCTCTTCACATGTTCTTTAAAATTGACATTCTTTACCGAGCACACTGATCAATCTATTTCAATTACAATTAAATTTAGGAATGGCAATCTGTAGTTATCAAAATCATCATCAATATTATGAATAATAGGAACAAATCATCCATATAGTAATGAAAATATTTTTCATCTAAATTTTCTCATCTTTTGTTTTTCCATACTATTTTCATTTCTGTCTATCTGGAAAAAAGGTGCTTAGATTTTCAATCAGACTGCTCAGAATTACATATTTAGAAACAAAATGTACAAGTTGTGAGATTAAAAAAATGGGAACTAAGTGGATTTAATCATATGTTCATTCATTCAATACATTTTAACTGTATGTCTACTGTGTGTCTAGCATTCTTCTAGACACTGGGTGCAGTGATGATTTTCCAAATGAATCATTTAGATTTTTACATTAACTTTCTAATAATGACTTTTAAATATTTAGACTTATTTAAAAAAAATTTTTTTAATGTTTTATTTATTTCTGAGAGACAGAGAGAGATAGTGTGAGCAGGGGAGGGTCAGAGAGAGGAGAAACAGAATATAAAACAGGCTCCAGGCTGTGAGCTGTCAGCACAGAGCCCAAAGCCGGGTTCGAACCCATGAACTGTGAGATCATGACCTGAGCTGAAGTCGGACACTTAAACGACTGAGCCACCCAGGCACCCCAAAACATCCCTTTTTTTTTGTATTTTAATGTTTGATGTTGAAACTTCTTTTGTGCTCAGAAAAAAATTTTAAGGGGCGCCTGGGTGGCTTAGTCGGTTGAGGGTCCGACTTTCGCTTAAGTGATGATCTCGCGGTTGTGGGTTCGAGCCCCGCGTCGGGCTCTGCGCTGACTGCCAGTTCAGAGCCTGGAGCCTGTTTCAGAGTCTGTGACTCCCTCTCTCTCTGACCCTCCCCTGCTCATGCTGTCTCTCTCTCTCTCTCCTAGAAATAAATTTAAAAAAATTTAAAAAATTTAATAAATTGCAAAAAGTGATGCCACATTGTCCCTCAACCTTAAGTAGTTGGCACTGAACTCCAATTTCCAAACTGTTCTTCAAACTAGTGAGTTATTTTCTGTTTGTTTGTTTGTTTTTAAAAGGGGGGGGGTGTTAAGGAAACCAGTATCTTAGGTTTTTTGCAGTGGCATTTTTGTTTGTTTCCTGAATCTTGTACTTGTATAGAATAATATTGCCTTTTGCCTTAGCACTATTTTTCATCAACAGTTTTTCATCACTGTTTTTCATTGCATCTGTAATGATTGTTATTTATGTCAAAAAGAAAAAATTTCTTCTTTATCATGATGCAACTCTACAAAAATAGGCCCACAGAAGTTTAAAATAACAACGCTGGAAGTAAATCATTAGTAGTTTTATATACATGTGCTTTTCCTTTTCAAGGAGAAGCTTTGCAATTCTTTTAATCATTATATTCCACTCTACACTGTAAATCCAGATTGAGCTGTTTTACTGACAAAATTATACAATTCAGACAAAACGGATTTTCAAAGTGGCATTTCAAGAAGCTGAACTCACCACTTTTAATAGATCAGGGCACTGGGGCTATAACTCTCATGTTTAAGAATAAAGGCTCCTCAGTTGTACAACTGTTCTTTATTTTAATTTGTGCCCGAGATTCTTTGTGAAACATAAGGTCATTTAAAATTAAGGATAAGGTATTTTTTTTCCATCATTTCCATTTCATCATATGTAATTCTTGATCACAATGTAGCTTGCTTAAAGCTGCAAATCCTCCAAATGATGGGGTTTGTTTCCAGCCTGCTGAGAGGGAAATTAGATATAGAACTTCTGTCTTCTGTTAATGTGAATGGGAGTTGCATGCCTAATTCCCTGAGAAGCCCAGAATAAATGTATGCTTATGAGTCAGCATTACTGGGTTTTCTGGGTCTTTACCCTTTAAAAGTGTCATTAGTCTGAATAATAGCCAGTCTCTCTGGTTACTCCAAACCAAGCCCCGGCTACTGTAGTTGAAACTATGGGATTTCATCTCTCACAAATAGCCTGCACTCCTCAAATCTGAATGTTCCCATATGGTATCTACTTTTGTTCCTTTGGGATAAAATTCAAATTCTGAAACTGCTCAATATTAATATTTTTACATTACATTTTGATATTAAAGGGGTAACACTCATTAGGTATTGAGATAGCATTTTGGGATTGCTTAAAAAAGTATTAATCTTTATTTGAGTCCTAAGAAATTTATTAACTTACTTCTATGCATTTTTTTTCTAATTACACTATCAGATAGTAGTATTCTTTCCAGGCAAAATTATTTAAAACAATTCTGTGTTGTATGTTGTCATTCCTGAAATATATGATCTTAGTGATAATACTTATTAGTAGTCATTACTTGGTGCTTAAAGTATTTGATATCATAAATAGAGAAAAGACGTCTTTTGCTAGAATAAGAAGACATTGTGATAAAGATTTTCAAAATCAACAAGAACTTTAAAAGCACCTAATTTGTATTTTCTTCCTTAATCAAAGATCCCATTTTTTTATCTTATGGAATGGAAAAATTTTTTGAACATTTTTAAAAGAAAGGCCAATAATACAAGAAGAGGTGGGTTTTTATTTATTTTATTTATTTATTTTTTTACCATAAGCTGGTTTTTCTTTAGAACCTTGTTATTCAAATGTGAGGTCCCTGGGAGCTTGTTGGAAATGCAGAATCTCATCCCTGTTTTGCTCCTTCTAACTACAGATTGCCCTGTTCCACAGCTAATTTTTATGCACACAGAATTTGAGAAGCACTGCTGTATAACATCCTAACAAATTCTGAACACTCAGAATTAAGCCACATTAATGCTGGGATTTTCCTCTAATATTCCATCTTATGTAGAAAGCTGTCACTGCTTCTGAAGCCCTGGAAATCTACTTTTAATGATAAATGTGTGCATTTTATCCTTACAACATAAAAAGAGCTCCTACAAAGCAATTGAGGACTTTAACTGTGCATGTTCTGAACACTGTAAACAAGAACAGCTGTCCCACCAGATAATAATTTATTTATCATAGTGTTTCTCATAAGAGATGCATAAGAATAACTGTAGTGTTTATAAAATATAGAATTGTGAGCTCCATCCTGAGATATTTCTGTTGTATTTGTCCATATTGGCATCCAGGAATATGTATCTTTTAAATTACCCTTGGTGATGTGAGGTATGCCTGCACAACATTTTGAGAAAAACTATTTAATACCTACCTTTATGCCAAGTTTGTTCTTTTCATTCCTGATCTCAGTGGCGTCGTTCAAGGTTACAAAGATTGTGCATTTTGTAGATCAGACCAAAAAAAGTGGAAAAATAGAAAAAATGTGATTGGGTCTTGAGAATTTTGAATTTCCTACCGATTAATATATTAAAGTCTCCATTTATGTGACTAGGAGTAATGGTACAATACTATTTCAAAAGTTATAACCAAACTGTTCTTATCAACAATAGCATAGTGTTAAAAGTAGATATTAACTTTGCCATGTTACTTAGGGTGGCATATTTTGAATGTTTGAGGAAATTATTAGGCATTCTACAAATGTGTGCCGTCAAAGTAAGGATTAAAATTAATATTATATTTCAATATTTGAACTTTTGAATAAATAACAGTTCAACAACTAAAATGCTATGTTGTCAACTGTCTTTGTCCAGGACTTTTTAAAAATTTATTTAAATTCAAGTTAGTTAACATATAGTGTAATAATAATTTCAGGAGTAGAATTTAGTGATTTATCACTTAGGTATAACACTCGATGCTCAACACAAATGTGCCCTCCTTAATACCCATTACACATCTAGCCCCTCCTCCCACCAAACACCCCTCCAGGGACCCTCATTTTGTTCTCTGTATTTAAGAATCTCTTATGGTTTGCCTCCATCTCTGTTTTTATCTTATTTTTCCTTCCCTTCTATGATAATCTGTTTTGTTTCTTAAATTCAAAATATGAGTGAAGTCATATGTTTGTCTTTCTCTGACTGACTGACGTTGCTTAGCATAATACACTCTAGATACATCTACATTGTTGCAAAAGGTAAGATTTCATTCTTTTTCATCACCAAGTAATATGCCATTATGTGTGTGTGTGTGTGTGTGTGTCTGTGTGTGTGTGTGTATATATACATACATATATATATTACAATTATACATTTGTATACAAATTTGTATATTACAAATATACAATTGTATACAATTATATTATACACTTGTAATATACATATTACAGTTACATATGTATGTAATATGTATATACATATTACATTATTTATATATACACATATATGTATGTATACATAAGTATCTTTTTTATCCATTTGTCAGTTGGTGGACATTTGGGCTCTTTCCCTAATTTGACTATTGTTGATAGCACTGCTATAAACATTGGGGTGCATGTGCCTCTTGGAATCAGAATTTTTGTATCCTATGGATAAATATCTAATAGTGTAATTGCTTAGTCTTAGGGTAGCTCTATTATTAATTTTTTAAGAATTTCTGTACTTTTTCCAGAGTGGCTACACCAGTCTGAATTCCCATCAGTAGTGCAAAAGTGTTACCCTTCTCTGCATTTTCACCAACATCTGTTGTTTTTAACCATTCTGATGGGTGTGAGGTGGTATCACATTGTGGGTTTGATTTGTATTTCCCTGATGATGAGTGATGTTGACCATCTTTCACACATCTACTAGCAATCTGGGAGTTTTGGGAAAAGTGTCTGTTCATGTCTTTTGCCCATTTCTTCACTGGGTTATTTGTTTTTTGGGTGTTGAGCTTGATAACTTCTTTACAGATTTTGAATACTAACCCCATATCTGATATGTCATTTGAAAATATCTTCTCCCATTCTGTTGTTTGTCTTTTAGTTTTGTTGATAGTTTCCTTTGCTATGCAGAAGCTCTTTTATCTTGATGAGGTCTCAGTAATTCATTTTTGCTTTTGCTTCCCATGTCTCCAGATATGTCCAGTAAGAAGTTTCAGCAGCTGAGGTTAAAGACATTGTGGCTTATTTTCTCCTCTAGGATTTTGACGGTATCCCCTCTTACATTTAGGGCTTTCATCCATTTTGAGTTTATTTGTGTGTATGGTGTAAGAAAGTGGTCCAGGTTCATCCTTTTACATGTCTCTGTCCAGTTTTCCCAACACCATTTGCTAAAGAAACTTTTTGCATTGGATATTCTTTCCTGCTTGTCAAAGGTTAGTTGGCCCTGTGTTTGTGGATCCATTTCTGTATTCTCTATCTTGTCCCATTGATCTAAATGTCTGTTTTTGTGCTGGTACCATACTGTATTAATGAGTATAGCTTTGAAATACAGCTTAAAGTCCAGAATTGTGATGCCTCCAGCTTTAGTTTTCTTTCTCAACACTACTTTGGCTTTTCAGGGTCTTTCCTGGTTCCACACAAATTTTAGAATTGTTTTTTCTAGTTCTATGAAGAATACTGGTGTTATTTTGAAAGAGATTACATTGAATATGTAGATTGATTTGGATAGTATTGACATTTTAACAATATTGTTATTCTAATCCATGAGCATGAATGTTTTTCCATTTCTTTGTGTCTTCTTCAATTTCTTTCATAAGCTTTCTATGGTTTTCAGAGTACAGATATTTTATCTCTTTGGTTAGGTTTATTCTTAGATATTTTATGGTTTTTGGTGCAATCGTAAATGGGATTGATTCCTTGATTTCTCTTTCTGCTTCTTCATCATTGATGTATAGGTGTATAGAAATGCAACCAATTTCTGTACATTGATTTTATATCCTGTTACTTTGCTGAATGCATGTATCAGTTCTAGCAGTTTTTCAGTGGCATCATTTGGGTTTTGCACATAAAGTATCATGTCATCTGCAAAAAGTGATGGTTTGACTTGCTCCTGGCTGATTTGGATGTCTTTTATTTCTTTGTCGTATGATTTCTTAGGCTAGTCCTTCCAACACTACGTTGAATAACAGTGGTGAGAGTGGACAGGAATTATTTTTAAGTCATCCCAATCTCAAACATCATAAGGACTTAGCATTTGAAAACATTTATTGGAGCTACAGAAATGAGTATATTGCTCAGTGGAAGTCTACAGATAGATTAAAGCATGACTAAAGTTGTAAAGTACTTAAGTTTGCAAAGAAGGAACACATGAAAATTAAGAGGTGAAGAAGGAGCTACAAGCCAACTTAAAAAGAAGTGATTAATGAAATGGGAAGGAAACAAGAGAACACATCTGGGATTAAATTAGAATTCAGGCACAAAAATAAAAATAGTTACTCCTTTTATCATCTGGGAAACATGAAAAGTATCTTTATAATAAACCCTGAGCCAAAGAGAAAATGTGATTGAACATAATGAATATTTACTACAAATGTCAATGAATATGCTGGTTATCACAGCCTGTAGGTTGAGTCCAAAGGAAATCATAACTTTAAAGAGCAAAAGGGATGACTGAAAATACATATCCTAAATATTAGATAAATGAGGCTTGAAGTAAGTATGCCAAATTAAATTTAAAGAAAAAATAAGAGTTAAGAATGAAATTGATATTAAAGAATATAAACAATTAGATATTCATCAAATGTTGATATACTGAATATTGATATTTATTTGATTTACAAGGCCTAGTAAATGTGGAAAATCTTTTGCAGGATTAATTAGCTATTAAAAAAATAGAGAACACAGGGTAATATCATGTCACAGAAATCAAAGAGAATGAGAGTGGTAAGAGAAGATAGTCAAGTGTCTCCCAAAGAGAAGTAAATTGAGGCCTAAGAAGTTTCCAAGCCATTGTGGAACAAGAGATTCAGGTGAATATTGAGACTGAAGTTTTAAAAAGTTGGGAGTGGTGCAGTGAGAATAAGGATGCCATGATTTAGGAATAAATAATAGGTTAAGAATTGAAGACAGCAAAGATAAGAGTATTCTATACTTTTGCGTAAAGGGGAAGGGAGGAATAGAGGAGAAGACTAGTTGGAAATATGAATAAAAGGCAGCTTTTTTGTGTGTGAGCAATGAGGTCTTAAGATTCAGGAAAAAGACTGGAGTGTGTGGGAAAGGAAAGGAGAACAAGCCCTAGAAATTCTATTGCAACTGAATCAAAGGGGAAATAGCAGGCATAGGTAAAGCTGTAGATTTGTCAGGTCTTTTCTGATGGCTTAAAATTTGTGCTGAAGCAGAAAAAGAGAAGTTGATGGAGTTGGAGTTTTGAGAAAACAGAGGAACTTGGAATAATCACACTGGAAAATGAAGATGTAAGCAGATCAGAGAAAGATCATAGAAGAGCCAGGCATTGTTGACTTTGGAAACCATGAGGCTGTAACAACCCTCACCCGAACAGCTGTAAAGTTCTCCATCTCTATCCAGCAAAATGAATGAGGTTGAATATATCAAGAGTTGGAGTTTTCTAGGCAGGGTCTACAGAAAGACAGTGAGGGAAGCTGTGGATATCAAAAACAGAATAGTTGAAGCTGTGGGTCATGGGACCCAAGTTGAATGAAAAAAAGAAGTGGCTCAGGGGCACCTGGGTGGCTAGGTCGATTGAATGTCTAACTTCTACTCAGGTCATGATCCCATGATTTGTGAGTGTGGGTCCTGCATCAGGCTTCCTGATGTCTGCACAGAATCTGCTTTGGATCCTCTGTCCCTCTCTCTCTCTCTGCCCCTCTCCCACTCATGCTTATGTGCTCTTGCTCTCTCTCAAAACTAAATATTTTAAAAAAAAAACATTAGAAAAAGAAGTGTCTCACAAAGAGACTGATACATAAGGGAAGGAGTTCAAGCCAGTGGGTTTGAGCAAGTAGAAGAGTTAGAGGTTAGAATGTCAAATCCAGCACCCTTCTGGACAGTAAATAATCTGCTGGGAGCCGCACCAGCCTCTCTGGATGGAAGTCACAGCAAGGATATGTTAGCATTTGCACAGCTCCTGCCATGAGAAATGAAAACTGGTATCTCCTGCTACTACTGGCTCATGTTGGAAATGAGGCTGCTGGTATTGACCAGGCCTCACAATATTCCGGATCAGACCGATATTCCCCACACAGATTGCTCATAAGGAAAGGCGTGTCCCTGCCTTTTCCAAGGAGATTTCCGATGAAAACATTGTGGGCCTCGCAGATCCAAGATTTAACATAATAACAGGGGCTTGAGTCTGACCCTGAGACAAAGAGCCTAATTTAGAGTTAAGGGCAGACATCCACCCTCACCCATTTGTTTCTGCTTGGAGCATTTTCTGGCCTTGTATATGCTGATTACTCCCTGTGAAGGAACCTATTGAGGAACTACTTTTGTCATTATGGGAGCAAAGGTGTTTCCTGGAAGATCTGTTTTTCTTGACACTTCCACCTTAAAAGAAGTAACTTCACCCTTTTTATGCTAAACTTTGTCTAAAGATACCTTCGTCCCCATAGGATAAGCATCTCAATCACTATTAATAAAGATTATGCAGGAGTCTTCTAGATTTTCGGGAAATTCTTACATATCAAAGAAGTTTGTCATCAGAAATCATTGTCAAGGGCAAATGTCACTTCTGTTCCGTCCCCCAAATACTTATAAAATAAAGTTGAGCCCCAGTCAGAGCAGAGATGCCTTTCTGGTGATTAGAAAGGATCTCCGGGGCTCTCTCACTATCTCTCACCGACACTGTCCATCCTTCAGGGACCCCTGGACATGCCGGAGCCGGCCTCCAGCAATAATCCATGATGATGCAGGTGAGGAATTCTTTGAGCAAAGTACAGAGAAGTTGATAATGGTGGAGCAGTAGAGGTTCAGTCAGCTAAAAGGATACAGAGGCTTATATATAGGACGGTGGAGAAATAGAGATCTCTCCATCTTAGTACAAATAGAAGAGTAGATTGACATCATTCTCAGTCTGAGGGCAGAGGCATCTAGAGAACAAACAGTTTGGACTTGAGAATATGAAGAATATTGCAGTGAGAGCCAGGTTTTACTTAAGGCCAGTAGATAGAATGTTGTGAGAAGAGGGTGAGGAAGTAGATCATTTGTTAATCGAGTATGGGAACTTTAAGAAGTGGTAGAGTAAAATCAGATGGTATAGTCAGTTTGAAAGAAACAGCAGAGAATAAAAACAGAGGAAAGGAGAATGAGCCCTAGAGAACAGGTTACGAGGTAAGCTTAATTCTGAGGGGTGAAAAAGGGGGTCTAGAGATAGGAAGCATGGAGATTAAGCAGTATACAATGTTGCCAAAGAATGAGGCCTTGTGGCATCCAGGGATTTTGTGGGAAGAGGATTTGGAGACATAAACTTACATTAATTACAGAGTTGCTCATATTTGTCCGTGACATCCTAATCTCTGGATGAAGGTACTTCTGGGTTGACTCCTGGCTTCTAGGGATGAATTATTTCTGATAAATGTGTTTCCTGCTAAGAATTGAATCATTTTTTTCTGTCGGTAAAGAGAGGGTCAGCCACTTGGACTTAAACATTCTATGTAGGATAAAATATGTTGAGAGTGATACGACAATTGAAGAAATGGGGAGAGGGATAAGGCATCAGAAGACTTCTGTGTTTGGCTCTGGGTCTGGCTGGAATTTTGTGGAGGATTTTGTCCCCTGGGAGATGGATAGCACTCGAGGCTAGAGGAGAGGGGGAGGAAATGCTCAGGCAAACAATAGTAGGTGTTTTGAGAAGATGGGTTTTACATATATGTATACTGATTAGTGATTTCTTAGAGTCTGTGATATTAGGAGACACTGGGAAACAGAAATGTGGAAGATGATTTTGGACCAAGACATTTCACTTCAGAAGCTTCGATTTTACTTTATCTCACACCACTTTTATTACTTGATACTTACTATTTCAATAACATGGCCCATCTTGCAATTTCTCAATCAAGTCATGTTCCTTCTTGCTGCAGGCCCTTTGCACATGTTATTCCTTTCAATAGGAACACTCTTCTCATTGTCTTGGACAGCTCCTAGTCATTGTCTCAGCTAAAAGGATCACTTTCACATTAGTAACTCTATTACTTTTTCTCATAGTACCATGTACTTTTTCTTTATAGAACATTTAATTAAATCATTATTTACCTTAATCATACATTCACTATCCTTATCCACTCTTCTCTAAGCCTCACAAGGTCAGGAAGTATGAAAGTCTTTTCCCACTATAAAATTTCTAGAATCTAAGAAAGCAAGCACCTTGCACAAAGTAGGCACTCTGATGGTGATTGAATGAATCACCCCAAAAATGGCAAGCTTATTTAATTGTATCATAATGAAAATTCACCAGTTTGACAACCTCGTGTAAATCTATTAAAAATTGTTTATTGCTATACAAAAAATTTTATTAACTAAAAAGATGTTAAGAAATGAAATATTATTTCACATTAAATAATGTTTCCTCCCTCAAATTAAGTCATTTTACTATTTGATGACAGTAAAGGCACCAGAATTACTATTCTTATTGTATAGAAAGAAATAACTTCTCTATGAAACTAAAGTTTGCGTCTGCATATTATATAATAGAAGCAACATGTATCAATATAACCTTAAACCTACAGGATTTCACTCAAACTGTGTAGAAACAGTAGTATTTCCCAAGGGGTGGAGGGTTGACGTCCACTTGATAGAATATTCCAAAGGAGCTGTGCCTAACATCTAGTTCTCAGCAGTAGCAAAACTATTGTTTAAAGTGAAATTAAATATGTCTTAGAAAGCTTCTCCTTGATAAATCAATTACGGACTCAGTTCCCATATCTAAATTTGAGAAGAAGCCATGTAAAAAGAATCTATAGAATGTTATGCTTATATAAGTCAGAATTATTTTAATAAAGCCCATTAATTGATGAAGTGTATGGCTATTTTTCTTCTAGTTAAAAAGCTTTAGGGAAAAAAAATCAGTTGGGAAATGGATACTTTGGCTTACTAACAGAGAAAACACGGCGGGAGACTTGTATGTTAGAGACCTAGTTTCAACACAGTTAGGGCTGATTATTCCCCCCAAAGCAGCAAGACAAGCAAAATGTGAAAACTGCAGTTACAGAGCAAAAATAAATAAACATGAGAATTCAAGAAAATAAAAGCTAGATGAGACCTCAATTGATTGAATGCGCTGATACTCAACTTTGGGCAAGAGACAATAGAAAAAAATGAAAAGAATCCATAAAAAATTCCCTTGCCAAGCACCTACCAAGACACCAAAGGACAGAGGAAAAAAATAAAGTTTATTATATTGTTTAGTTTTAAATTTTTTCAGAAGGAATCCTCAGAGAAAAGGCCTTTTTAAAAAAAATATATAACCACTTACTCTAGACTTAGTAGAGGAACCTAGGTACAAAATAAGAAGGCTGTATTATTGAATGATAAAAATATTGTTTAGGACGTACTTAAATGTTTTCTTTTTTAAAATAGCACTTATTTTTCATTAGGTTTATTCCTAGGTATTATGGTTTTTGTGCAATTATGAATGGGGTCAGTTCCTGGATTTCTCTTTCTATTGCTTCATTATTGGTGTATAAAAATGCAACCGATTTCTGTATGTTGATTTTTTTTACCCTGAGACTTTGCTGAATTCATGGATCAGTTCTAGTAGGCTTCTGATGGAATCTGTCAGATTTTCTATGTAGAGTATCCTGTCATCTGAGAAAAGTGAAAGTTTGACTTCTTCTTTACCAATTCTGATGCCTTTGATTTCCTTTTGTTGTCTGATGGCTGATGCTAGGACTTCCAGCACTATGTTAAACAACAGTGGTGAGAGTGGACAAACCCTGTCATGTTCCTGATCTCAGGGGGAAAGCTCTCAGTTTTTCCCCATTGAGGATGATGTTAGCTGAAGGCTTCTCATAGATGGCTTTTATGATGTTTAAGTAATTTCCTTCTATCCCGACTTTCTCGAGGGTCTTTATTAAGAAGGGATGCTGTATTTTGTCAAATGCTTTTTCTGCATCTGTAGACAGGATCATATGGTTTTTATATTTTCTTTTGTTAATGTGATGTATCACATTGATTGATTTGTGAATATTGAACCATCTTTGTAACCCAGAAAAGAATCCCACTTGATTATGGTGGATAATTCTTTTTAAGTGCTGTTGAATTTGATTTGCAAGTATCTTGTTGAGGATTTTTGCATCCGTATTCATCAAGGATATTGACCTCTAGTTCCCATTTATTGCTTGGTCTCTGTCTGGCTTGGTAATCAAAATGATGCTGGCTTTGTAGAATGAGTCCCAAAGTTTTCCTTTGATTTCTATTTTTTGGAATAGCCTGAGAAGAATGGGTATTAACTCTGTTTTAAATGTCTGGTAGAATTCCCCAGGGAAGCCATCTGGCCCAGGGCTCTTATTTGTTGGGAGATTTTTGATAACTGATTCAATTTATGCACTAGTTTTGGGTCTGTTCAGATTTTGTATCTCTTCCCGTGTGAATTTTGGTAGTGAGTGTGTGTTTAGGAATTTGTCCATTTCTTCTAAGTTGGCCAGTTTGTTGGCATGTAATTTTTCATAGTAGTTCCTGATAATAGCTTATATTTCTGAGGGGCTGGTTGTAATAAGCCCATTTTTGTTCATGATTTTATCTATTTGGGTGCTCTCTCTTTTCTTTTTGAGAGGCCTGGCTAAAGGTTTGTCAATTTTGTTTATTTTTTCAAAAAAAACAACTCTTGGTTTCATTGATCTGTTCAACTGGTTTTTATGAATTCTATATTGTTTATTTCTGCTCTGATTTTTATTATTTCTCTTCTCTTACTGGGTTTGGGGTGCTCTTGTTGCTCTGCCTCTAGTTGCTCTGCACCTTTAGGTGCCCTGTTAGATTTTGTTCTTGCGCTTTTTAAAATTTCTTGAAATAGGCCTGGAGTGCAATGTACTTTCCTCTTAGAACTGCCTTTGCTGCATCCCATAGAGTTTGAATTGTATGATGAAAACTATAGAAAACTTCTGAAGGAATTTGAGTTGAGGAAGACACAAAAAACATTACATGCTCATGGATCAGAAGAATAAATATTGTTAAAATGTCATTAGTACCCAAAGCAATCTACACATTCAGTGCAATCCCAATCCCAATTGCACCAGCATTCTTCTCAAAACTAGAACAAACTATCCTAAAATTTGTATGGAACTACAAAAGATCCCGAGGAGCCTAAGTAATATTGAAGAAGAAAACCAAAATGGGAGGCATCATCATACCAGACTTTAGCCTCTACTACAAAGCTGTCATCATCAAGACAGTATGGTATTGGCACAAAAACAGACACATAGACCAATGGAATAGAATAGAGAACTCATAATTGGACCCACAAATGTATGGCCAACTAATCTTTGACAAAGCAGGAAAGAGTATCCAATGGAAAAAAGACAGCCTCTTTAACAGATGGTGCTGGGAGAACTGGACAACTACATGCAGAAGAATGAAACTAGATCATTTTCTCACACCATACACAAAAATAAACTCAAAATGGATAAAGGACCTGAAAGTGAGACAGGAAACCATCAAAACCCTAGAGGAGAAAGCAGGAAACAACCTCCTTGACCTCAACCACAGCAATTTCTTACTTGACACATCCCCAAAGGCAAGGGAATCAAGAGCAAAAATGAACTATTGGGACCTCATTAAGATAAAAAACTTCTGCACGGCAAAGGAAACAATCCATAAAACTAATAGGCAACCGACAGAATGGGAAAAGATAGTTGCAAATAACATATCAGATAAAGGGCTAGTATCCAAAATCTATAAGGAACTCACCAAACTCCACATCCGAAAAACAAATAACCCAGCGAAGAAATGGGCAGAAGACATGAACAGACACTTCCAAAGAGGACATCCAGATGGTCAATAGACACATGAAACGATGCTCAGTGTCCCTCATCCTCAGGGAAATGCAAATCAAAACCACACTGAGATACCCACCTCACGCCAGTCAGAGTGGCTAAAATAAACAAATCAGAGACTCCAGATGCTGTCAAGGATGTAGAGAAATGGGCACCCTCCTACACTGTTAGTGGGAATGTAAACCTGTGCAGCCTCTCTGAAAAACAGTGTGGAGGTTCCTCAAAAAATGAACAATAGAACTCCTCTATGGGCCAGCAATAGCACTGCTAGGAATTTACCCAAGGGATACAGGAGTGTTGATGCATAGGGGCACATTTACTCCAATGTTCATAGCAGCACTCTCAACAATAGACAAAACATGGAAAGAGCCTAAGTGTCCATCACCTGACAAATGGATGAAGAAGCTGTGGTCCATCTATACAATGGAATACACAAGGCAATGAGAAACAATGAAATCTGGCCATTTGTAGCAACCTGGATGGAACTTGAAGGTGTTATGCTGAGTGAAACAAGTCAGGCAGAAAAGGACAGATACCATATGTTTGTACATATAGGTGGATTAGTAGGAACTTAATGGAGGACCATGGGGGAGAAGGGGAAAAATATTTGGGGAGAGGGAGGGAGGCAAATCATGAGAAACTCTTGAATGCTGAGAGCAAACTGAGGGCTGCTGGGGGTGGGGAAAGAGGAAGGGGGTGATGGGCATGGAGGAGGGCACATGTTGGGATGAGCGCTGGGTGTTATGTGGAAACCAGTTGACAATAAACTGTTAAGAAAAAAATAGCACTTATTGTTATTTGGTTACAGCATCATATACAGTTATTGTAAAAGTTAGTAAAACGAAGAGAACAAAGGAAATAAAAGCCACATGTGATCATTTAGTTCTGCATGAAGATAACTAATTTACAACTAACACTAGGATTTTGTCCTGGCAGTCTCCTACTACTGATATTGTGAATTATTCAGAATAGAGGCAGTGAGGCAGAAGGGACAGACGAAACTTTGGGATGACATAATAAACATGTGGAAAATAATTGTGACTCAGCACAGGTGTAAAAGTTGTCTAATTTTTTTCCTAATTGCTTCTAGAAATTCAGGCAACTACAGAAGTAACTAGAAAACAAACACAATAAGAAAGGGGTTAATAAAACACAAGTTAAAAATACTAAATATGAAGGAAGACAAATTAAACTGGTAGTTTCAATTAATTCTTTAAAAACTGTGACACTTATAAAATACTTATAAAAATACTTCTAGTTTAGTAAAATACTTAAGTTTAGGTAAGAAAAAATTGAGAGAGTTGCAAATGCACAATCTGTGATTGAGAAAATTAATGTAACCACAGATATAAAAGACATCAAAAACAATTAAATGAGATGGAGTAGAAATCTGCTTTTTCGACTTTTGTATCTATTCTTCCAAGTTTTCTTTGACAAAATACCAATTGCCCAAATTTCATTCAAGGAGAGACCACTTCTAGCACCAGCTCCAGCTTTTGGCAATAAAATTTTTCAAACTACCTGAATTTCCACCCATCCTCCAAAATTACTTCAGGAATCGGCATGTGAATCAATTTAGGCCAATGGGAATCAGGCTGGGGTTTTTATGGACAGTTAGGAAATAGTGCTCTTTTTTGTTGAATTTGACTCAAATAGACATAAATCTAGACTTGTCCACCTTACTGAATATGAAACCAACACAAATGAGAATGTAGTTGAGCCCCTGAATCTTAAGTTTTATGCATCTAATACTACTCTTGGTCTTTATAATTATATAACTCAATGCATTTTTTTTCCTGTTCAGAACAGTTGAAACTGAGTTTTCAGTCATCTTCAACCAAAGCAACTCTGTTGATCTTTTAGCCTATTGGCAAGTTTATGCCAATACATTTTTAAATCTTTATACAGGGGGAAAAATGACCAAAGAAACCTAACAAAGAAAAAAAATAATCACACTTCCCACAAGTACTCATGCCTTCCCCTCAGACTTATGAAACTCAATTGGCTTATAATAATTTTTTTTCACTGTTTAGGATATGGATCGATCATTCCTATGAGTTCCTTGCACTAGAGAGATGCCACAATGTGGTAGCCACTGGCAACATGTGGTTACTGAGCAATTTGAAATAAGGGTAGGTTGAATTGTGATAGACTCTTAAGTATAAAATACACAACTAGATTTCTCAGACATAGAAAAAAAGGAATGTAACATTTAAAAATAATTGTCTTATTGATCATATATTGAAATGTTAATATTTTGACATTTTGAGTTAAATAAAATAAATTAATTTTATGTGTTTATTATTAACTTTTAAATATAACTACTGAGAACATTTAAAAGCACATATATAGCTCACATCTGTGGCTTGCATTACATTTACACTGGAGAGCATTTGTTTCGAGTACACAAAAAAGGAAAATCTTATAACCTAATACATAGGGCATTTTTTATATAAATGTTTTGATTGTCATTTTGCAAATGTTGAGTCACCTTAATATATAAACCCTGATAAGAATTTAAAATCAACAGACACACACTGGCTTTGTGAATATGGTCAATCTTATGTGTATTGGACATAGCAGAAATTTGAAAATCTCGACAAAAATTAACTTGTCATCATGGAAACTACTTTACTGATGCATATAGGTGGGTTCTAGACATAGTTTGATTCAAAGTTCAAATGATATGACCAGCTCCACATCTTGGCTCTTGGTTGATCCTGTTCTCATTTTCTTATCAATAGCCCACTGGCTTCAGGTCAGAGTATGATGCTGGAGTCCAGCACTTGACAGTCTTCAGCTGGTAGATCCCATAGAAGTCCTGGGAGTCATTCTCTGATGTTGGCTTAGATTAGATCCCTACACCCCTTGTGGAGAAAAGTGCAAGACTAATTTTGTGTTTGAATTATGGCTGTGTGTAGAGATTGGTTGACCCCCAATATCTACTCTCAGTTTCTTTCTTAGTAATGGGACTGATTTTTACTAGACACAATAAATGTATTTCTCAGAGACACTTGTAGCTAGATAAATACAAATGATTGATTCTAGCCAATGGGAGGTTATGACTTCTGAAAAGTATTCTTAACAGGAATGAGTATCCTTGTTTCCTTTTTTTAGGCTGAAACATATGTGCTGCAATGCATATGTGAGGGCTGAGTTTAAGTAACCTCTTTTGACTATGAAGTGTAATCATGTGTGGAGGATCACAGGACAATGTTATCAAAAGAATCTGAAAACATAATGATTATGAAACTTTTATATTAGACTTAAACCGGTTTGTGTTATATAAAAGATACAAACTTATTTCTTGTTTAAGTCACTGTTATTGAGTTTACCGAGCTCAAGAATTAATATAATTTTTACTGATCCAATTCCAAACCATTTATGTGTGTATGATTCAGATTATGGATTTTGGATAGCTATTAACATTAAGGAAAAGTAGAAATCAAATTTTCCATATACTTTTTTCTGTAAATATTTAGTTCAATTTTTTACCATTACTTTACTGCATATTTCTTTGGACATCCTATATTTCTGTACATTAATATTTTGATTATAGTTAATGTTGAACATGTTTTTAAAATTCCAATGTTCAGTAGTTTATTAAGATTACTTATGTAGTATCACGTGAACTGTAATTATGCGGGATATTTATACAAGGTAGTTTATCATTGTGTAACTTGAGAAGCGTCAGCTTGATCCTTGAACTTTACATACATTTTTGTTCCAGTATTCCTTACAAACAACTTTGCAGTTATTAAATCAATACCCAATGCCTGTCTGAACATGAGATTTTGCATGCCCTATGCAGATTTATACAGACATAATCTTTCTCATATTAGTGTTTTTGATAATATCACCCAAGCTATAAAAAATGCATGTAAAAAATGATGTGTGTAAATGTGTCAGTATATAAATGAAATTGAAAATTTTAAATTAATTTGAAGAACAGAATGGATTCTGCCATGCACGAGGTCAGACCAAAGTGAAATAACTTTCTGTCTCCCTCTTAGAAAATTCAGGAATAGAGCAAGATTAAAGCAGTTGTTTGAACAAAGTAGTGTTAAATAGGCTCAGGGAAATACATTTTTCGGCAAAGAAAGGATAGTGAATCCTGGAAAACTAAGGGTACAGCAGAGATGAATCAAGCTGGCTATGTACAGAGTGAACTATGGTCCACGTTGTAGAAACACAATGTCAGTGGACAATGATAGGAAAGATGCCCATAAAGGGAACAAGTGGCTTCAGAGAAAGGAAATCATGCTGAAGCAGAGCACTGATCCTGAGGAGACTGCAGCAGCCCAGTGGTCACTGTAGGGGAAGAAGTAGAGAGCAGATTAGAAAGAGGTTAGGAGCTACATAGTTTGTGTCTGTCTTCACAGCCAGAGCAGGGTTAAAAACCCCATCAATGTTATATGCTGAGAAGTAATGGGTCACTGGAATGAGAACTTTATGAGAAGCAGTAAGAGAAAAAGCAGTTTGGGTTTTATCTAGTTAGTGATGAGATAGCCCCAAATACCCTTAGTTGAATCAATAGGGGAAGTTCAGAGGTGGATAAACATTCTGGGGTGAATACATCAATTGAGAACAATAAGGCTTAATGAAATTTAAATAGTCTTAGAACTTCAATCAAATGCACTGACTCCTGACCCTTGAAGATAGGAGAAAACATGCATTATAATGAAATGATTTCAAATCACCGTATAATTTCACAATTATTTTGAGTGACAGCATGGCAGATAATATTGAATATGGGTGTTGCTTTTAAGCTTTTCGTTTTCTCTAGAAAATGGGTTCTAATTTAAATGTGAATTATGTAGGGCATAGATATAGTTCCCTGGCACTACTGAAAAAGTTTCAAGCCATATATTCAGGAAGACTTAATAGCAAAAGAATGATAAGGAATTTGACTGAGCCACGTTGATAATAGCATCACACCGACTTGTGACAAGGATGTAGATTTGCGTTTTGCCCTTGTGCCAGACACAAAAAAGGACAGCCTCTGCCCGGTGGCACCTGGAACGTTTTCTATGTTCTAGACTGCTGAAAGGAAGGAGCCAATGCTTGTGAGACTATTTTTGTTACACATATGAATTCTGTTAGGTTCCCTGGTATGTTGAGGTATTAGAGATATGTGCATTATTTTTCTTCCAGGTGGTAGAGTTTTATTTCAATTCTGGCATGGCCCAGGTGTTTCTCTTGCAAGCCCGTGCACACATATAAGGGGTCAGTGAACCCAGGCAAATATTAGAATGGAAATAGTTTTTGAATTATTGCCTTGATTATGTCTTCAAATGTTTTGTATTAAGAAGAATGTAAAATATGATTTTAAAAAATACTTTTGCATTTTTATGCCCATGTGGGTATTTTACGGCAAATAATTAGATTTATATTACTATAATTTATATATTATATAAATGCATAGGTATAATTAGAGCTGTTTAGGAGATGAAAAGATTTTGGAACTTGTTTAAGAAAGTGAAGTAAATAAAAAGTAAGGAGCTTAAGGCTCCTTTTTCTAATTCAAATTCATGCAAGCACAAGTTCTCATTGCAAGAATAGCATCCAAATTTTCAGAAATTATTTCTTAAAAAAATTTTTTAAGGTTTATTTTTGAGAGACAGAGTGTGAGTGAGGGAGTGGCAGAGAGAGAGGGAGACACAGAATCTGAAGCAGGCTCCAGGCTCTGAGCTGTCAGCACAGAGCCTGACTTGGGGCTCGAATTCACCAACTGCAAAATCTTGACCTTAGCTGAAGTCAATGCTTAACCAATTGAGCCACCCAGGTGCCCCCAGAAATTATTTCTTATCTGTTTTGAGGAATAGGCACCAAGAAAGTCCCATGGTATGTGAATACTGATCATAGAGGGGTAAGGGAAGAGAATGAAATAATGGATTTATTGAAGTGTTCTTTTATCAAAAACTAAGGAGCACTTTCATAGTGCCATACAGAATGTAAAGCACTTTTATACACATTATTGAATTAAATTCTCACGGAAATCCACATTGATTCTCCCCAAACTTATACCCTTGTAAAAACTAGTACATAAGCCTATTTTTGATCTATGTTATTTGACCTCATTCCTGGCCTCCTTTTATATATTAGTTTATATTTCTTTCTTTTCTCCTTGTAAAAAAATATATCTGCCCTAATTATGTATTCTTTTTTAATGTTTACTTTGAAAGAGAGAGCAAACACGAGCAGGGGAGGGGCAGGGAGAAAGGGAAAGAGAATCCCAAGCAGGCTCCATGCTGTCAGCACAGAGCCTGATGTAGGGCTCCATCCCATAAATTTGTAAGATCATGTCCTGAGCCAAAATCAAGAGTCAATGCTTAACTGACTAAGCTACCCAGGCACCCCCTCAATTGTGTATTCTTAAAAGGTTCTTAATATTTTCCTGAACAAGGTGAGTTTCATATACTTAAAAAATTGAAGTAAAACCAATAATGTCATTTTAGTAAAAACAACAACAACAACAAAACCCACTGAGCTTTGATGTGATTCAGTCTACTTGCCCTTATGGTAATAGGAATAAGGCTTCATATTAGACAACCAGTCTTTCCCACTAAGTTCTACCACAGCTCTTTGTTCCCTGTGGTTATCTTCATCATCCTATGCACACATTAATGTATACTTTAAAGCTACTTTAGAGAGTGGAGATGGCTGAAGGAAACTTTTAATAATAATGTCAGTGGGTTTTTAAGAAGTCAATGTCTCATAGGCTTTTACCACTACAGAGCTCTGAATTCATGGCCATGCAGGAAAAGCCAATCTAAACATAATGGCAACCATCACCACAACAAAACGCGATTTCCAGTCTCCTTTGGGCTCACTTTTTCTGTTTAGGGGTTCCAAGTTTCCACACTCCCATGGGTAACTCCCTCCCTCCTCCTCTGTTCTCTTCCTAGGGCCAAATCTGAACAAAGGCTGTGCCACCATTCAAATATCGTTTGTTAAGCTCTAAGAAAAATAGGAATGAGGATGCTTTTTAAAAAATAGTTTTTATTTAAATTCCAGTTATTTAACATACAGTGTTATACTAGTTTCAGGTGAAGAATTTAGTGATTGATCATTTACATACAACATCCAGTGCTCATCACAATGAGTGACCTTAATATCTATTCCCTATTTAACCCATTCATTACCCACATCACCTCCAGTAATCCTCAGTTTGTTCTCTATGGTCAAGAGTCTGTTTCTTGGATTATCTCTCTCTCTTCCCTTTGCTTATTTTTTTCTTAAATTCCACATATTTGTGAAATCATATGGTATTTGTCTTTATCTGACTGACTTATTTCACTTACCATAATACTCTAGCTCTATCCACATCATTGTAAATGGCAAGACTTCAATCTGTTTTATGGCTGAGTAATATACCTCTCCTTTATCTGTTCATCAGTCAATAAACAATGAAATCTTTACATGATTTGACTATTGTTGATAATGCTGCTATAAACATCAGTGTGCATGCATCCTTTCAAATTAGTATTTTTGTATCCTGGGGGTAAATACCTAGTAGTGTGATTGCTGGATTGTAGAGTAGTTCTATTTTTAACTTTTTGAGGATAATCAACACTGCTTTCTAGAGAGGGTACACCCATCTGTATTCCCACCAACAGTGTAAGAGTGTCCCCTTTCTCCACATGTCCAGCACTTGTTTCTGTGTTGTTAATTTTAGCCATTCTAACTGGTGTGAGGTGATATCTGATTGTAGTTTTCATTTGTGTTTCCTTGAGGAGTGATGTTGAACATCTTTTCATGTATCTGTTAGCCATCTGTATGTCTTGGAATAAAGACACTTTTATTTTTATTATTTTTTAAAACAATTTCAGGAATAGAATTTAGTGATTCATCACTTACATATAACACCCAGTGTTCATCCCAACTAGTGTCCTTCTTAATGCCCCGCACCCCTTTAGCCCTTCCTCCCACCACCACCCTGCCAGTAACCCTTAGTTTGTTCTCTGTATTTGAGTCTTTCATGGTTTGTCTCCTTCTCTGCTTTTATATTGTTTTTGCTTCCCTTCTCTTATGAATCATCTGTTTCTTACCTTAAATTCCAGATATGGGTGAAATCATATGATATCTGTCTTCCTCTGACTGACTTATTTTGCTTCGCATAATACACTCTAGTTCTGTCCATATTGTTGCAAATGGCAAGACTTTATTCTTTTTAATCACTGGGTAATATTCTATTGTACACACACACACACACACACACACACACATACACCACCTCTTCTTTATCCATTTATTAATTGATGGACATTTGGGCTTTTTCCATACTTTGGTTATTTTTGATAAACATTGGGGTGCATGTGCCCCTTGGAAATCAGCATTTTTGTATCCTTTGGATAAATACCTAGTAGTGCAATTCCTGAGTTTTAGGGTAGCCTTATTTTTAACTTTTTGAGGAACTTCCATTCTGTTTTCCAGAGTGGCTGCACCAGTTTGCATTTCCACCAGCAGTGCAAAAGTGTTCCTCTTTCTCCACATCCTTGTCAACATCTGTTGTTGCCTGAGTTGTTAATTTTAACCACTCTGACAGGTGTGAGGTGCTATCTCATTGTGGTTTTGATTTGACAAGTAATGTTGACCATCTTTCATGTGTCTGTTAGCCATCTGGATATCTTCTTTGGAAAAGTGTCTATTCATGTCTTTTGCCCATTTCTTCACTTGTTTGCCCATTTCTCCAATTTGGTTTTGGGTGTTGAGTTTGATAAGTCCTTTATAGATTTTGGATACTAATCCTTTATGTGATATGTCATTTGCAAATATCTTCTCCCATTCTGTTGGTAGTCTTTTAGCTTGGCTTATTTTTTGCTTTGCTATGTAGAAGCTTTTTATTTTAATGAAGTCCTAATAGTTAATTTTTGCTTTTGTTTCCCTTGCCTCTGGAGACGTGTCAGCTAAAAAGTTGCTGCTGCTGAGGTCAAAGAGGTTTTTGCCTGTTTTGTCTTCTAGAATTTTGATGACTTCCTGTCCTAGGATTTAGGTCTTTCATCCACTTTGAGTTTATTTTTGTGTATGTTGTAAGAAAGTGGTCCAGGTTCATTCTTCTGCATGTTGCTGCCCAGTTTTCCCAACACCATTTGCTGAAGAGACTGTCTTTGTTCATTGGATATTCTTTCCTGCTTTGTCAAAGATTAGTTGGGACCATTTCTGGATTCTCCATTCAGTCCCATTGATTTATGTGTCTGTTCTTGTGCCAATATCATACTGTCTTGATGAATACAGCTTTGTAATACAAATAGATGTCTGGAATTGTTTTGCCTCCAGCTTTGGTTTTCTTTTTCAGGACTGGTTTGGCTATTTGGGTTTTTTTCTGGTTCCATACAAATTTGCGGATTGTTTGTTCTAGCTCCATGAAGAATGGCCATGTTATTTTGATAGGAATTGTGACACTTTTTTAAAAGTTCATTTACTTATTTTGAAAGAAGGGGGAGGGGGAGAGAGGGAGAGGGAGAGGGGGAGAGAGAGAATCCCAAATAGGCTCCACATTGTCAGCACAGAGCCTGATGTGGGACTCACAATCACGAACTATGAGAGTATGACCACAGTCAAGAGTCAGATGCTTAACAGACTGAGCCACCCAGGTGCCCCAGACTAAAGACACTTCTTAAAATTTATTTACATAGGGCACCTGGGTGGCTTAGTCATTAAGCATCTGACTGGCTCAGGTCGTATCTCACAGTTTGTGAGTTTGAGTCCCACATTAGATGAGCTCAAGCCCTACTTCTGAGGAGCAGAAGTCCCACTTCACTTTGGTTGAGCAGGAGCCCCACTTTAGGTAAAACACGAGCCCCACTTTGGGTAGGCCTGCTCCCCTCTCTCTCCCTCTTTATTCCCCTTGCTCACTTGTGCCCTCTCTTTCTCTCTTCCTGCCAAAAACACAAAACAAAACATTTACCTAAATAATTCTAGGTACCAATGGGCTTTATTGTTTTCATACAAAAGCCTTTTTCTGGTATCTCTGAAATGATTTTATTTGTGTATTTTATTTATTTATTTATTTTGGTCCGGCAACCTCTAAATTCATTATCCACTAAATTTGTAGAGCCTCAGTTCCCTATATGAAAGAGGTAGCCTCCTACACCCAATCTTAGAGTAACAATAATCCCAAAACACTGAGTTCATTTCTAGAATCTAGAGGCATTGCTAGTCATCTATAGAGGTCACTGGTCCTTAAAATGCCCACTTAGGAATCCAAGTGATAACAGCAGTAGTGAGAGTAGTAGCTAACACTCCTGACTGCTATATGTCAATAATATTTTATATGCCTTTCTCATTTAATTATTACAAAATACTATGAGTATTATATACTCAGATTATTATATAGTATTATATGTTTCACAGAGGAGATAGCTGATTTTGAATCATTTTCTTTAGGGAAATTTGGTGCTTTATATTACATCTATATTTACATCCCTCCTCTCTCTATAAATACATGTGTATAGGTAGATGGATAGACTGATAGTTAGACATTTTTAACTAAAGGTTTTGTGTATGTCCTTAGAATTTGGTTTCATCACCTGTAGCAGAACATTTTTGAGAAAAAATATACTTTTCTTGCTGTTTCTATAGTCTAATTTAAAAACATATGTCCTTTTGAAAACTTCTAAAGAAACTAGCAAACCAAATGCTGTGAATTTTAAATGACTGCATTGTGTTCAAATATTTATGGAATGGCCGAGAAAGTTCTAAGAAAGCAAAAAACAAGAACTCAAGCAATAATTGGATATTTCAGTTTCTGAGAGATTTGAAGATTCTGAAGGCAGTAACTAGGTTTCCTGTCATTTACAAATGCCCAGGAGAGCCTAGAAAGGATTTAACGGGCCTTGGAGTTACAAGAGATAGCAATAAGAGGAAGAGGGGAAGTGGGTGTTGATAAAAAGCTCACTTAAGTTTAAGGTGATTTGCAGGAACCATCACATAACTAGGATGTACCTTATTAAAGAAAACAGAACAAAAATATTGATAAACTCAGTCTAATTAGGAATTCACAATGCATTTTAAAATGACAATTCCTTATTAATACGCTCTGAAAGTCTGTCATTTAGTTAAGAACGAATTGTATATGGAAGAAAGTAGAAATTTAAAAAACTAAGATTGATTCTAGATTTTCCCATTTTAAATACTGGTTCAAATTCTCACCAAAATAATTGTAGAAGAGTCAGAAAAATAGAGTGAAAGTTTTTTACACTTGAAAGTTCCAGTAGGCAATAAAAAATAATTTATATTTACCTTAAGCATATTGTACTCGCTAAAGAAGCAATTCTTAAAGTGTGGTACCAAGGGCAGCATATGAAAACTGGTTAGAAATACAGATGTTTGGATCTCACTCCTGATTCCCTGAATCACAAACTCTGGGACAGGGCCCTTGGATGTGTTTTAATAAGCCCCCCACGTGGTTTTGATATAGCTAAAGTTTGAGAATCCCTGTAACTCAGGAGTAAAGTAACACTTGGTGCTGTAGCAGACACCCCCCTGATCTTAATAGCCTAAGATAATAAGAATTAATTTCTGCTTAGGTAAGAGTGCAAAACTAGTTTGGCTCCATGAGAGACTGTCCTTTGTAGATACAGTCAACCGTTTTGTGCCTTTCCACATTTCCCACATGGGGCCACATATCTTTCCATTTTTTCCCAGTTTTATTGAGAAATAATTGACTAATGGCATAAGTTTCAGGCATACACATGATTATTTGATTTACATATTTTGTGAAATGATTATCATAATAGGTTCTGCTAACATCCATTTTCTCATGTAGATACAATAAAAAGAAAAGAAATAAAGAAATTTATTTCTCCTGATGATGATAACTCTTACGGTTCTTTTGTATAATATATAGGTTCAATTTTCCTATATACTATACAGCACTGTTAGCTATAGTCACCATGTTGTACATTACATCCCTAGTACTTATTTTTCTTATAATTGGTAGTTTGTACCTTTTGGCCACTTTTCTCTAATTCCTTCAGCCTCAACTTCCACCTCTGGTGGCCATAAGTATGATCTCTTTTTCTATGATTTTGTTTGCTTGCTTTAGATTCCACATACAAGTAAGATCATATAGTATTTGTCTTTCTTGGTCTCACTTATTTCACTTAGCATAATACCTTCAAGGTCCATTCATGTTGTCACAAATGATATGAATTCCTCATTTTTTATGGCTGAATAATATTCTATTATATACATATGCCATAAGTTCTTTATCCATTCATTCATCAATGGACACTTACACTGTTTTCATGTCTCAGCTATTGTAAATAATGCTACTATGAACATAGGAGTGCAGATATCTTTTCAAGTTCATGTTTTCACTTCTTTTGGATAGATTTGTAGAAGTGGAATTGCTGGTAGTTTTATTTATTTTTTTGAGGAGGCTTTGTGCAGTTTTCTATAGTGGCTATACCAGTTTGCTTTCTCACGAACAGTGTATAAGGATTCCTTTTTATCCACATCCATGCCAGCATCTGTCTTGTCTTTGTTTATTTGTTTGTTTATTGTCGAGAGAGAGAGACAGAGTATGAGCAGGGGAAAGGCAGAGAGAGAGGGAGACACAGAAGTGAAGCAGGCTTCAGGCTCTGAGCTGTCAGCACGATGGGAGGCTTGAACTCACAAGCTGAGAGATCATGACCTGAGTCGAGGGCAGACGCTTAACCAACTGAGCCACCCAAGTGCTCCATTGTCTTGTCTTTAAGGAGGGCCATTTTAGCAAGCGTCAGGTAGTATACCATTGTGGTTTTAATTTGCATTTCCTGAATGACTGGTGATGTTGAGCATCTTTCCACTTACCTGTTGGCATTTCATGTATCTTGTTTGGAGAAATGTCTATTGAGGTCCTTTGTCCAATTTTTAAATTGTGTCGACTTTTTGCTATTGGGTTGCATGAATTCTTTATGTATTTTGGATATTAACCCTTTGTCAGATATACAGATTTCAAATGTGTTTTCTCATTCCATAAACTGTCCTTTCACTTTGTTGATGGTTTCTTTTGCTGTGCATAATCTTTTTAGTTTCATGTAATCTTACTTGTTTATTTTTTATTTTGTTGCTTGTGCTTTAGATATTTTGGATAAACTATCTTGACCCATGTCAGGGAATTTTGTTTTTACATTTTCTCCTGGAACTTTCAAAGTTTCATCTCTTACATTTAAGTCTTTAATCAATTTCAAGTTAGTATTTGTGTGTGGCATAAGATAAAGGTTCAGTTTCATTCTTTACATGTAAATATCCAATTAACCCAGCATTGTTTATAGAAAAGGCAGTCCTAGCAACCTTCTCAAATATTGGTTGAGTGTATATGCCTGGGCATATATCTGGGCCATCAATTCTGTTTTATTGGTCTACCTGTCTGTTTTTATGCTGGTACCATGCTGTTTTGATGACTATAGCCTAACGATACAGGTTAAAATCAAGAAGTATTATGCCTCTTGCTTTGTTTTTCTTTCTCAGCATTTCTTTAAGAGTCTTTAAATTGAAGAACTTAATCCATTTATGTTTAAGGTGATTATTGATAGGTAAGGACTTATTAATGCCATTTTATTACTCATTTTCTGGTTGTTTTGTAGATCCATTGTTTCCAACCTGCTGAGTTGTGTGTGTGTGTTGATGCCTTTTGATATCAGTATGCTTGACTTTATTGTGTTCTTTTGTGTAATTACCAAAATTTTTCCTTTGTGGTTATTACCAGGAGGCTTATATAAAATAGCATAAGCTTGTAATACCCTATTTTAAAATGATAACAACTTAACTCCAGTAGAATTTGTAAAATTTAAATTTTTACCTCCCCTTCCTGATATTTTAGGTTATTGCTGTTATGATGAATATGCTTTTTTATATTGTGTAATTAATAACAAATTCATGTAATTATGATTATTTTTACTATATTCATTTCTTTAATTTTTAAACTAGAGTTTTAAGTGAGTTGTATACCACTATTATCATATTGCAGAATCTAACTATGACTATGTATTTACCATTACCAGTGAGATTTATACTACCTTTTAATTTTTTTTTTTTTTTTTTTTGAGAGGGAGACGGTGTGTGCTAACTAGAGCATACAGGAGTGGGGGAGGGGCAGAATGAGAGGGAGATAGAGAATCTTAAGCAGGCTCCATGCCCTGTGTGGAGCAAGATGTGGACTTGGTATCATTACTGTGAGATCATGACCTGAGCCAAAATCAAGAGTCGGACGTTTAGCTGATTGAGCCACTGAGGCACTCCAACTACTTTTTAATATTTTTATGATGTGAATTAGTGTAGTTTTATTTCCACTCAAAGAACTTCCTTTAGTATTTCTTATAAGGCACGTTTGGTGGTGATGAATCTCCTCAGTTTTTGTTTGTTCAAGAAAGTCTATTCCTTCTTTGTTCCTGAAGGACAGCTTTGCCATGTATGGGATTCTTAGCTGACAGTTATTTTCTTTCAGTATTTTGAATATATCATTCCATTCTCTCCTGGTCTGCATAGCTTTTGCTGAGAAATCTAACAACAGTCTGACAGGGAATCATTCCCTTGTATGTAACTTCTCTTTCTTCTCTTACTGTTTTTACATTTTTTTTTCCCATTAACTTTTAAAATCTAATTCTGATGTGTTCCAATGTAGTCCAGTTTAGGGTTTAATCTATTTGGGATTCTTTGGGCGTCATTGATATGAGTGTCCATTTTTGTCCCCAGGTTCAGGAATTTTTAAGTCTTATTGCTTTAAATATATTTTCTGTCCCATTCTCTATTATCCTGCTAGAATTCCTATAATGCAAATATTGTTTCTTTTTATTGTGTCCCATAATCCAGGTAGGCTTTTGTACTCTTTTTCATCCTGTTTTTTTTTGTTTTTGTTTTTTTTTTTACTTTTTGTTTCAACAGACCAGGTAATTTCTAATATCTTAAATTGCAGGTTACTGATTCTTCCTTCTGCATGGTTAAGCCTACTTTTGAAACTCTTGATTGAATTCTTCAGTTATTTTGTTTTTGAATTCTAGGATTTCTGGGTTTTTTGAGCTTATTTTTATTTTTAATTTTTTTATGGTTGCTATTTCTTTGTCAGACTTCTCATTTTGTTCACATATTTATCATATTCTTAATTTTGTTTACTTCTCTGCTTATGTTTTCTTGTAGTTCACTAAACTCTTTTAAGAGGATTATTCTGAATTCTTTGTCTGGTGTTTCATAGATTTCTATTTCTTTAGGCTCAGTGATTGGAGTTTTATTTGTTTCTCTTGGTGGCATCACATTACCTGATTTTTGTGATGTCTGATTCCTTACATTGGTATCTGCACATTTGAGTAACTGGGCTCCTTTTCCAGACTTTACAGGCTTGCTGTGGCGGAGACTGCTCTTCATCAGTCAGCTCAGGTTGGGTTTCTGGGTGTGTCTGCTGGTAATGTCCTTGGGCAAGTGGAACCTACTAGTACTGGATGAGTCAACTGTTTGCACACTAAGAATGGGGATGGGGAGTGGTGTGCCTCTGGCTAAGAACAATTGGATTGGATTGCTGGCTTGGCTCCCTTTCTGAATAAGACTATAGGATGGATTCCATGGTTGCCTGTATTTTCTGGTCAGGCTTACTAAATTGTTGGACTGGGTACTATATTTACTATAGATGGGGCGACGAATTATCCAGGGCAGCAGGATGGGACTCAGAGCTTGTACAGCTCACTGTTTGGGGACCCAAATTAGGCCAGAGTGTACACTGCATTTCTAGGTCAGGCAAAGTTACTAGCTTTGCTCCATGGATAGGGAAGCCACAGACTGCATTCTTTGTTCAAGTGACACTGTACAAAGGGTGGTTGAATGGGCTATGAAGCTTACTGTGTGCTTTGGTTAAGTTTCTTGGTGGGACAAGCAGAGGGCTGACTTCAGTGATGAGTGGAGGTAATTTATCATTAGATTCCCTGCTTTGCTGACCTGCACCCCAAGTTCCCTGGCTCAACTAGGCCACTTATGCTTTACAAACGGTTAACTACTCTTCTCTACCCTTCCGGGATTTGTTACCAGCACTTCTGGTTAGATGGGACCAGAAGATACTCTCCACAGTGGGTAGAGCTATGACTCTGCTCTTTGCTTGGGCATGGGCAAAGCAGGCTCCTGGGTCAGAGACTCTTATTCGAGAATCTAAATCAGACACTTCTGCACCCCGCTGAATTCTCCGCTCAGGGTATATCTCTGACTTTGTTCTGTAGATGAGCAAAGTTGCTAGTTGGGATTACCATTTGGGTCCTGCAGGTATGTAATCGGTCCACCAAGATCCATATGCTGGTAGTTGCAAGCCTTCCTTTTTCCCCATCACAATCAGATTTTAAGTGGTTGAGCCTGAAGATTCCCCTGTAACCCCATGATGACAGATAAGATTAGTGCCACAGAGTGCTGCAGTAGCTTGGAGGATGGGCAATGTGATTAATGTGTAGCCACTTCTTTTCTCCTTTAAATGCAGTCTGTCTTGGCCTTTGCAGTGCAGGAAGGTGCTTTAGCCTTACTCTTGTGTTCTAGGATTCTCTCAGTGGTGGCTTGTCCTTGAATAGTTGTTAGTTGTTCTTGAGAGAGGGAGTGAAGTCAAGGATGACCTATTTTGCCATCTTGCTGACATCACTGATCCTTCGCATATCTTAGGAGGCATTTTCACTGCAGTCACCTGAAATGGGAGAATAACATTATGTTAGCTACCACTCTTTTGGCCACTATGATTTTGCGATTTTATTTACCTACAAGGGAAGCCAAGAAATGTAGTCCAGCTTTGTGCCTAAAAGCATGAGGAGGCCAATGCCAGCATCTAGCTGACTTTGCCAAGATCATACTTAAAATCAATTCTTTAGTTTCTCTATTGATAACTATCTCTATCCTTACCCATCCCCCCCTTCTCTCTCTCCATCTCTATTTCTATCTATCTATATCTATACATATATTATTCTCATGGCTCCATTTATTTGTAACATACATTCATAGACTATTTACAACTTCAACACTGTACTTGATATTGATACACTGTGTTATCACCTTAAAAGTTTCACAGCTAATGATTAAAAACAGCCTGGTTTTTAATTTAACGGCCAGTTAAGCACTGACTTTTGGTTTTGGCTCAGGTCATCATCTCATAGTTACATGAGTTTGAGCCCCACATCGGCCTCTGTGCTGATGGTGTAGAGCCTGCTTGGGATTCTCTATCTCTCTTCCCCATCCCCCCACTCATGCTGTCTCTGTCCCTCTCAAAAATAAATAAATTAATTTTAAAAAGCTTGGTTTTTAAATTTTGTCAGTTTCAACTTTAACATAAATTCTCATGCTCATTCAGGCTACACAGGGACCATGCGTGTCTAAATTAGTATAATTGGTAGAAGTTTATATTTCTACAGAAATAAAAAATATATATTCTTTACCATCTTTTATATGTCATGAACATAGAACTAGGGGCTAGACACCATCATAGGAGCTGGAAGAGCCACAGGCATATTTTAATAAACATTAGTGTCATCACAAATGTTAGAAAGAAACATTGTCTTTAGACAACCTCCCAAATGCACGGGTAAGTCTTCTGTTTCTTCAAAGAACCCTCTTTGCTTTTCCTTCATTTTTGGATTTTTGCCAGAAGATAAAGGGTATGAGTTACTCAAGTGGGTCTTTGGAGAGATACAATCAAACTGGCAGATAATTTAATAATACTGTTTGACCTCTTTGTCATATTGATTCATTTATTTACTTATTGCAGGGAATATATACACTGGAATGTCCTATTAAGTGAGGTTATGGAATCATCCCAGGAGTGTGTGTGTCTGTGTGTGTGTGTCTGAAGTAGACATTGGACTAGTCAAGATAATACACTGAAGATTTACAAATCACTATGTTTTGTGATTTTATTCTAAAACTATTTTACATTGCTCATTCAAATGTCTATGAAAATATGTCTGCATTAAAATCTGAAAGTATCACCAATTATGAACCAAAAATAATGTCTCACGTTTCTGGGATTCTGTTAGTAACTCTATTCTACATTTCTAACTGGTTCTGTCTGTTTTCAGTTATGTACACTTAAATAGTTTCTCCTGGTTTGGACAGTTAGATTCTTAATTACAAATATTCAATTCAAGTTGATATAATTATTACCTCTGGCTTTATAACCTTAAAAAATTCACCTTAAAATATTATAGAGTTTTGAAAATGGAGTAATTTTCTTTAATTGAAGTGTTAATTCATTGCAAAATACTCTTTTATTGAGTTCAATAACTGGCACATTTCGCAGAATAAGAAGGCATTTCCTTTTTTTTTTAATTTTATTTCAATTCCAATATAGTTAACATAGTGTTATATTAGTTTCGAGTATACAATATAGTGATTTAACACTTCAATACATTACCCAGTGCTCATCATGACAAGTGCACTCCTTAATCCCCATCACCTATTTCACCTATCTCTCCATCTGCCTCCCTTCTGGTAACTAACAGTTTATTCTCAACAGTTAACAGTCCATTTCTTGGCTTATCTTTCTCTCTCTTTTTATTTGCTTGTTTGTTTTGTTTCTTAAATTCCACATATGAGTGAAATCATATGGTGTTTGTCTTCCTCTGACATATTTCATTTAGCATAATACTCTCTAGATCCATCCATGTAGTTGCAAAAGGCTTGATTTCATTCTTTTTTTAATGGGCAAGTAATACTTCATATTGTGTGTGTGTATATATATATATATATCACATCTTCTTTATCCATTCTTCTATCAGTGGACACTTTGGCTGCTTCCATATTTGACTATTCTAAATAATGTTGCTATAAGTGTAGGGATGCATTATCTCTTTGAATTAGTGTTTTTGTATAAGAAGTCATTTCTTGAAGTTTTATAATACTAAGATTGCCGCCAAAATATTGTCCTTAAGTGGTTTATATTACACACGACTTTGCTGCTTGAAGGCAAATAATATTATGTAAATTAATGTCTTGAATAAATGAATATATTTACCATGATTGGGGTAGACTTGACGCTGTTTGAGGAATTAATCTGTGGCCAAGTAACATAATACAAGTGTGACATCTACCATCATTTCGTAAGTTGTCACTTTTTTTAAAGTTTATTTATTTATTCTGAGAGAGAGAGAACAAGAGAGAGAGAGACAGAGCATGCTCACAATAAGGAAAAGGGGCAGAGGGAGAGAGGATCCCTAGGCATGGAGCCTGATGTGGGGCTTGATCCCATGAACCAGATCAGCACCTCAGATGAAATTAAGTGTTGGACACTTAGCCAACTAAGTCAGCCAGACACCCCTGTAGGTTGTCACTTTTAGGACTAGATTTCCAGACATAGTTTACTACATTCTGAGTATTTTCTTTCCTATTTAAGTAATCTGCCAATAATTGAGCAGTGGTATACACTTAGACTTCTGAGCTATAATGATCACATTTTATGTATATTCAGTCAATTATAATGAAGAGTTCAAACCAAATTTGTATTTGTAGGCAATATTTGATTGCCTTTATGCTTTCCTCATTTTTCTTAATGCAATCACTTATTGTGCAAAGCCAATCATAGCTTGCCTTTGCATTCTTCGCTTCCTGTAAGTAAGGAGTAAGTTTTTATCTGTATTTTCTCTAGTAGTTTCTCACTTCATTAAATCTCCAAAGCATGTCCTAATTAATTCTGTCTCCAAATAAAGTTTGAAAGCATCAATCTGGATAATATGTGAGTGCCACTTCCTATTTTTCCACCACTCTAACAGTAGTATTTTTGTTTTCCTGCTTTCAGGAAGCATAACTACACACTATTTAAGATAGATAAAAATCCCTATGTTACACATATCTTATTACAGTGTTCTGGTGAAATGATACCTCTCCCTCTGTTGGCCTTTTCACAGATGAGGATTTTGAAGAACAGAAGTATGTCAAATGACATGTCCAGAGAGGGCACATTTGATCAGTGTTAGGACATCAAATCTCCAAATTCTCAAGTGGGGTCTATTTTTAATTAAATCTTGTAGTGACTTCATTAAACTTATAACTCACCTTTCCTCTGTCATTATTTTTAAATTATTGAAAATTATTGTAAATTTCATCTCTCAGAAATGACCTTATGTTTTAATAAATTTCTGAACAAAAGAATTTGTAGACAAAGGAGAAAATGAAAACAATAATCCCAACTTGGATAAGTAGAAGACTCTAGAAAAGGAATTAGTTCCATTTGTAAAGAATGATGCCCAGAAAAGAATCAGTGGTAAATTTTAAGTTGTATAGATTAGTAGAAAGTACTGACACTGAATATCTAACGTTTCTTCAACATTATTTAGAGTGGTTTAGAACTATTGGACATTTGAAGCAAACGGTTTAAATACTCCTCAAAGCTTACTGAGAAAAACTCAAATTTCAGTTACAAAGTTTGTTTTTTTTTTCCTATATTGTTTTTAACTTGTTAAAAATTCAGCCATTGGTAAGAGATGTATATTTGGAAACTTAAAGATTTATTATTCTAACTTTATTTATGAGTTTTAAGTCCTGACAAGCACATATTTGAAACTTACATATTGTTTTACATTTTTTGAGCGAGTCCCACTTAATTTTAAAACAGAGAAAAGAAAAGAATGTTACTTTTTCCTGTATTCTACAAAACCTCAAGTCTGGACTAGGTATGTGAAATTAAGTATAAAATTTCAGTAGTTTAAAATACCTAGAGGTACAAAATAGAGGATAAGTGTGCTCATTAAATATACATTTAAGGTACCATTGAACTGAATATATTTATAAGGAATTGAGCTTTTTATATTCAATGCAAATTTGTAATACTCAACATCATAATGGAGTAGTAAGTGGGGATATTGGCTATGGAATGGACTTAGAAACTAATCGTTTTCTGGTGATCTGATTATCTCATAATGTTATATGTAAGACTGGAGAGCACATAGCTCTTACTGAGACCAATGCAGGGTAACTTCGCATCTTGATTGTGTTATGTTAGTTATTTTGAAAGAAAAATTATCTATCTATCTATCATCTATCAATCATCTAATAAGTCTAAGTAGTGACAAAGCTTTACTGATATAAATCATTTGTCTAAATATTTTGGTCTCAGGACAAAAATTAACCAGGAAAAATGTTATTAATTTCAAAGTAGGTATGTATAGCCATCCTTCTTACTTTTCTTATCTCTTTTTTAAGCCAGCATCCTCTTGATAATCAGTTTAGAACATATATTGCAACACATTAGCATCTCTGTTTTCAGAGGGAGTTTTTAGTTATAAATATCTGACAATTCTTACTTTAAAAATTCTTCTGGAGATAACCAAGGCTAGTTAACTTAGTCTTTCATTAGTATTAATTTCATTAATTTAGACTTGCTTTCCTCTCTGAGTATCATACCCAGAAACAGAAGACTTTTAAGCTCTGACATTCAGAAGCTGTGAATGAAAAGTTATTCTTATAAGCCAGAAAAACAATTCTTAGGAAGAAAAAAAAAAAACAGTGAACTCTTTTTCACTTTGAAATTGATGCTTCCCAGTTCCTAGAATGAAACGGATAATAGGTAGTAGCTTAATTCTTGAGTATATTTATAAAATTATACATATTTCTTAGCACCTAAACATATGCACTAGAAATTTTGTGAAGCTGTACATATTTGCATCATCATTTGTTTGAAGTATTTTGAATTATTAAGAATCAATTATATACATATTCAAATATAAATACAAAAATTGTTTCAAAGTCACATTTAAATAGAAATGGCACATTAATCATCCCCATCTGCAAGGTAGGTGATAGCTGTTCCCATGAGCTGTACTTCTAATTTGTAATTGTGTCAGAAGAGGTAGGATTCTGTAACTTTTTTGGCGAATTTTTTAAGCCTATGCTTCAGCTTGTTTATCTGCAAAGTGGGACGCATAAGACTTTTAATATATATTTCATCCCCAGATGTTACAAGGTGGATATTTGGATAATCTGTCACCATGTCAACTATTGGAGGGATTCTTATGATTTTATGTACACCACTAGGATTTTTGTTAATAATAAAGATTAATTATGTGAAATGATAATTTAGTGATCTGACGAAACTGAGTTTTCTCCAAAGAACAGTTTTACTCTCTCTGGACATAAAACTTTCTCTAGCAGTTCAGAATGTATAAAATCTTTTTTAAGATCCACAATAAGGAACATAAAGGCAGGGGACAGGCCATGAGGGTTGACAAGACACTACAAACTTATCAATGACACACTGTTTAAAGAAGTGTTTAATCAGTTTTATACATGTTTCTAAATATATATGTCATATTCTGTCACAAACTATAAATTTATTAAGGAAGTATCTGTCTCTTTTAATAATAAAACGGAGATAACTCATCGGTTTGAGATTAATACAAAATTGGAATGCTTGCAGGCATACATTGAGCACGTAAGTGCTGAAGAAAGGAGAGCTGCCAAATCATTGGCTTTTTGGTGGTCTCTAATTTTTATATTACATAATTCAAAGCTACTTGTGCAGAATATGAGATTCAGGAGGAGAGACAGGACAATTTACCAAGTGTATTTTTTTTCTTTAAATATTTTACAAAGTCAAGTAATTTCCCCATCCCTTTAACATTACAATTTTGCGGACACAATATTGACAGCTCTAGATAAATTAACTTCTAAAATAAAACAATTTTATGACATTTGAATGGGTTTCCTTGTTACTAAAGCAATAAGCTTCACTGATACAAATCTGAGCATAACATATGGTCTCAGCCTTAGGCCAGGGTGTTCCATTTGAATTATTCCAGGCTTTTCCTTATAGTGCTGTGCTTCAAACATGAATCCAATTACCAGCTGCAGTCAGGCAATTGAAAGGCTGCAGGAGAAATACTCTAATAGATGGGGAGGTGGGTAAAGGACTATGATTTGTGTGGTAATCAGCAAGAGAAGGTCAATTGTAATAGAATAGACTGCTTTCCAAGACAGAGCTAATGTAGGATGCCTTCCACTCCATTGAGGGACACTATCAATAGATTTGTTGTTTGCATTACCAAGAATGTCACTTACTGCCAAGATAAATAAATAAAGTGTGAAGAGGCCTGTTGAAGGATCAGGTGATTAAAACCTAGGTTGTGGTGAGCAATTAACAAACGGATGACCTGTTTGAAGACTGGGACTGGGAAGTTCAAAGAAAGGTGTTATGCAGATGTCTACCTGAAAAGAATAGGCTTGTGTTCTTGAAGATTTATGTTCAAACTCTGGGATTCATAAGAGGAAGGCTGAATGAAACAGATTTCTCTCTATTCTGGAAATTATTGAATTTCTTCTTGAGAGAAAAAAGAGAAATGCAAAAGAATGCCTACTGATCATACTACGCTTTATTTTTTAACAATCTATTTCCTTGAACTGGTAGGATGCTGGAAGCTCTAGCAACAAAAGCATACATTCAACTCATGAGGTCTCTATTTTTCTTTAAGAGTCTTGCAAAGAGTCAGTCACATAGCCAGACGATTTCTTCTTATGAATTACAGTAAAAGCAAAACAAATGGCACTGTGAATCTAATAATCCAAAAGGCTTTTACCAGAAATATCAAATATATTTTTATAAAGATAAATCCTGGGCCCAAAGAGTGACTTACCCCAGGATAATCTTATCCAAGTTCCTGCCTCCACTCTTCATGATAACCCATCAGACTACAATAGAGTACTCCCTTGTTTTAGACTTACTCAAAGGTTCTACTTCTTACCCCCTCAGTCAAAAATATCCAAAGGTGCACTTTGCTTCAGGTTTCAAGCTACCTACCAACAAATCACTTTCAATTACAATGGATATGTAAATTGCTATGAAAAGAAGCAGAAAAAATTAAAGCCTTATGATTTAAATAAATAGCACTGAAATTTAAAAAGCTTACTTTATTAAAACTAAGACAATTAAATGATGCTCCCCCACCACTTGTGCAGCATACCTATGTGGCTTTTTGACTTTATAGGGCAATTCAAATTTTTACAATATGAAATACTTTCTTTATAACATTTATTTATTTTTGAGAGAGTGAAAGAGAGCAAGCAGGGGAGGGGCAGAGAGAGGCAGAATCTGAAGTAGGGTCCAGGCTCTCAACTGTCAGCACAGAGCCCCTGAGTGGGGCTTAAACTCAAGAACTGTGAGACCATGTCCTGAGCGGAAGTCTAGTGCTTAACCAATTGAGCCACTCAGGTGCCCCCATAAGAAATACTTTCAAAACAGCAATAACCTCACTGAGCGAGGCTCTCCCTGATGATGCGTACTCATTTACTTCTAATAATCAGCTAAAACTCAAAAAGTCATGCAGTGAATTGCTGAAGATACAAAAGGAATTTGAGATGCAGTCAGGATCAAGGATCTTATATTGAGAAGATTGATTGCTAACAGGACCAAATATGCCCGTGCAAGCTCTCTAAAATTTCAGTTAAATATCAAGTCTTTTAACTGAAAAAAAACCCAAAAAACAAAAAAAAATCCCACACTGTGTTAATAGAGCCATCCTTGGCTTTTTGGCACATCTTAAATGAAGGATGTCTTTGGTAGTAGCCCTTACAATGTGTAACGGCCATCTGCTCACCATATCTGATTGCTATTTATTCTGTGAGAGCTCTCTTGCTTCCAGCACTTATGAGCGATTAGCTGTTGTCCAAGGATCTTGATGCTGCACTTTACTGGGCAATTAGAAGAGGATAGAGTCCATGAGAGCTTCGAGAGGCAAAGATAGGCTTGTTAGCAGCTACATCTGAGTCAAGCTTTAGAGCACAAGAAAACATCACACAAGTGCAATACGTAGGAAAAAGAGAAAACATTTTATGGCTGATGTCAGGGGAAGACACGCTCTTTTCTAGCACAATCTTTTTCTACGGCATTCTCTAAAAGCTAAGGAAATCAGTGTCCACATTTTTCTGGGGCAGGACATTTCATGGTTGGAAAAAGAAATATTTTTAATTGCCTTTGTCACATGCTTCCCTAAGCAATTTATTTTCTCAGCAGCTACAACCGCCTTTTATTGGTTATTTGGGGAGCATATCCCCTGGCTCCGGCGCAGATTTTAATTTTTAAATATCGGGCTGCTGACGGTGCTTCTTCTGTTGGTGTGAAGGGGCACAGTCTTGAATTCCTTGACTTCCTCAAGCAATTCTATTTCCTGTTATAAATTTAAAAATATGTTCTTATTAAAAATTTTGAATGGATTACTCAGTAGACTTTTATGTTCAAAGAGATTTTTTTTTTCTTAACAAATGAGTTGAAGAGACCAGGCTTCTGTATAAACTACCTTTTCCTTCTCTTTCTGACCTATTTTTTCTTCAAGTTGAATGTAGGTTTTGTTAACCATGGGAAGGTAAAGTTAATTAAAATGTTTGTTCTACAACAACAATCCACGTTTTCAATGAAATCCTGTTTTCTTCACTAGTTTTTCTTACATCAAACTTTTTTATATAAGTATGCTCAGCTAGACAAAGCTTTCTGTGTATAAATCTTAACAGTAAATAATGAACCAGGTACATAATAGTTTTATAAATACCTGTTTGCCACGAGAAATTATAAAATACTAATTAAGTAAATCAATTGCCTATTTAAGTACTAAGAGGTGAGTAAATAAAAGGTGATTCCCCTGTGTAAGACCTTAAAGAGAATTCTCAGATTTCCCATGGGACAGGAATGTATAGTCAATACTTTTGATTCATTTTTTTTTCCTCCTAAATGATCATACTGGAGAAGGTACATGGCATTAAGAGGGCATTTTAACTGAAGCGCAAACATGACCAAGAATTGTTCATGACCCAGAAATGGGCACTCCACAAAAGGTGATCTGTTGTCCTGCTGAATGCTGACATCTATGTATCATGAGGTCGGTATCCATTTATGACAGCAAAAGGATATCAGAACTTGCAGGTGAAGTGTGAGAAAGTGAAGTCACCAGTCAATAACACCATGCATCTCTAGTCCGTTGAGTCAATGTCACACAAGAATCTTCAAGTTTCACCCATTACAAATGAGGTTTTTACTTTGATAATGTAGAGTTGAAAAGTCCTAAAAAAAGACTGACTGATTGTGCAGGAAAAGTCTTGCATATGGGAGTAACAGATACATCATACCAATAGATACATATGCCAAAACTATCTTGGTATAAGTTGCATCCTAAATTTCATTCAAATACTTCTCCAGCGTATGATGATATTTCCCCCCTTTAACTGTATATTTGCACAATTCAATTCCTCCTCCAAAAATTAAAAGTTAGATTCTTTTACCTAATTTCTAACTTTGGCACATTTTGTATTGCTTCAAGCTAATTGGCTAAATATTTAATCATCACCTGAAATCAATCAAAGCCTAGGAGGAAATGCCAATTGATTGGGCAAAAATCAAAGAAGTTTTTTCATCTGTTGTCCTGGCTGTAGAGCTTGGAGGGAGACAACAAAGCCACTAACTTTTATAATGAAAACTCTTCAAAAAAGACAGAATAAGCCCTGAGTATTGATTACACACAGTTAGGAAAGGACTAACTGGCTTAAAATTCTGTCAGAGAAGGTTTAAATTTGAAAAAGGAAGTTGTCATTATGATGTTTATTCAGGGAAATAAGAAGTCAGAGGCCAAACTTTCCAGGATATGAACATTTGAGAAAGGAGCTGAAAAAGTTCTAAAGGCCAGCACATATCAGGTGTAGTAACACCTCCTGGGCTCCTTGGAATGAAGAAAACAACACTAATGCTAAAAGAGTTAGCTCTCCAAATCACTGACCGTTACATAGACGCTGAAAGGATTTATATGAGCTCAACCTGGCTCCACTTTATAAGTCATAAACTCAAGTGTTCTCTTAACACCTGATAATTTGCTCAGCATGGGGGGGAACAAGACTGATTCCGATTGCAAGGGTTTTCAGTCTATCTATAAGGGCACCAGGGAAACTGAAAATAAAAGCTGACCTGTACTAATGCCAAAAGAAAATTGTGGAAATGTGGCAGAATGTACACTCACTTCAAAAAATAGAATTGGTAACATAAATTATTTTTGAGAGATAGAACTTTCAAATACTTGGCTTCCTTTCGTGCACTATTCATTTTCTTCATTTATTTACTTAGTTTTGCACAGAATATATTCCTTCAAGGTGAAGATGAAAAATTCGTCACACATGATGCTTATGTGTTTGACACATATGTAAATTAACCAATAATCAAGTGGAAAACAGCATCTACTTTTGCTTCTCTGGATGCTAATGGCCCATTTCTACCTTTCATTCTGGACATGATTGATCCTTTTCTCCATCAGAGGTCATTTGTGCAGCTAACACAGAATGTGAATTTATTTATTCAGTTGTTGCATATTAGTTCTTCAGGAGTTAAAGGATCCGAACAAATACAGAGTCTTGCACTACATTATATTAACCTTTATTAGTGGAAAATTCAAGTCCTGAGATCAGTATTAAGCCGTTCTCTAAAATCTGCCTGATCTATGAGAGGGACCCCAAATTGACCTCAGCTCAAGTTGTATTAGGAGGATTTTACCCTTGTTACTAATTAAATAAATAGCTGCATTTGCACTATTTTTCTTTAGAGCCAAGTTATGACATCAGCCCTCTCAAGGAACTTGAGACAAAGAGGAACTTAAAGACAAACAGAGTCAAGTTCCCATTTAAGCAGGAAGAATATATTTTGCATACTCAGGTCCTGACATTTGGTATCTAGTGTGCAGTAGCTTATTGCGATTAGTATACCAGCATATCACATGTCAAAGGGCTTTTCATTCAAGTTCGAAGAGGGCAAAAGGAAAGGCTTATTATGACTCAAGCTTTTCAGATGTTGTTACCTGCCCTTCCTAAGGGAATTTACCTAAGAACTCTGAGGGTAGCAAGAATGGTGGCTCAAAACATCACATTTTTTGGTCCTGGGATGAAGTTTCTGAATATATACTGGCAAGTATGTAAAAGGATTTGGTTTGTTCATCAACCTTGGAGGAAATGTTTGGGTAATCTTTTTTCTTTGTTCATCACATTTAACACATCTGCTGCTTCTGCCCTATTCTTTTTGTATGTATATTAATAAGTGGCATCCTATGCAAATATATTCACCCACTGAATGCAAAAGGATTACCATAATGATTCTGAAAGTGTTCATTTCAGAAAGGAAATCCCATTTATTAAGGGCGCAGTTTTGCCCCTTCATATATGTTTTTGAATTTCCAGTATAAATACTTGCTTCTCTTCCCCCCCTGGAATTATTAATGACACTTTTGCAAAGCTAAGCTTTATTTGCCTCCTCATAAAAAATCTTAATAATTTCCTTTGTTACATCACAGCTGCAGAGTAACCATAGCAACCAACTTAAGTCACAGAAATAGTTATTACTGTATGCCTTCTATGTCTAGAATGTGAAAATAGTAAAAATGCTATTAAAGTACATTAAAGAAGTTGTCTCCATCTCACAAACATCTTAATTTTTGGTGATGTCTTTGCAATTATTTTGCTTGGGTGAACATTATTAAAATTAAAGTTAAAATTGTTTAATATATTCAAAATCAATGGGGATTCTGTCAGACCCACAGATAAGATCATAGATGATCTGGTTTTGTGGATACAGTCTTCACTTTTGAAGAATTGGTAACTCGGGTTATCTTCTTTGGAAGAGCAGCAGATATTTGGCTTCCCAGGTTAACTCTCCCTTAGCAGCGTTAGTATATTGTATTCTAATTATCTTAAATGAAAATCTGTCAGGATCGCCTTCCCCAGTTTCTCTCTTACAGTAAATAGGTCATGGTCTGCTTTTTATTCCTTTTATTTTCTAATAAAAAATATTTTGGGGTAATTTCAAATTTATGCAAAACTTCCAAACTGAAGACAGGTAATTTCTATATATCTCTTACTTAGTTTCAGTTTCCCTTAATGTTTTCACCTTACATTATAGTATTAATTACACATATTTGTCAAAACTGAGGAAACTTTGGTTGTTACTATTGACCCCAGATTTTATTTGGAGTTCACCATTTATTCTACTTTTCATGTTCCTGTATCTAATCCAGGATATTTTTCATGTCTCTTTTGTCTCTTTGAGTCCATGACAATTTGTGTCTTTTCTTGATTTTTAGTCTTAAGGATGATTGCAGAGAATGCTTCTCAGTCTGGCAGTGGCTGGAGCTTTCTCATGACAGGGTCATGCATTTGGGGATGAATACCACAGAAGCAGGGTTCTTTTTACCACATCATATCAGGTGGCTCATGGTATGAATATGACTGAGCACTGTTGATGTTAACTTGGTCATTTAGTGAAGGTAGTGTGTGTCAGCTTTCTCTTCTGTAAAGTTACTATTTTGTTCTTTGGATGCAATTCACGAAGCCTAGCCCATTCTACCCAAGTGAGTGAAGTTTAAATTTACCTTGAGAAGAAAAAAATATCTTAAATAGGTATCTTTATTATTTGGAAATCCTTTCTCTACTATTTACTTATTTATTTATTCAATCATTTATAGATATCAGCATAGATTCATACGTATTGTAATCCAACACCATATTATTTATTTTGTTGATCAAATTGTTCCCACTTTGGCCATCGGGGGTTCTTTCAGATTGACTTTATAGTGTCTGGCATGACCTTATCCTTTTGATTTTTGAGTACTTCCTTTGCTTTCTAGCACTGCCAAATGCTTCAGTATTTGTATTTTCCCTGACTCCACCCTAGAATTAGCTATTTCCTTAAGAAGCCCTGATAGCTTTTACTAGAAAATGATATTTCAAAATCCAGATTTGGATGCTGGGCGGATCATGATTTGTTTTTGTAGTTTAACACATTTCTCTTTCAATAAATGCTACTAGCACTAACTTTATTGCTATGGTGAAAGAAAATCTACCTATTCTAAGTGTTTCTCCTTCTATTTGCCTCATCACAATGAGTAACTGAAACAAAGGCATATTGCTTTAAAATCACTGAAAATTCCTATTTTTATCTCTCATAATATAGAAAAGTCATAAGTTTATAATGATAAAACATTAGTGGGAAGTGATATTTTAACAGTTTGGGTGCTTCCAACTTCAAGGAACAGATTTACTGAATAAAATTATAATGTTACTATCTTGTACTATGAGTAGTAGAGGACTGGTTAATTTTGGCAGCTGGGCGACGTGAAGGTTCTGGTTGGCTTCATTGTAAATCCCTTGGCTGCCCTTCATGGTTGCAAAATGTCTGATGAAGATCCAAACCACATATCCTCAAATAACTGTCTCTAAAAGCATGAAGAAAGATATATTTCTCCTTGGGCATTTTTTGCCTTTTATCAGGAAAGAGAATCTTTTCCAGAAGTCACTGACTTCTCCTTATGTCTCCCTGGGCAGAATAGTGTTCACTAACCCAGAAACCATCAGTGGCAAAGGGGGATGGGATCAACACTACTTGTTTAGAAACCCATCATGATTTATTTCTTGGAGTTCAGGGAGGGAGTCACCTTCCTTAGACCACTGCTGCCCAACCCACATAAGAAAAAAAACACAAAAACTATGTAAACAAGAACCAAATGACATATGGTTGCTAGGCATTATGTCATAACATTACAAAACCTACATTTGCACAGTGTAAACGTCAAATATTCTCACTGTGGAAAAGCAAAGTATTTTGAAGTATTTTTTGTATTCTCAGAATAATTCTTATCCCTGAGTAATGGAAAGATACAGCCAAATTACAGTCCTGTTGACCATTGGTCCATTGGATGGGGTGAATGTGTAAATCTTTGCTGGAGATACAGTGGCACTATTTGGGACTCAGATGGATGATAAGCTAGGAAATGTAAATACATCAGAGGAAGGACATTAAAATGGTGTTTTATCAATAATATCAATCAGATAAATAGTAAAATGAGTGACATCTGCCAGTCTTCTTTTGAATTTATTTGTGACTCTGTGTGTGTGTGTGTGTGTGTGTGTGTGTGTGTAAATTTTTAGTTTACAGTGTTCTGAAAAAGTACTCAAGATTGGAGGGCATGCTGACTATGTTTATCTGGGCACATTAGTACATTGTTATAGGGTTTCATTCTGCTCTCTAGAAAAGTGCATGAATCATAGACTTTCTTGGAAAACCTATTATCTTAAAAAATACATTAAAATGTATATTAAAACTCAAGGACGGGAAAGGCTCTGTCAGTACAATTAATATTAGGTTGATGAGCGAGAAATAATTGGCCATTTCAGTCAAATCAGTAGGAAAAGATACTTGTGATTCCATATACATTATTATAATTGTCAATTTAGTTAATATCTAGGGAATGAGATATAAAACTTAAGAGAAATTGATTCGCTCTTATATTATACCTGCAGTGACTGAAGGAAACACCCTTATTTGTAATGTCTAGGTTATACCTACAAAATTTGCCTTTGTGATGAAAGTCTTTCTTCTTTATATATTTTCTAATGCCACCCAGAAGAAAATCACCATAAAAGCAGGAAATATAGTATTAAATAGTTATGGGTTCATAAACCCGAATCTGCCACTGACTCGTTAAATGACCTTGGCCAGAGTAACTTAACTAGGTAACTTTTCTGATTAGTTTCCTAATCAGACAAGTATGAATAATAATAATACTAATAACAATAACAATAGCAACCTCCTATTTTTGGTTTGTAATCCTCATAACATGATTCAACACATTAGAATTAGCTTCTGGAATAGCATAATAGTTACAGCAGTGTTTTTTATTCCATTATAATTATTTGAGAATTAAAAAAGACTTTCTTTTTAAAATTGTCATTGCAATGAAATATATAGGAAATGCCAAAGCATAAACAGAGAAATATGAAATATAAGAATTCATTTGTGTGAAAGGGGGATGAAAAATTTGTTTCTATTTTACAGTAAGTTATTTCATTGTTAACACCAGAGGAAACTACTTTTGAACTTTGGGCTGTGAGAAAGAGGATGTTCTTTAGTATAGATGGCTGAAAATCCACGAGGGAGATTGTGAAGGAAGGAACTAGAGAGTGGCTGTGGAGGGGCAGTGGCACTGGCAGCAGTGAGGTTGGTTAGGTCAAGCTTGGAATCCTGGCAGTGCTCCCAGGGCAGAGCATGTGGCCGTTTCTTGACCACCCTTGGTCGGTGACTTGAATTTTTCTTTCTCAAGTGACTCAAAACCCAAGAACGATACTTTCAAATGTTGGGTCCTTGGGGCCAAGGTGGTAGTAATGCACAATTTCTGAACCTCTAATGTTTTTGATCTCTACTGTCATTAATACAATTTTAGAATGATTAAAGTAAAATAGTTGAGGTTTTCCTTTAAAACAGTTCACCTTCTGGGGATGCCTGAGTGGTTCAGTCAGTTAAGCATCTGACTTCAGCTCAGGTCATGATCTCAAGGTTTGTGAGTTCAAGCCTCACTGGGGGTTCTGTGCTAACAGTGCTGAGCCTAGAGCCTGCTTCAGATTCTGTGACTCCCCCCTCTCTGCCTCTTCCCATCTCGTGCTCTCTCTCTCTTCCAAAAATAATAAAACATAAAAAATTTTTTTTTAAAAAGTTCACCTTCTGAAATAAAATATTTGGAAGAAATACTAAACAGAGGACTAAGACTATCCCTTGATATTTCTAAGATGAAACATAATTTATTATTTCTTATAGAATGAATATATAAAGTAGCCAGCTATAGAGATATTAACGTTAAAAAAACTATGATATTCTATACATTAAGTATATTTAAAAATATGTACACACATATGTATATATACCTACATTTATATACATACATGTTCAAAAAGACATGCATTAGAGTCTAGTCCCAAACTAGAAACAATGCAAATGCTCATCAACAAGTAAATTGTAGAATATTCAGAAAATTAAATAATTTTTAAAAGAACAAAATATCATTACACACAATAGCATGGCAGAATTTCAGAACTATTTTGTTATACAAACACAAGAGAGTCCATAGTAGATGGGTTCCATCTATATGAAGTTCATGAAAAGAATGGAAGACTAATCTTTGGGAATAAAGAATAGTGATGACCTCAGTGGAAAAATACAGTGGTTATGGACTAGGAAGGAAAACTGGGGAACCTCAAGAAATGATAGAGCTCTTCTTTATATTAATCTGCATGGTGGTCATATAGGTGCAAACATAAAAAATCATCAGGCTATATATGTAAAATTCATGCTCTTTATGCACTTTACATTATGATGTGTGTGTGTTTGCATATAATTTTGAAGAATTTTCTTGAATAGTTATTTTAAATTTTTTTTTAATGAATGTTTATTTATTTTTGCCAGAGAGAAAGAGAGAGACAGAGCATGAGTGGGGGAGGGGCAGAGAGAGAGTGGGAGACACCGAATCCGAAGCAGGCTCCAGGCACTTGTCAGCCTAGAGCCTGACACAGGGCTTGAACTCACCATCTGCGAGATCATGAACTGAGCTGAAACCAAGAGTTGGATACTTAACCAACTGAGTCACTCAGGAGTCCCCTGAAGAGTTTCCGAGTACAGTGAGACAGGACAATAATAGGGCACTAAGGACCATTAAATAGCACTTAGGAGGTCAGCATAGAATAGAGTTTTAGATACAAGATTCTTAATTAACTTCAAAGTTCTGGTAAGAAAAAAATTTAGCATGAGCAATTCCTCACCTTACCATTGTTGTTTAACTGAAATTCAAATTTAACTGGGAATCCTATATTTTCATTTGCTAAGTCTGGCAGCTTTGACCTGAGATGAAGCCTCGGGTCAAGAAATACTACACTGGCTGTGCATTGCTTTGACTTCCACTGTCATTGCAAGGTAAACCCTGATGGACTGATTTCTTATAAGCCAAATAAAAAATTTCCTGCTAATATTAAGTAAGAAGGCTTTCCTTTTGTGCAGGCTAATTCATTAATTCCAAACGTTTCATCTTACAGAACTAGAGAGGAGCAAAACCTCAAGATAGAGAAAACTTTTCTTTATGGTCAAGAATTGAAGTATAACTGTCCATTCAAGCAGGCACCATGGGTGTTAGTGCCACCTCTGAGCCCTGTGGGAAGAAGAATGGGCAGTGCCAACAGATGGCCACACTTTTTTCAAGATTGATCTTGCTTTTTTGGCACCAGGCTCTTACTTCAGGTTTGCCAACAATGGTCAGCATGCCGTGTGTTAATTGCTGGCAGGGGCTGCCCAATGACTTTATAGCCCAGCTCACAGTGGGCCCTTGATTAAGGAGAGTGTGCAGCTCCCAGCTCCAGCAGGACTGTCTTCAATAAAGTCATGAGACAGTATACCTTCAATATTACTTGCACAGTAGGTAGGAACGAGGGTTATTTTTGGCTCTGTGCCTGTGGCTACAAAGCTTGTGTTGAGGGGCTTTTAAGTGGCCACTTCTCCATCAAGCAGAGCAAATTAAAGAGGGTAGTGAATGGCTAATGGGATGTTAGCATGAGCAAAGTCCAGTCATGTCTGTCGATTTCGGGCACTAGCAAGGTGGAGAAGGTATGAACACTACTGGACAAAAATGCGGTATCATCTATTTCTCAGTGGGACCAATTTGAGTTCGGGTGTTGACAGATGGCAGGCTCCCAGGATAGAACTAGCATTTTTCATAAATGGAGATTAACAGGTTGTTTCAAGATACTCAAGTCTGCAGCATTTTATGAATGAAGATTTGTAAAAAAAAAAATTCAAAGAGAACTGTTCAAAAGATCTTCATAAAGAAATAGGTGAATTGGCAAGCCAATTGTTGACCCAAAGAATGTCTCTTCGGTAGGTATTTCTTACAACAATAGCTGCTAAAAATAACAATAGAAAGTTTACAATAAAAAGCCCAGGTCAAGAAACACAGAGGCAAATTAAAGAGAAGTATTGTGCTTTGAATTTAACCTAAAGAAAAATAAGTGTATCTTTACAGAAAAGTCAGACATGTATTACACAGTTAAACTATTTTTAATTCAAACACAAAGGCCTGGAATGAAAATTTAAGAGGGACTAGTCCCCTCGGGACAGTCATATTTTTAAAGAAATGTATTAACTCTTATGTGAATATAAAATTTGTATATATTAACAATTAGAACATTTGGAAAGATGAGTAAAATATACTGGAAAATTAATTATCACCCTGATCAAATCACTCACATGTGACCGCCCTTTGTAAATTCCCTTCAGATTTAATTTTTTAACATCAATTAATCTATACTGATTTTTATGGGAATCCATAACTTTATAAATGAAAATAATTCAAAACATTCACAGCACTATACCCTGAATTTAATACTATATGTAAGGTATAATGAAAGTCCACTTTCACTTTTCTGAACTTTGGTAGCAAAAAATAAGAGTTATCCAACAACCTTAGGGCAATATATTTCCATGCAGGTGAGCAACATTGTTTACCTATATTTTCGCTTTATATTCTCTGAGGTGAATTCTATCAATTATTAGAGGAATAACAGGCACTCAGTAATTAATTACTGAACTCATTTATCAGATCTTACCTTTTACTAATGCTACAAGGCCTGGTGTTTGCCACTCTGTCAATAACTGTCAACTATCAACCATCTATCCCGAAGAAGAAAAGTGATTTCCTTAAATATTCTTTTTTCTTCACTCATTCCATTTAATTTTCACCGAATGCAGGTGTTTCTCTCCTCCAAATAGTTCTTGAATGTAGCACTACCTTAATGTTGGCCTTGGAAAACCTTACCTGGAATTGCTGTATAGTAAAACAAATGCTTTTCCTATCTCTAGGCTGTCATCCTTCAGCTTTTCCCAACCTTCCCACACCCCAGGCAGCGGGCACACACACACACCTACCAGACTTTTCTTTTTAATATATAAAACTTAACGTAGAAGTTTCTTCTTAAACCACATCTGTAGTTCTCTGTGTTGTCATTACCTAACATCCAGGTTTCTCAACAAGATGGATCTGACCCAGCCTTACTTTGCCTCCTCCCCTCTTCACTTAGAGCTGCTATATGCCACAGCGCTTCCTCTACTGTTGTTGCTTCTGTCTGTGATGGTCCTTCACTCTGTGCACTCATGTTTCAAAACCCACATCAGGTGTTACCTTGGTGCCAAAATTTCTTAACTTTATAAGTTCTACTTAATCAACCATCTTATCCATAATTATAACCCTCATCAAGATACGTAAAACCTTGGTTTGTGAGCACAATTCATTCCAGAAACATGCTTGTAATCCAAAGCACTTGTATACCAAAGTGAATATCAAGAACCATTGGCTCAGTTGTGATCATCTGATGTTCGGTATCACATACTACTCATATTGCAATACATTGCTCGTTTATCAAGTTAAAATCTATTAGAAATGTTTGCTTGTTTTGCAGAACACTCACTGAACAAGTTACTCACAATCCAAGGTTTTACTTGTATAAATGTCATAGACATTTTGAGATCTAATAGTGATAGAAAATTACAAAGTATTGGCAATCATTTTTAAGAAACCACTCAGACACTAGAAAAAGAAACAGTTTACATAGAATAAATAGTTGAAAGTATAAGAGTACTGCTGTTTTAGGATTTGACAAATAATTTTTGGCTAGCTATCATTTCTGGTTGTAAGGTATACTGTATACCTGGACTAATGTAATCACTAAATCAACTAAACATGCTAGATAAAATGTTTTGAAAATGTCATCTTTTGTGCATCCATAAATAACATGGAAATCTCAGTGGGAAAAAAATGAAATAAAATTTATAGCCCTTCCTATATATAGAAAATCTAAGTGGAATATAGATCTAAATGTGAAAAGCACAACTTTAAAACTTTTACAAGAACATATTGAAGGATATTTTTGTACTCAGGGTAGGAAAAAATTTCTTAACTCCAAAAAATATGGATGGGAAGGAAAATTAAGATAAATTTGAGTACACTAAAATTACAACTTTCTAGTTCTAAAAAGACATGAATAAATGGAGAAATAACACGGAAAGTCTGGGAAGAGATATGGTTAGTCATAGAACTCAAAATTTAGTACTTAGTACAAGTAAGTTACTGAACATATTGGTAAGAAAAAGGTAATTAATCCAAAAGCACAACTGACAATATATGAACCAGGAATTTAAAGAAGAGGAAACATATCAATGTCTGATAAACACCACAAACACACACATGCACACACATGTATACACATGTTCATGTGCTTATAGAGAATTTTAATCACAGATATGCTGGTGAATATTAAAAAGTGCAATAATATCACATGTTAACTGTGATATGGAAAAATGAAAACTCTTTTTTTGAAGAGCAGTGGGGAAAAGTTAATTAGAACAACTATATTGAAGAGAATTTAACAGGAAATATTTTAAATGAGATTTTCATAATCATAGAGTCTGAAATTTAAATCCCTATAAAAACCTCAGAGAATGTCTCATACATGTGCATAGGAAGATACGTACCCAGATGTTAATAGAAACAACTTTTTATTTATGCCATTATATATATTATTTAGCAGTAGAAGTTAATGAACTACAGCTATTTGTGTTAATATTTCCCAAATATAATAGTAAATGAAAATAAGTTGCAGAAGAAAATATCCTTATGATATCATTAATTTAAAATTTAAAGTAAGTTAAACTATACCATATATTACATTACTCTAATAACATAAATATATATTATTTGGAACATAGATAAATTTAATATGAAGACATGCTTGAAAATGGACCAAAAACAAACCTTTAAGACTGTAGTTTCAACTGAGAGTGGTTAAGGTAATCATTACTGGAGATCTACACATTTTTTGTAATCCTTTTTATTAAGCTAATTTATGGGTGTATGAGTGTTTGCTTTATTATTCTTAGATCACTCTTTGAGTGTCTGAAATATTTTACCATAAAATTCAGAGCATGTGTATTTTGTTGAGACAATGGTTGGTGAAGTTGTGGTCCACTCACCACTAACAATAAAATATAGTTTGAGAGAAATTTCTTTGCATTTTTGTTTACTTCTCTAATGTTTCTATTTTTGTATTTTGGTGAATTAATTCAAATATGCTCAAAACGTTTCCCTTTTTTGTTCACTTTTCTAAAAGATGCTTTGCTGAAGTGCTCTTTGCAAAGTAATTTGCTGAAAGAATCAATTTAATTTATTTCCATTTATGTTTCTTCAGTGGTGACTTAGCCCCGCTTGAAGGACTTAAAGAGGTCCAAGGAGAATGTCAGTCATAGACTGATTAGCATGAACTTCTTCCAGTGATGCATAATCTTCAACAGTCATGGTAGGAACTTATTCCTCCAGGAGTCTCCAGAGGACAGCACCTATAGATGTCGTCTGCCACCTCTAATTTATTAACTGACTTATAACCTGCTTTCATAAGCATTTGCTATATTCCTTAAACCTGACCTTCTCTTTTGCAGCTTGATATTGTCATTACGATAAAATGCCCTTCCCTACTCTTATGCTCCAAGTAAAGGAATCAATAAAAGCATTTTTGTGTGTGCATTGAACACAAAACTTAAGATAAAGCACTGTGCTTCAGAGAACATAGGTCACAAAAGCCCCGTTTGTGTGAATATTTTCAGTACTATTGCTCATGTCCATTAATTACTCCCTGCTATTTGAAATCACATGATTTTTTGCAAAATAAATGGCATATTTATAGTGTTTAGGATGGCCTGGATTATCTTGAATGTGTGACTACAACACCATAGCATAGAGAAACCATTTTCATTGGACCTTGAGTAAAATTATAGAAATGTTTTGTAGCATCCATGCTTCACTCCAGTGGTTAACAAACTTTTTTATAAAGGACCAAACAATAAATCTTTTTAGGGGGAAAGAAATACAATAGAGAATAGAATATTGGTACTTTTACATCCTTTCATAAGGTAACTATAAATATAAAAAGTATTCTTCACATAAAATAGGTGATGGGACAAATCTGGTATATTTAGAACACATATGGGCTCTGATGACACTTAATTTTTTAGTTATTAGTAAGAATAACTGCTTACCATGGAGTCTCAGGAAGACCAACTGTGCAGCCGTGTGCAGAGCGGACATGTATCTCTTGTCATCTTCTCCAGTCCACCCTGGGGTCCTGTGGTTTCCCGATCTAGCCTCAGGGCTCATACCCAACCCAATGTTTCCAGCTCTGTCTCCTTATGTTCACCCTGGCTTTCTCCTCAGCTTCAGGCAAGAGCCACAAAAGCAGTATGGAAGTGACTCATATGATGGGAATATGGAACTAAATAGCATGTGACTAAATGTAACAGAGAAATGTTAAACATGTGAAATGGTGAAATTGAACAGTGATTACTGATGTTCAGCTGGGGGACAAATACGCTGAGTGATTTATTCTGAAGAATGCTTATCACGCTATACTAACATTGTTGACATAGCATAATATGCTGTGAACCTATTATATGATATTATATTTCTGTTGAAAGATGTATAATATATAATGAGACTCAGACTGGTATTTCTATTTCATAGAAAATGACCAATATTTTTCTGCTTACTGATTTGAAGTTAAAAAGTAAAATAGATTTTGTAAGAGTACATTTCCTTTGGCACACTCATAATCTTTAAAAGTTTCCAAATGACTTTTTGGAAAATGATATAATAGATGCTGTTAAATAAATATACAATTTCTTTAGTCCTACAAAACATGGCTTTTAGTCATTTGCTTTTCATTACTCATTTAGAGCAGCATTTGAGATCTCCAGATTATTAAAATGTGAAAAGAGGTTGTATGTTTCTCTCATTTACATATTATATATAAATTTGCATGTAATATATATCATTTATATGTTTTTTCATAGGATGTTGGACAGAGCTCAATTAGGCATTGCACAGCGAACATTTTATAAATTATTTCATAGGAAAAAGAAGCAGAAAGGTGAAAGTAGAATCTATAGGTCTTAGACAGTGAATGTGAAGATATTCCTGAGAAAAATTCTTGGGAAAGGTATCTGACTGGCTTGCTGAATAGATTGAATTATATTTAAGGTCCTGAGTGTATCAATCAGGGTGATTTAGAAGCAACAGGTGAGAGATGTGTATGAACAGACAGTTTAAGTAAGAATATGAAATCATAATGATCAGTATAGGGAAAAATGCTCAAAGTCATTAACAAAAGAGAAAATATAAATTGAAAAAAAAGAATTAAATATCATTTTCTGCCCAGAGTATTGACAAAAATTGAAATGATTAATAGCATTTTGGGCTAGCAAATACGTGAAGAAATGAATACTACTTAATTTATGGATCTATAAATTACTAAACTTTTTGGCAAGTAAATTACTAAACTTGTTGGTAAGTTAATCTGTTACTTTTTATTCTAAAAAATAGTTGCACTCACTTTAGCACATAGGGTTCCTTTGACAGTGAGTAAGAAAAATCAATTCAAATTGGATGAACTCCTAAAGGAAATTTATTGGTGCCTGAGATGAAAAGTCAAGGATTTCAGATGCAGCTTGATCCAGGACCTAATAGTGATCTCTCTCTTCCTCTTTCTTTTACTTTTATCTCTATTTTTCATGCTAATTCAATTCTCAGATGGTGTAGCATCTCTGGAATTTATAAGCTGGAAGCTTCATAATGTAGAAGAAGGACTTCCAGTATCTGGTCCCAGAGGTCTAAGTAAGTCTCATAAGATCTCATTACTTTAATGTTTCCACGTTCATATTTAAACTGTCTTCTGTGGTTAGGATGAGAATAACATTTGATCAAAGATTTTTGAATATATGGTATATTTAAATCTGAGTAGAATCAACTCCCCTAGAATCATATAAAGTCTGCAAGAAAAGGTTCCTCAGAAAGAAACTGAGATATGGTTATCAAACGGATAAATGATAATTTTCTGAAAAAGATACATCTCCATACCCTTTATTTGTATGTACAACTAGACATTCAGACTATTTGTCAGTGCTTAGATATCAATAATTAAAAATGGAAGAACAAAGGCATTTATTACAATTTTACTAAAAATACAAAAACAAATAAGGAAACAAATAAAAAATAATAAAAGAAAAAACATTCAGAAAAATATGGGCACTAAATTTTGTGCATAAATACTAGAGAATATGATCCAACCATTTAATAATATGTGGAAGTCTTCCCAAGAAATATTAAGTGAGAAAAAGTAAAATACAGATCACATGAAGAATTTGATCTATTTTTCCCAACAGAAATAAAAATATAGAAAGCCTTTATACATGTATTAATCTTTATTTTAAACACAAGAAAAACTCCTGAATGATGTATATCATGAGGAAGAAATGAGAAGAATATACTATAGATCCAACTTTTTACTTACTTAGGATTTATTTAACAGCAAAGGACAGGACACTTAATTTCAAGGTGGATAAATTCTAAAGAGAAACTATGAATCTCAAATGTGGAGGGTCTTAGGTACAGCCTGATCCAGATATAAATGTCAATAGGAGTGTGTGTGTGTGTGTGTGTGTGTGTGTGTGTGTGTGTGTGTGTGATCTCCTTAGTTGTCTGTGGTTACTTCTAGCTTTGTGAGGCTGCACATTTGAATATATCTAACTACGTCTATATCTATATCTATATCTATATCTATATCTATATCTATCCATCTAGATATATATATTGTTCTATATATATTGTGTTTGGGTCTCAACAGATTTAACAGTGCCTACTCGAGTTGGTTAGGGTGATCTCATTTGCTCAGTCTAGTGATTCAAATACTAATCTCTTTTGGAAACACCCTCACAGGTGCACCCAGAAATAACACTTCACTGGCCATCTGGGCATCCCTTAAATCAGTCAGGATAACACATAAAATTAACCACCAAACACCCTCTCTTTGATGTACCATCATCTATACTGACTGCATTATAAGCCAGATGTAGCAACCCTAGTATTTACATCGTAGGCATTTTACATCTTGTAAATAAAAGTAGAAGGAGTCCATTATTTTTAATTTAGATTTTCCTGCATATTTAAGGAAAAATTTTTAAAGTATTAAATTAATATATATCAAAAAAACCTAATGATCTAGGCAAGAATGGATTGTAAATTCAATGTCAAGCCAAACAGAAGTAAGGCAGAGACTTAATACAGGTCCCAGAAGAGTTAATTAGGGAAAATCTGAATAATTGGCATTTGGAAGTTCTAGTTACCAACAGTAGAATTTCATGCATGGGACATTTATGTCCAGTGGCAGAAAACAGCCCAAGAGACCAGAGAGGGATACCTTCTAATGGTTTTAAGGTAGCCCATAGATTTTCATAGAATGGGTATCTTTTCTGTTGTCTATGGTAACTTCTGCCTTCATTTGTGCATTCTGAATTCCTTCTGCAAACTACTTCAAGGTTGAAATCTTGTAAAAGCTAAGAAACACAGCTACAATTAGAATTGAAGAAAATTTTCTCAAATTTGCAAAAACTGGAAATATTCATGATTTCACAAGGAGTAGAGATCCCTTGGCTGGGTGTCTTGTGACTCAAGTAACACAGTGGTTAGGCCTAAGAGGAGTTTTTTATTCAGAACAGATTTGACTCTTGCCTTTGTATGTACTATTCGTAAGGATCCACTAAGCTTCATTTCTGTCATTCATAAGAGGAGGTGACAGTTATCAATTTATTGTCTCTCAGCTCTAAATCTGCCCAACATTGCTCAGTTTCCTGATTCTGGAGCTGACCCTGTATACATTTCTCTTGTCTAGTTGGAGAACTAGTGGGCGGTGCCAGGAGAAGGCATTGGAAGGACATGGCAAGAAACTCTTCCTGGGGCTTCTCTTCCTGGTTCTGGCATGCTTTCTTACACCTGGGTCATGGGTGCCTATGCTATGTGGAAACCCAATGGCACTCATGTTCTTATGAGGTTGCCAGCATCACAGAAAGTAGCTTTCTGTTTACCCGCTCCTGCTTCCGGAAATCTAGTGGTCAGCTTCCTGGTCACCAATCCAGGCCTGGCAGCTGTAGGCCACCCCTGATGTTTTCCAGCCAGGGAGGTTCTCTGCTGTCCCAGAGCCTGAAGTGGCAGCCTCTTCAATAAAGTCTGAATCTTAGCCTTGGCACTTTCCGTATTTGCTCTTTCAAAAGTAGCGGCTGCTCTCTGCTTTTGCTACTCCTCTGTTTTTTTAAGTTTTATGTTGCCTCTCATTGTAATGAACCCGGTTTTTCTAATTAATACTTCTTTATATTCAACTTTCCTGCTTTAGTTACTAATATAAGCTTTTGGTCTTCTGACTGGATCCTGACCAATATAGTGGGATAACAAAAATATCCCCCTCTGAGGGGTTATTGGGAGGTTTAAATAAAACAATAGATGAAATTTTCAGTAAATACTAGCTATAATTATTATGGAATGGTCATTAAAGTAAGTTGTAGTAAATTCTAAGAAATGAAAGTTTCTTTCAGATACAGTATTAGATTGTTTGGCAAGGTGATGTGTTTTAAGTGTGTAGTTATATAACCATCTACACTGTTGACAGACCAGGGCACGGTGTGCAACTTTGATGATAAAATTACATAGAAAACAGCAGTGAGATACCACTACACACAACAAGAACGGCCAAAATCCAGAACACAGTTAATACCAAACACTGGTGAAGATGTGGGATAACGAGAACTCCCATTCGTTGCTGGAGAGAGTATAGAATTATACAGCCACTTTGCTAGATAGTTTGGTGGTTATTTTTAATAAAATGTTTTCTTACTATACATTTCAGCAATCATGCTCCTTGGAATTTTCACAAAGGAACTGAAATTTATGTCTACACAAAACCCAGCACTCCCATGGTTACAGCAGCCTTATTTATAACTGTCAAAACTTGAAAACAGCCAAGATATCTATCCTTCAGTAGGCGAATGGATAAACTGGTACATCCAGAAAATGGAATACCATTTGGATCTTAAAAACAAAGGAGGAATTGAGTCACGAGAAGACATACAGTAAATTTAAGTGACAGTTACTGAGCAAAATAAGCCAATCTGAAAAGCCTACATACTATATGATTCCAATTATGTGACATTCTGGAAAAATCAAAAACTACAGAGGCAGTACAAAGATCAGTGGTGGCCAGAGGCTAGGCAAGAGGGAGGACAGAATAGGTAGAGTGAAAAAGATTTGTAGTGACATTACTCTGTATGATACTATTTTAACGCATACATGTCATTATACATCTGTCCAAACTATATAGAATGTACAATACCAAGAGTGAACCATAATGTGAACTACACATACTGGATGATAATAATGTGTTCAATACTTCTAACAAATGTGTCTAACAAATGTTGATAATGAGGTAGGCTATATATGTGAGGTATTTGGGAAATCTCTATACCTTTTGTATGATATTGCTGTGAATCTAAAAATGCTCTAAAGTCTATTAAAAAAAAATTGCATAGACATCATCTACATTTTCTTCATTTGCCTCGACTAGATTATTATCTAATATGAGCCTAATAAGAAAGATTTTCTAATTTTTTTTGAAATGCCTTCAAAATATCTATGTCTAACATTCTACCTTAGGAAAATGTTCTTTCAAAAATGGGTTTTATTTTTTTAGCCAAATTGAATAAAAGTAAGGGAAGTGGATGATGTTAAGAAATTCAGATATTTTATTCTAGTTTTCTTAGGGATGGCTAAACGGAATTACCCTATTATATTACAATTAATTTTCCACATATTGTTTTATATAAACCTAATAGGAATTCATTTATTCTAAACACAAAATGCTAACTGTGATTTTATTTATTTGGAGGAGAATGTAATATTCAGAATGCTATTTCAGGAATAAACTGTTTTTTTCCCCAAAGAGGTAATATATTTCTTTTAATTTTCATGTTGCATGCTTATACACGTAATTATCCCTATAATTACATACATATAATTGGCTACAAATACCGCCTCAAAGAAGACTTCGAACTTGGCTCCTGGTAATTGGAATTGCTTTTCAACTGCAAACTGCTCACTTCATGAAGGTTTCATTCACAGATCTTTTCTTAATAAATTTCAAAACAACACTTCAAGTACACTTTATTTTACTGTTGCATAAATTTATATTTGGATAGTAAAATAGGAAATTTGTGGAAAAAGATAAAAGTTATAAATAGTAGGAATTGCTGAAGCATATCTCAAACAAAAAGGAAACACACGTGAGTAACTTAAATTTATTAGCAAAAATTGGGGTTGGGAGTGGGAGCAGATACTCTAACCCATAAAGCCAAGATTCAAAACAAAACAAATGAAACAAAATGAAACAAAACAAAACAAAAAAACCTTGTGTAAGTCAGGTTCCAAGCAGAAAATAAATGACACACACAAAATTGTGTATTCTTTTTAAGGAGGGCTTACAAAGATATGGGCAGAATGCAAAGAAACCACAAAGGGTAAGGCCATACCTGGGGGGCTATTATCAGATTAGCACTACTTCTAAGCCAGGAGAGTAGGGTGTGGGGAGCTACCTGTTACAGGAACCTAGAAAGAGAATACTGTAGAAAGGGCTTCCTTAGAGAAGGTTGAGGGTCAGCCCCTGGACAGCGTGCAACCCTGCAGAGATGCAACTGGAGGAGTAAACTCCAGGCCCTCATCCTTCTTGCTCGCTTTGATCAACTGTATCATATCCTATTGACCTAAAGCAATAGGAAGCCAGGAAGGTTTAAGGGAGCTCATTGATGTACTCTAACAAAGTTAACCTCCTAGGATGAAGAACAGGGTGGAGAATGATTAGGAATGGATTTTAAGGAAAAAGAAATATCCAGAAAACTTTTTAACAAAATAAAACTTTAAACCACTCGTACGGCCAGATAAGAATCAAGAAACAGAATAGTATAGAATAAAGGTAGAGGAAAATGAGGAAAACTTGATTTTTTTTTTTAGCATTTCTTACTACTTGATACTTGAGAACCTATTTAAAAGTCAAATGTTGTATATTATATGTAGTATATAAAAAAAAGTGAGAATATAGAGAACAAACTAAGAAAATTGATTGAAAACATTTTTCTATTTGGAAATTTGGAAATGTAGGACCTACATATGTATGTCTAACTTAGTAGATATTCTTGAAATGTTTAATGTGTATCATTTTTTTTGTTAATCTCCAAAACCATTTCATATGTAATATGACATGTGTTTGAGAAAAAGAAGAAAACCCTCTTGATACTAAGAGAAAGCTTTTTTTTAAAAAAAGATTTACAATATATTAATTCATATGTTTAAAATGTGTATCTTAAGAATTTTGTAATGTGGAGTGCACTTTTCATTCCATTCACAATGCCCACTTGAAGTTAAAAAAAAAAAATAGTCATGTTGTACATGTGGCATCAATGTTCATCATCTTCCCTGTTAAAAATATGCCCTGGACCATTTTATTTTAGTTAAATAAATACTGCCGTTATCAGCCACACACTCTCTGAAAAGACATATCATCTAAAACCAATGCTGCTTTATTTTAGAATATTCTGTGTTTTGGATTTCTTATCATGATTTGGAAAGAAGCTGGTTTTTCCTTAAAAAAGTGTTTAGATTGTACCACTGTTAACATATCTAAGTGAGAAGCAATAGCCCAGAGGCAGATGGAGTGTCACTAGGGATTTAAAAACCTTTCTGCAGAAAATCATAAAGTGTAAAATGGGTTTCCAGATAACTGAGAGTTAATGGCCTCTCTGTTTACTCAGTGTAGGCAGGGCCCAGAAAAATCAAAGGAAAGCCTCTAGAGGCACTGTTGGGTTTCATAAAGCCGTTGAAAGGTGCAGATTTACACAAGGGATTCTGCAGGGTGAGTGTTTAGAAAGTAGATTTCTCAGCATGTTCTGGCATGATAAGGGTTTTAAGGGGGATGGATATAATGTGAATATAATTAAACTCTTTACGGATAATGGCATGACAATACTATGTCCTCTAAGGATAGGCAGAACTGCAGCTCTGAGCATATTTCATTCATTTATACCTATGTGTTCTATTCTATTGCAGGGTTTCATTAGGAATAATTTTCATGCATATCATTTCCAAGACCGCACTTTATTGTTCTAGTGTCCCCAGTGCTTTAAATAAAGATCCACGGTGTTGAGTAGAACAGGGTAAGAGAGTCAAGGGAATGAAAGGGACTGGAGCAAAACAAATGAGAGAAGAATTTTCAGACAGCATTTTATATATGCATTTTTGTTACAATTTTTTTCAGTAAATTTTTAAGTATCACTGCCTTTGAGGGTTTATAGGAAAGTTGAAAAAATAAATGTTAAACATATATGGGACAAAAATAAAAATTACCTAATTTTGCTTTGGTTCAGAATGACTTTTACCCTATTGTCATTCATTATGTTTATTAACCTTCCTCTCACTTTTCTTACCTGATTTTCCTCTTTCTTTTTTTCCAGAAAAGGAGATTTAGCCAACTTCCTTTTTCAGGTTTCCTTATTTTTCTAAAAAAAGAAAATCCATAATATCTATAAAACTAATTTATATATATTCTTGTCATCCTTAATTGAAAACATAAGCAATAGAGCAAAAAGTATTTCAAATTGATTCAAGATTGATTCAAATTTGAAGTAGAGCTCTTATACTTCAAATTTGAAGTAGAGCTCTTTACTAGTTCTTTCACTGATTATGAAGAGAAATCAAGAATAAAGGGAGAAGCCTCTTCAGCAGGAGAGAAAGATTTCATCATTTACACTACAGAATAATATACTGCATGTTATATTTGTTTATAGTTCTTATAGGGGATATATAAGTCTACATAAAAATAAAAGTATAAGCACATCTAATAAATGACTAGGTCATAATCATCTTTATATGCCTCTCTACACATTTCATTCCTAAATTCCTATCAAGAAACTCAGCATATAACAAGAAGTCAAAAATACCTGGTAAATGAATAAATAAATGTAGAACAAACCAAGCAATCAACTTAAAAATTCTATGGAGAAAGAAAGAGAGAGAGAGAGAGAAAGAAACAAGGGAAGGAAGGAAGGAAGGAAGGAAAAGAAAGAAAGAGGAAGAGATGGAGGAGAAATAAGGAAAAAGAAAGAAGCCTAACCTAAGAATTGTAGTTTGAGAAATAGGTAGCTGATAAATCCATAGATCATACCACTCAACTAAGTCTTGCATTCCTTTATTCATAAAAAGAAGTGCCAATTACCAGGGACAGGCATGGTGTAATAGAAAAAGAAACCATCTGATGGAACTTGGTTCTGCCTCACTCATTTGGCCGTAAGTAAACCACAGTTCATAGCTGAAAGTAATTTTCCTTACTAGAAAATTAAATATTTAACTATATAATTAGGAAGTTTTCCTTCTAGACCTAACATTCAATTCTCAGTGTTAGCAAAAACCTGGTGCATTCCTCTGTAGAGATGTATAGTCTCAGAAAGAGCAGTAGAATGCTTAGCATTGCTTATAGTGACAGATGTTTAGATGCAAAGAGTAATTAAACAGGCTTTCTAGTCCACACATTAGTGGAGTGAGAGCCAAGCACAGTCAGCCCTTGTGAGGCATGTGCACGAGCATGCACACACACACACACACACACACACACAATCTCTTTGGCTTCTTGCCTCTACAATTTTCCAGCTTTCTAAGTAGGGGCATTGAACAACCTCATGTAAATTATCTATTTTTATACAAGTAAGCAGCTAAGTAAGATGGGATGAAATAAGAACATACACAGTTGTCTGTCTTTTCTAAAAGTATTTTCTTATTTATTGTACTATAGGCAAAAAATTAATGCTTAAAAATAATGGAAAATCAGAAAGACATCAATTAATAAACCAGAAATTTTGAGACATGACTAAACAAACTGAAAGTAGATGTGATTGAATTGAAGTAGGAAAAGATCATCTAAAATACGTAGTAAGGAAAACTTTTATGAAGGTGGGAGTAATTTTGTGAGTGCTTACTAGTCAGGGACAATGACACAGAGGAATTGTTTCAGAAACTAAACTCAGAATAGTCATCCTGAGAAATGTGTTTCATTTATTTCCCTCCCTTAAATCCATTTGCGCCCAGCACTAGGCATTGTTTTCAGTCTGAGGCTTTGATTAGGACTTTGAATGGGGAAGGAAAGAAAGTGCCCTCCTTCATGGTGGTGACTGATGGGAGAAATGAACATTTCCAGTATCTGGAACATAATGTACTGGCAAACTTCTCTCAGGTCCATCTTACTTCCCCAGATTACAGAAGGAATGAATGATAAGCCCAAATCATCTCAAACATTATTATTATTTTTTAGTCTCACTAGGTAATACATAATCAATTTCTCATTTATTCCTACAAATTAAAAGTTGAATTAACAAAGAGATTGAAATGAACATAGCTTGTTTTCCAGGGTCAAGGTTATAGTGTACATGCAATTTTTTTTACCAGCTCTTTTCATTTGTCATTACAGCAAAACTTATTCTTGTTATTATTTTTTAAACAAAAATTTTCTTTTTTATTATTTTGTTTTATTCATAAGTGTACTCTTTATTTAAAGTTTATTAGAGAGAGAGGGAGAGAAATGTGAGTGGGGAAGGGGCAGAGGGAGAGAGAATATAACATTATATATATGTGTGTATGTATATATATATATATATATATATATAAATTTATATACTACATCTTCTTTATCCATTCATCTTTTGACAAAACTTGAGCTACTCCCATAGTTTGGCTATTATAAACAATGCTCCAATAAATATAGGGGTGCATATATCTCTTAGAATTAGTATGTTTGTATTTTTTGGATAAATACCTTGTAGTGTGATTACTGGATCATAAGATAGTTCTATTTTTAGTTTTTTGGGGAACCTCATACTGTTTTCCATTGTGGCTGCACCAGTTTTCATTTCCACCAGCAGTGCAAGAGGGTTCCTTTTTCTCCACATCCTTGCCAACACTTGTTTCTTGTGTTTTTGGCGTTAGCTATTCTGACAGGTATGAGGTGATATCTCATTGTAGTTTTGACTTGTGTTTCTCTGATAATGAATGATGTTGAGCATCTTTTCATGTATCTGTTGTCTATCTGGATGTCTTTGCGGAAATGTCTGTTCATCTCCTCTGCTCATTTTTTAATTGGATTATATGTTTTTTGGGTATTGAGCTGCATCGTTTCTTTATATATTTTGGATACTAACCCTTTATTGGATATCTCAAAAGCAAATATCCTCTCCTATTCTATAGCTGGCCTTTTAGTTTTGTTGATTGTTTCTTTTGCTGTGCAGAACGTTTTATTTTGATTTAGCCCCAATAGTCAATTTTTTTTATTTCCCTTGCCACAGGAGAAATGTCTAGAAAAATGTTGCTTGGCTGATGTCAGAGAGATGACTGCCTGTGCACTCCCCAAGGATTTTTATGGTCAGGGCTCACATTTAGGTCTTTAATCCATTTTGGATGTAGTTTCAGTTAATTAATTTTTTTGGGAGACAGAGACAACATGAGTGGGACAGAGAGAGAAGGGAAGAGAAAGAATCTCAAGCAAGCTCTGCACCATCAGTGTGAAGAACCTGATGTGGGGTTTGAACTCATGAACCATGAGATCATGACTTGAGCTGAAGCCCAGAGTTGGCCACTTAACTGACTGAGACACCCAAGCACCCCATTTGGATATATTTTTGTCTATGGTGGAAGAAGTTGTCTAGTTTCATTCTTTTGCATATCACTGTCCAGTTTTCCTAACATCATTTGTTAAAGCATAGCTTTTTCTCATATATTCACTCCTCCTTTGTCAAATATTAATTGACCATATAATTGTGGGTTTATTTCTGTTTTATTGTTGTTGTTCTTCTTCTATTCTATTGAGCCATGTGTCTATTTTTATGTCAGTACCATAGTGTTTTATTTCTTACTATTTTGTAATATAACTTGAGATCTGGAATCATGATACCTAGAGTTTTGTTTTTCTCTTAGATTGTTTTTGCTCTTCAGGGTCTTTGGTTGTTCCATACAAATTTTAGGATTGCTTGTTCTAGTTCTGTGAAAAATGCTATTGGTATTTTGACAGGGATTGCATTAAATATGTAGATTGCTTTGGTCAGTATAGACATTTAAACAGTATTTGTTCTTCCAACTGATGAGCATGGGATGACTTTCCATTTCTTTGTGTCATTTTAAATTTCTTTCATCAGTGAAATGGTTTTCAGAATACAGACCTTTCAACTCTTTGGTTAAGTTTATTCTGAGGTATTTTATTGTTTTTTGGTACAATTGTAAATGGGATTGTTTTCTTAATTTCACATTCTGATGCTTCATTTTTATTGTATATGAATGCAACATATTTCTGTACATTGATTATTAAATCAATGTGACTTTACTGAATTCATTTTATCAGTTCTAGTAGGTTTTTTTTGGGGGGGGTTTCTCTATATAGTATCATGTCATTGGCAAATAGTGAGAGTTTTACTTCTTCCTTATTTGGATGCCTTTCATTTCTTTATGTCATCTAATTACTGTGGCTAGGACTTCCAGTACTATGTTAAATAAAAGTAATGAGAGTGGACATCCTTACCTTGTTCTTGACCTTAGGAGGGAAAGCTCTCAGTTTTTTGCCATTGAGTATGATGTTATCCGTGGATTTTTCATATAAGGCCTTTATTATGTTTAAGGATGTTCCCTCTAAACCTTCTTTGCAGAGGGTTTTTATCATGAATGGATGTTGTACTTTGTCAAATGCTTTTTCCACCCTTACCTGATCACATGGTTTTTATCCTTTCTCTTCTTCATATGATGTATCATGTTGATTGTTTTGTTAAGGATTTTTACATCTATAGTCATAAGAGATATTAACCTGTAGTTCTTTTTTGTTTTGTTTTCTTTTGTGTGTGTGTGTGTTTTTGCTTTTTTGTTTGTTTTTTTTTGTGTTTTTTTTTTTGTTTGTTTTTGTTTTTGTTTTTGTTTTGGTGGTACCTTTATCTGGTTTTGGTATCAGGGTGATATTGGCCTCATAGAATGAATTTGAGTTTTCCTCCCTTTTGTGTTTTTTGAAATAGTTTGAAAAAAAAAAATACTCCAAACAAACTATTTTTAAATGCCTGGTATAATTTGTCTGTGAAGCTGTCTGGTCCTGAACTTTTGGTTTTTGGGAGTTTTTAAAATTACTGATTCAACTTCATTCCTGGTGATTGTTCTGCTCAAAATTTCCATTTCTTTCTGCTTTAGTTTTGGTAGGTTAGATGTTTGTAGAAAATTTATCCATTTCTTCTAAATTGTGCAATTTGTACACATATGGGCTTTTAATATTATTCTGTTATAATTGTTTATATTTATGTGGCATTGTCATTTTTCCTATTTTAGTAATGATTTTGTTTATTTGGGTTCCCTTTTTTTATTATATCATTTCAAACATTTGAGGAAAACCAACACAATGAATGAGAGATACAAAAAAACCCCAAGAATTAGAATCTTAAACATACAGCTACCATAACACAAAAAGGAGAAGATTTTGAAAGAAATATAATACATATATGCAAAGAAATAAAAAAATAATACATTCATGAAAGAGACAGGTAAAGACAAATTCAAGAATAGCAAAATTCTCAATTAATGTTAATGGTATACATTCTTTCAATTTAAAAACACTCTTTCTGATAAACAAAAAATTTGCCATATACTGATAGTCTTACCTAAACAAAATGATAAAATAAGGTTGAAAATAGAGTTAAAATGATGTGTGGAGAGAAGGATATCTAATAAAAAATAGATAGCAATTTTATTATCAGATTTTAGAGAATTCAGCCCAGAAAGCCTTAATATGAAACAAGGTAGATTTCATTTCACTAAGAATAAAAGTTCACAGAAGTACCCATCATTCATGACTCTATATGGATATACCGTGGTAAATTTAAATGTGTACAGGAAAAACCTGACAGAGCTTCAAGGGGTATTAGGATATTTTACAATCACAGGTTGAGGGTAAGTACTTTTTAAAATGAATTCTGAGGCACCTGGGTGGCTTAGTCAGTTGAGCATCTGACTTTGGCTCGGGTCAAGGTCTTAAAGTTCATGAGTTAAAGCCCCACGTTGGGCTCTGTGCTAACAGCTTGGAGCCTGGAGCCGCTTCGGATTCTGTGTCTCCCTCTTTCTGTCCATTTCCTCTCTCTCTCTCTCTTCAAAAATAAATAAATAAACACTAAAAAAAGATAAAATAAAATCTATAATTAAAACAGGTAAAAAGTAACAGATTTAAATTTCACAATCAGCGTCTGTGAGCTTTATAGCCAATACCTAGGAAATGCACTTTATTTTTAAAAACACATGAACCATTTGAAATCTTACACAGCAGCATTGTTCAAAAGGAAAAATCAATAAATTATAAAATGCCCATGAATTTCAGGCTATGTTTTCTGATGACAATGTAATATATTTAGGGAAATTAACCACAGGAAAAAACCATTCGACTTCTCAATGTTAAAATTTCATGGAGAAAGATAATGGAGTAATATTTTAAAATTGTGAGGAAGGAAAACTTTCACACTTCAGTATTTATATTCTTCATTAAAATGTGAAGGTAAAGTAAGTAAAATTCTCTATCTTGCAAGGGCTCAGAAATGTCACCATATAAATATTGTTATGTACATCACTATTACAGGAAGTATATCAGTTAAAAGAAAAACCAGAAAAATGTTAAAACAGAAAGTAAGGATGATTAAACAACTTTAAAAATTGTATCATTATACCTACAAGCCCCTGCACAAATATATTTTTTGTATCTTTCCTTTTTCAGAACAGTTACAATTCTAACAGGATATCACAAAGAAGGTAGAGGGAGCAGGGCAGACAGTGGAGACAAGAAGACAGATAATTTGAGAAGTTAAGACATTTATAAGGAAGTGAACCCAGGTATGTGTTTTAATAAGTTCAATCATAAGTTTAATAGCCATTAGTTGTGTATACTTAACTATATCGCAGGCACTAGTAAGCAAAATAGTAAACAGTAGCAAAATAATCTCTGATCCATAAAGCTAAGAGACAGGGAAATATAAGCCAATGAACAGATAATACTAGATCAAGTATAAATACTATTACAAAATTAAGTTTAGGGGAGATCCTCTGGTAGGATTACATGGGCACAGAGAATTGAAGAGAATAAATGAGGGAGTTGGTCACGTGGGTAGCGAGAACGGAGCACTTCAGGCAGAGGCAACAGCAAGTACCAAAGCATGTTTATGTGCTTAAAAGATAGCAGGGAGCCTCTGTGGCAGGAGGAGAGTGAGCCAGGAGGCAGGAGACTACGCGTTCAAGGGGAAACCAGATAGTATTATAGAGACTACTAGGCCATTGTGACTATACTGTCTTTGTTTCCGAATGATATGGAAAACCATTGGAAGATTTTAAACAGATGAATAACACGGCCAATATTAGATTTAAAAAGAAACACTTGATTCATGGTTTCTGATTCAGACAAGATGATGTAGACCAACTTTCTCCTGCTGCTCCCCCCACCTCAAGCACAGCTATAGAACCGAGAAATGGTTTAAGAGACAACCACATAAACACTCAGAAACATTTTAAGAAGGTGAGCTGGTTTGGGACCCCAGGACTGGAGGAACAAGGCAGCAGCCAGCGTCTTGCCTCCCTCTACTGAACAGAAGAAAATGCACCGGACCCTGTGTTTCCTGACCCCTGACCTGGAACAGAGGGAGGCTCTGGTAACCTCATCCCTTCAAGCTTAGAGCACCAGTGTCTCTAGCAGCATCAGGTAAGCCCAACCCCACTGCAAGGGGAATCCACTGGGAGAACGCTCTCCTTCCCCACCAAGCTTGACACTGCCTTTTTCCATGGAGAAATCTTACAGTGACAGGCAGAACCTGTAATGAGACCCATCTGCAGTAAGCAGGCTGATCCGTGGGGCATCTTTGTTGGGAGGGATCTGATATTCTCCTCCTCCACCCAGATACAGCAGGGCAGGCAGAATAGGAAAAAGAACTCACAGTTTACAGGCCTAAGATGCTTCGGTACTGCCTACAGACAAGGAAGTGGGCAGGCCAAACAACGAAAAGAAACCCAGTTCCAACAAGTGACCGAGTTCAAGGAGCCTCTGTCCCTGAGACTCTTTTCTCCCAACAAGAGACACCAGGCCTGTGTGTGAAACCAGAGAAAGGGATTGGTCAGAGCATGCTGGCCAATCCAAGAGCTTCATTGTTCCCATTGGTCTGGGAATATTAAGAGACCCAAGAGCAGCCTTGCTCATCTCCACTGAGACACCTGGCATCCTGCCTTAGAGACACACCTTTGCCACTTAAGCAGCACCAGCATGGACCAGGGGAGTCCCAGACGGCCCCGGATAAACTAAGCAGACCGACATAACACTGCAAAGTGCTGGAAGTTAAGCTACCATTGGAACCACAGCTCGCGAAAATAGGCCAAGATCGAGCTACTCACCTTAAACAAGGTGCCTGGCTCCTAAGATAAAAGATTCAGATAGGACCCAGAGTCTCCTAACATAACAACAATAAAAAATGTCCAGGATACAATAAAAAAGTCACCCATCTAAGCATGTGACCTTGTGAATTTATTCAAAAGAAATAGAAATTTGGAGGGTGACGATTCCCGAGGTGGGAAAAGCTTTAGAAGGACAGGCCATGGTGGATGGAGTGACAGAGATTTGGCTAAAGTTAAACTTGAATTAACTGTCTTACAGCCTAACGTAGAGTGTAGAGTTCAGAGTAGTGGTCCAGACTGGAGATACACATTCGGGAGTCTTGGACTTATAAACGACGTTTTTGGGTTTTTTTATTCTTTTTATTTTATTTTAGTTTGATTGCTTTTTAAATTACTTATGTCCTGTGTCTGTATTTAATCTTATGTTTGGCAACCTGAAACATTTATTTCTAAAACTAATTATATAATTATATATAGCATTTGCATGGCTTGTGATGACGACAATTAAGCAGTCTAGGATCCAACTCTTAGTGCTTTTCTTAGGAGTAAGTAACTTACTGGGGCACCTGGGTAGCTCAGTCCATAAAGCATCTGATTCTTGGTTTCAGCTCAGGTCGTGATCTCACAGTTCGTGAGTTTGAGCCCTTTGTCTGGCTCTGCCCTGATAGTGCAGAGTCTGCTTAGGATTCTCTCTCTTTCCCTCTCTCTGCTCCTTTCTCTCTCTCTCTCTCTCTCTCTCTCTCTCTCTCTCTCTCTCCCCCTCTCTCTCTCTCTCTCTCAAAATAAATAAACTTTTAAAAAAAGAGCAAGGAAGTTATTATTTTTTTAATTGAAGTATAGTTGACACAGGATGTTACGTTGTTTCAGTTGTGGAACAGAGTGATTCCACAAGTTTATCATAAAAGAAAGACAAAGAAAGATGAATACCATATGATTTCACTTACATGGGCAATCTAAAAAACAAAACAAACGACCAAACAAAACCATAAACAGACCCATAAGAACAAACTGATGGTTGCCAGAGGGAAAGGGGTGGTGGGTTGAGTAATATGGGTGAAAGGGAGAGGGAGATACAGGCATCCAGTTATGGAATGAATAAATAATAGGGAAAAATTTACAGTATAAGAGACATAGCTGATGGTAGTGTAGTAGCTTTGTATGCTGACAGATGGCAGCTACGCTTACAGTGAGCATAGCATAATGTATGAATGGCATTTAATACTATGACAATGCCATTATTAAAGGGTTGACTGTAGTTAGAAAAGCTTTCCAGGTATTGAACCCCAGGACACTCCAATGCCATCCAGTTGCAGTTATACTGAGGCAGAGCGACCAGTGAAGGAGGGAGGAAAGGAAATCATATGTATGGTGTCTTCCATCTTTGAGATTATGCTTTATGTTTCTATTTAAACTATTCATCTAGTGAATTATAGTTTTTTATGTGAAAACAACCTTGCATTTCTAGAATAAATCCAACTTGGTCATGAAATATTCTATTCTTTTACACATTGCTAAACTTTTAGGATTATTAAAGCAATGTTTATTGCCATACATTAAACTGAATTTTTCCCCTAGATTTCAGTGTCCAATAGAATAATTCTACAGAATTATTTTTCAGTATGTATCAAACAGGTTATAATGATAGAAAGAACATAAAAAAGCCGAAGTAATTAAAACCGGTATATTGGTGAAGGAATAGAAAATAAACTATGGAAGAAAATGGTGAGTTCAGGAACAGATCTATGCATGTTTGGCAAGCTGGTATATAATAGATCTGCCCCATAAAGCTATGAATAAAACTGAATCACTCAGTATATGATATGGGGAAAACTAGCTTATTGGATTAAAAAAAAAACCTGCCTCCTTATATCTTACCTAAATAAAATAATTAAAAATGCAAATATGAAAGAGTCTATATTGAATAATACCAAAAGAAGTCATATAGAAGAGTATTTTGTCACTTCCTCAAGGGAGAGGGGAATGGTCCTAGACAAAAACCCAAATATAGAATATACAACTTTAAAAGTGATGCATTTGACAAAATTAAAGTTAATCTTTTTCTTTGAAGCTTCATTGAAGGATGCCAACAAAAACTAACAAGTGACATTATAAATATATTTACAATATAAAGGAATACATGTTTACAATATAAAGGAATATATATTTATAATATAAAGGAATATTATGTAGGAAACATAAGAAATTGCTGCTTTGCAGCCAGTAAATAATTATAAATCTAATTTTAAAAATTATAAAGACTTTATATAATTCTCTATAGGAGAAATTAAAATGGCTAACTAATTAAATGCTCAGATTCACTGATAATCACAGAAAATCAAGTTCAAATAATGAGCTGTATCTTTTACCTACCAGATAAAGTAAGAAATTTTTTTTTAATATTTTTATTTATTTCTAGGAGAGAGAGAGAGACAGCGTGAGCAGGGAAGGGTCAGAGAGAGAGGGAGTCACAGACTGAAACAGGCTCCAGGCTCTGAGCTGGCAGTCAGCACAGAGCCCGACGCGGGGCACGAACCCACGAACCGCGAGATCATGACCTGAGCGAAAGTCGGACGCTTAACCGACTAAGCCACCCAGGCGCCCCTAAAGTAAGAAATTTTAAATACCAGATAATAGAAAAATAAAAAATAAATAAATTTAAAATTTTTTAAAAAGTTAAAAAATACATAAAATGCCAGATTAAAAAGTAGCATTAACAAGAATGTGGGAAAATGGGAATCTGTGAGAATTGTTGCTGGAGTGTAAACTACTAAGGCTTTCAGGAGAGCAGTTTGACAGTCCTTAGCAAAATTAATTATGTGTGTATACTATGACACAGCAATTCTGTGTGCCTGGGAATAGCCCCTGTCCACGAGGGGACATGCATAAGGCTATTCATCACTGTGCTTGTGAACACACAGCCTTGGAGGCAGCCTAGGTGGCTGATGGGCAAGCAAAGTGTGATGGCTGCTTAACCTTACACACTATGCAGCACATAGAAGCAGTCAACTAGGGATACATATAGCAACAATGATAGATCTTAGGATTTTATGCATAGTAAAGTAGGAAACAGATGTGTTCTATAATACACTATTTAGATATAAGTTAAAGTACTTACGTATTAAAGCAATAGCATGCTTTCCATAGATATTTAGAAATCCAAAGACACTTATTAGGATACATTTTTTTGTTTGTTTTTTGGTGGGGAGACTATAGATAGAAGCAAAATGAGAGTGATGATGGAAGGTTATGGAAAGATAATAGTGAAATCAAAGGAAAAATGAAAAGGGCCTTACATGAATTTGTGATATACCAGGGACCAAACAACTTGACTAACTCAGCTCTTTGAAACTGAGATCTCTCCAAAATAAACTAATAATAAATATTTACTGAGTGATATATAATTATCCATCTATCAGAATAACCCGAGTTAAGAAAAAAGGTGGATAATGGCTAGGATTTAAGGAGGTATGAGGTAATTATTACTTATAAGCAGTGATGGTTGGAATGAATATTGATACAGCAGCTTTCAAGAGCTTTCATTATCTTGAAATATTGAAAATACATGTTTTGGATAATTGCTTTTTACCCACCAAAAGCTAAGTAATAAACCATTCAAATCTTCCTTAACACAGGCATTGACAAAGTATATATTACAGCATGGTTACAAAGGATAAAATGAATTATAACCAAATATTCACAAATTCATATGTCATTAAATAAATTGAGATACATATACACTGTATGGTATTATATGACAATAAAAAACTAAAGTTAATCCATAAATGATGGCATGATATATCAATTAACATATCATTACTTGCAAAAGAAGCCAATCACCATATAGACTTCCATACAGTATGACACCACTTATGTTAAAACAACCAATATAAGAAAAAACTATTATTGTATGTACTATATAGATGTATAGAGGCAGTATGAATGAATACCCAACTTGATATCAGCGGCTATGTATAAAAGGTCACGGGACTTAACTATATATTTCTAGTGTGTCTTTTTTTTTTTTAATATTTTTATTTATTTCTAGGAGAGAGAGAGAGACAGCGTGAGCAGGGGAGGGTCAGAGAGAGAGGGAGACACAGACTCTGAAATAGGCTCGAGGCTCTGAGCCGGCAGTCAGCACAGAGCCCAACGCGGGGCTCAAACCCACGAACGGCGAGATCATGACCTAAGCGAAAGTCGGACACTTAACCAACTAAGCCACCCAGGCGCCCCATTTCTAGAGTGTCTTATTGTAGCTTACATGCATGTGTTCATCTATATTTTTGTATAATTGAAAAAGAACTAACTTTCTTAAATCTTTCTTCAGATAATACCAAATGTGCTGTCCTAAATCTTGTTCTTCATATTTTTTAAAAAGAGATTATTCAATTACATAAGGCTAAAAATTAATCCAAAGTAATTCTTTTTTTTTTTAATATTTTTATTTATTTCTAGGAGAGAGAGAGAGAGAGACAGCGTGAGCAGGGGAGGGTCAGAGAGAGAGGGAGACACAGACTCTGAAATAGGCTCCAGGCTCCCAGGTGGCAGTCAGCACCGAGCCCGACGCAGGGCCCGAACCCACAAACCACGAGATCATGACCTAAGCGAAAGTCGAACGCTTAACTGACTAAGCCACCCAGGCACCCCAATCCAAAGTAATTCTTAACATTCAAAATATACATTAGCACATTAGAGATGAGAGGTCCTACACAGCTAAATAATATTTTGAACTTTGTCTAGTAAGTATTTCCTAAAAACTAACATCCTTTCTCCCTAAAGAACTCCCAGTTACTGTCTTTCCTATGGGCAACAATGTATTCTAACAAAAATTTTGAGAACACTGAAATAGGACTAGAAGAAAAAAAATAAGAGCTGGAGGGAAGCAAAGCAAAATTCTTAAATTGTTGCTACAATTCTGTATAAAACTTTTGTCTAAGTTTCCTGGCAGCTAAGAGAAAATCAGCTGTGTTACATTAAATTCTTCTTATTTCTTGTAAAGAGAGTGAATGAGTTCTGGGTAAACAAAGTTGATCTTAACACTAAATTCTGAAGGAAATGTCAAATTTGGTGAATTATGTCTATGCTCTTGAATGAGGTGGTGGAGAACATCTTTAGCATCACGACATTCGTTCAGATTTGAATATATAGTTAGATGACAGCTCAGTAAAAATGTTTCCTCGACACAAAAAAGACTGATGATCATTACTAGCTTTCAGGAGTCAAATTATAAATGAACAAAACCTAAAATGCCTGGAAGCAAACATCGTGCGTCTTCAATTTTATACACCATAACGCAAAAGGATGATGTTTTTGATTCACGATCCATTTATCTATTGACCCAAGACAAGCATTTTTTCACCAAGCAATATGTATTAGGCACTGTGTGAAGAACCCTGGTATCCAATGTCTGATGTGAAGTTGCTACTAGTCTGTGTATCTCTCTGAAGGTAGGGGTTAGTTGTGAGAAATAAGCCAGAAACATCTGGAAGCCACAAAGAGACTAAAATGCCTCGCTTTTAGAATTAGTAAATTATGAAAGCATATTTTAAAAAGTATATCACATAATAAAGATCAAATTCTTTAAAAAAAACATTTTAACATTTATTTATTATTGAGAAACAGAGAGAGACAGAGCATAAGCGTTTGGGAGGGGCTGAGAGAGAGGGAGACACAGAAGCAGGCTCCAAGCTTTGAGCTCTCAGCACAGAGCTCAACGCGGGGCTTGAACCCACGAGTGGTGAGATCATGACCTGAGCCAAGGTCGGACGCTCAACCGACGGAGCCACCCAGGCGCCCCAAAGATCAAATTCTTTTATCTTCGAAATTCAAAAGGGGAGGAAGGGAATTGTATTTAAGGCCAAGGTGATTTTTCTGTTGCTAAAAATCTGTCTTCGGGATCTCTTTATACCTTAACATGTAGAATTTGGCAAAGCCATTTGGTTTATTGATCATAGGACTATTAACACTCATAGTATTAAGCATTAACATTGTTTCATTCTTTCTATGGGCTAGACACTGGATTAATAGCTTTATGCTCACTTCCCTTTGAGCAAGGTGCTATTTTTACCTTTTCAGTTAAGAAAAGTGACACACAGAGACATTAGGTAGTCTTAGAAACAATGAATGAATGTTGACCAACTAATTTGAGAGCTGACACACTTACCTCAACATTTGCACTTAACACAGTCATTTCAAATAAGAACAACACAGCACCACAACACTGTGATGCCATTACCAGAAAGAGCATCCACAAAGTCACCATTGGAGAAAACAATGTCAGCACATTTCTGTTTATAACCAATGAGGTTATACATGTGGCGGATGCTGAGTGCGGGGCAAAGTCTAGGAGTGGGAGAGGGCTTTGCTATTGGTGCAGTCTCCCCGAATAACGATACTCCCCGAATATCGTTTGGCCCTTTGGGGTCTTGTAACTCAACTTTCTGCTGGCATTGAGGAAATGAAACTCTGTTCCTATTCTCTCCACCTGGAGTCAGCTTTATTTTTTCCCCTCATTATTCTGAAGATAGTAATATATCCTGTAAGGTCATGCCCGATTTAAGCTCTAATTTTAAACCTTGGAGGTCAAAGTGTCTCAAATGTGGTATTCGGTGTTTTCTGTAACTGGTAATTTTCCCATAGACTCCTGGGGATTGACTCTATCCTGTCATCTGGCTCTGCCTAGGAAATGATAAACTATTTTTCCCCTTAACCACTAAGGCAACAGGAAAATATTTGTTGGCTCCTTCCTTTGAAAGTAACTAAAGAAATGCAAATGAGAATTAAAAACACCACCACCACCAACCAAACCACCTTAGGCTATAAGAATTGCGAAGTTTTATTTATATTGTGTTTTTTTCTTCTGCTGAACAGTTGTTAACCGCAAAAACTACATGTATCTTAAGTGTTTTATTTTCAAATATCCATCTGGTTCCGTTGTTTTGTGTAGTTATTTTCCCCCCTCGGCATTTGCTTTATAACAATGCACGGATAATTGCATCCATGAAGGCTCCTGCAGTGCTGTAATAACTATACAAACTAAAAGATGGTTTTTCAATGGAATAAAGCAATCCTAAGGATCACATAAGAGCTCTATAATCAATATTGTACAATTTCTGAATGGGGCACAGAAGTGGGAGAAAAACCCTTGTCAAAAACAAGACACATGAAAGACCCTTTTGTTCTCACTATGGTGGAAAGACCCTCTACAATTAGATAGAGGTAAAAATATTGTCCAAAGTCTCTAGGCTATGTTATGATCACTTGATGTTTTATTTGCAAAACAGTGGTTGGCAAACAAAAAGCCTAATCAATGTCCTTGTATCGAGTGCATCTTTACATAGTAAATATATAACTCTATGACTAGAAGTAAACCAAATAAAATCTATACATTACTTTTGCTTATTACTTACTATTCTCTCAAATATTTCTTAAGTTTCCTACCATAAGCATATTATTTTTTTAAGAAAGCAAAATGAATAAAATAAAACTTCTGTTCATCATTTTCTGGTTTCTGGACTCTCATTCTTCTCTCAAGATTCAGTCCTAAGGGTGCCTGGGTGGTTCAGTCTGTTAAGCAGTTAAGCCTCTGAGTCTTGATTTTGGCTCAGATCATAATCTCACCGTTCTTACAGTGAGATCAAGCTTCACATGGGGCTCTGTGCTGATAGCAAGGAACCTGCTCAGGGTTCTCTCTCTCCCCACTCTCTGCCTCTCCTCCAGCGGTGCATGCATGTGAGCTCTCTCTCTTTCTCTCTCTCAAAAATAAATAATAAACATTTAAATAAAGGTTCAATTCTAGTGTTGTCATCTCTGTGAAGTATTTATTCCCTTCCTTTTTGATTAAATTGTGTTTTTTTTCCTGTAGTCTCATAGCTTCTTACCAAATTAATACAATAAATAAATGTAAAGTACTTTATTCTAGCTGTTGGTTTATATACCTACCCCTCTATCCAGCAAACCCCATGAATTCATGGAATGTGTTTTATTTGTGATTATTTTCTCTATCCTTTCTTGTAGGGCACTCTGCCTGCAGTAAGTGTTGAAACAAGGCTATTGTCAGAAAAAAGCAAATCATCAGCTGAATAATGATACAGATTAATGACACTGTGTTTATATTCAAGTTCCTGTTCCCCAAACTTGAAACAATTTGGCTTACTTTTTATTATGTTAAAAATAGTCTGTGGCCTGTCAAATAATTATGATTATACTTTATATGATCATGTAACTTCCACATAGAGATTTTTCTAGCATTGTAAGTCAATCCTTCATGTTGAGACAGCAAACTCTGAAAGTTTAGGTTTCTTAAAATAACAGAAGCCTTACTAAATATTTTACAAAACCTAAATTTTAAGTGTCATTTCTTTGAATATTTCCCATAATCATCTTTTCTCCAATCCTAACCAATGCTTGTCAACCTTTAATAATAGTTTTTTTTTTTTCTGATAAAGCATTGTGATGACTATACTACTCCTTCACTTTACAAGGCACATTTGAAAATATTTTATCACTACTGGACCATTAAATAACTGCTTATAGCAAGGTCATATAAAACCAGTATCTGTTAGTGCAAAATAGTATGCAATTGGATGCAAGAACGTTTTCTCAAGAGGCCAAATGGAACTTTCTTATTAAAACTTTATTGAAGTTATTGAATGAGTAGTATATCATTGTGCATGGAAACACAGTCCCAAGAGAGTCTTGGATTACTAAACTTCTCAGTCAACTTTAAGTAAGTGTTGCAAAGTGGTTGTAAGTTAATGTGTGTGGTGACCATAAATATTGTTTGGCTACTCAGCAGCAGATACAGGGAAAGGTAAAATGTTCTGCATCTTAGTAAAATTTTGCAATGACATTGACCCATATCACAACAACTTACCTTTTATTTTAGACTTAAATGCGAACTACAGAGTTCACAATGTGAGAATCTAAATTACTGAGAGACTCTTATCAAACCACATTCAAGTGTGTACATTATAAGGCTACAATGATGAAAACATGATGGTATTTGTATGTATAAAGAGAAATATAAATAGACCTATGTGACAGAATCGTTCAGAAATAGATCCTACTTTAAATATGATAGTGGTAGTAAGATAAATCTGTGGAGAAAGGATCCATTTTAGACAGCTTTGTTAAAAAAATGCACTATTATCTCTAACAAAGGCTAAGTACTAGATTAAGTAAGTTAAATGCTAAAATGTCAAAGAAGAAATTATATGGCAAATAGATAAGCCTTAAAATAGATAAGCCTTAAAATAGTATCCTTTTGAACTTGGAATAGTGAAAATTTCTTGAGCTGGACTTCAAAGCCATAAAGAAAAACTGAAGATATTTGACTAGATAACATGTAAGACTTCTCTATACTAAAGGGTGTTAACAAATAGGTAACAGAATGGAAGATATATGTCATTCTATAATCTATAAAAGATTAATATCTGGTATGTAGGATACATTTCTATGGAGTGGTAAGAAACAGACAAGAGAGCTAAATGTACTTTGTTCCATTCTCTTTGAAAGTGATTAAAATATTAATTCATTTAATCAGAACAAAATTATGAGGCAGAAAATATTATTTGGTTCCCTTTAAATTAAAGGAAATTAATACACAAAAAATGTATATAACTTGTCCAAAATCCCACTGTTTCTTACCTGATAGATCTGGGATTTGAACCCAGATAAATCAGTTCTAAAATTGTTACACTACTCATCAATAGGAAAACCAAGAGGAAAATGAGCAGAGGATATAAATTAGAACTTAGAGAAGAGGGCACCTTATAACCGAGGACAAACTTTTTTCCTAACCAGAATCTCCATGACTCTTCCATGTAACTTACCAATGCACTAGATTTATACAAAGGACTGCAAGTTCTCCCAGTGATAGAGCCTCTGGTACACAAACTCTACAAGTTGCCTGACTTCTGAGGTCAGGATGTTTCTCTCATTGACAAAGCTATCCCCCCAATTTGAAAGCAAGGCTTGCTAAATCCCACCTCCTGGAGCTCCTGCTCCAATTTGCCTTCTACAAGAGGCATAACTTAAAACAAACCAGGCAAACACCATATGGGTCTGGACCAGCTTGTAGTTGGAAGATTCATTTGACCTCATTAAGGAGACAAAAGTTGGAACTGATTGCGATAGACATTTGTAAAATACAGAGCTACTCCATACAAATATCTCCCTGGACCAGATAGAACACATATTAGCAACCATCTGATGGACAATATTTGCCAGGCACTGAAACTTCCCCTTAATAAAATTTATCAGTGGGATTCTATTTAAGTCTGTCACTGTCTTAGGCCTCCAAGCTTGACATTTGATGGTACTTGTCACTGTCATACATGGGCAGCAAATACCATTGTGTAATGGGATGACTCTCAAAGACTATTTACAACAGCCTCTCTTGCAATGACTTCTGCTGCCCACAGGTAATTGAATAAACAGTTGAACATTGCCGTACACTGTGTGGATTTTCTACCTGGATGAAACTTCTAGGCCTCTGGCCATCAGACAGGGGAACAAAGAATGAGAGTCCATATGATAAATCAGTATCTTTGTATTTCTATAAAACATTTTGAGGAGTTTTATATATGTTTATATACTTAAAACAAGTATACCATATTTCTGCATTTTGTTCTTTTAACCTAGCACATCTTGGAGATCATTCCATTTCAGTCTATGAAGAGACTCCCCTTTTATCTCTTTTTTTTTCCTTTTAATGCTACAGAATACCACTTTTTTGTTTGGGTTGTAGGAACTTTAATGATTGTATTTCAGCATTTATTCTTCCTTCCCCTTTATTCATATGCACCTTGATCCTCAGTGAATAGATGGGGATTTGCATTGCATGGATTGAGCATGACTGGATGAACATGCTATAAGTGGTTTTTGAGTCCTCTTGTTCCCAGGATAGTAGCATATCATCCCCTGGGAGAGGTGTGACTCCATCTCTCTGGAAGTGACAGATATCTGTATCATTTTCATGCTTTCCCTACACATTCCCTTCCCACTGCAGTCCTTATTTTTCTTCACAGCTCATCGTAGTTGGCAGAATGGTGACTCTCAGTTTTCTGCCAACTGTATGACAGCAGAGGAAGGACAAGCATTCTAGGTATTTCCCACAGAACAATTAATGCATGAACACATCTGACCTTGGGATCTTGGGAAAATGTGGTCATAAATGATCCTTCGTCTCCATTACAAATATGACGAGCCTCAACAGTCACCTATGACTGTCTCAGTAAGTGGCTTATAGTGATGTTGCAAAAAGAGTCGCTGAATCCTGACCAAGACGAGGGGGGCTATGTCAGATCCCATTCCCTTTCCTACACAATTCCTAGTGATTCCTAGATGATCATGCCTTCCTGAGGGCTGTTAAAGCCTTGTTGGTCTGTTTGCCTTGGTCTTTCACCTTCATGTTTCATCAGCCACACAAATTACATCAGCCTTTCCTCATTAGGAAAATGATATAATTCTCCTAATGCCTTGGCTCTTTAAAAATTGCAACTACTCCACATAGCAGAGCTCACTGCAAAAGCCATGGTTACCATTTTCTCTACCCTCATTAACACAACATAAAACACCATCTTAAATAGCTGAAAAGCTATATGCCCACAGCAGGAGATCATCAATACTGGCCGAATACATGATTTCATCTCAAAACAAGCAAACTATTAGTACAACACTTTTTGTCCCCTAGGACTTGTTTTCTCTGAAGTAGGCAGACTCTCTCTTTCCTTTCACTGAGATATAATATTGTTTGCTCTCTGGAGGGAACCCTCTGATTCTTTATGATGACTCAAAAGCAAGGATTGAGGAGGTACAAGATGAGAGCATCCACACAGATTTCTTGCACTGTCAGCAACATTCTTAGGCTAATAAATAATATATGGGATTTCATTTAAAGAATATTAAAGACAATAACACTGAATTTTTATTGTTTGTTTTCCTGGTGTTGTGCCCGATTCGCGAGTCCCCTGAGACCCCCAAGGAGCCGACACTGATGCAAGTACATAAGGGTCTTTATTACAAGCTCGAGCAGGGGCTCACCCACCTACCGGTGTAGCGGCAGCAAAGTGAAGCCAAGAACAATAGCAACTATGGTTTTTAAGGAGTAAGGGATGGGGGTGTTACAATACATATAGCATCATCACATAAGCACCAATTACAATTGTACAGCACCCATGGTAACGGTTTTGACCATTCAGTATCTGCGAGGTGTTCATTACTTTTGGTGGGACCCAATCATAACTTTTGAGAATCCTTTGAAAATGACCAATTATGAGGTGAGTTCAAAGGGCCCACGTGGGGTTCAGGCAAACGGTGAGAAACTGGCTAGTTTGTATAAAATAACTGCAGTTCCCAGCCTTGACTCAGACCATAGGAATGTTTTTTTGATTAGCTGTTTGGAGGGCGGTCCGAGGACAGCTTTAGCCTTGAACAATCTGAGGCTTTTCCTGGAACTGGGACTGGGGCTACGTGCAGCCCGAGGTTGCTTTTAATGGAGGACTTAATTTTAGGCTCTTCACTGGCTTGGGCTTCATAGCCAAGTGGTTTAGATAATCTTCACAAATCATTCTAACGAGAATTTCAATAATTTTGTTGCCTCCATAATTATAGAATATCACCTCCATGATTTTCAAGAGAAGCTAGAAGCTTCACTGAAATTTCAACTAATTTCCTGATGGGAAAAGTTTTGTTTAACCTGTTCTCCTCCTAGCGACCAGTAGGTGAGTGAGAAGATGCAGGGCCATTACTTGGATAGAAGAGTCGATGGCTGGATGGATGACCCAAGCAGCTTCTCACTCAGTACAAGTGTCTGCAAGGTCTCCATTTAATACCAGCACTGGGAATCGAATTCCTGTAGACTCAGGAAGTCAAGATATTTCTTTCATCAGTAAGGACACCTCCAAGAGTGGAAAGGTCAAGATCTTCTGATTCTCAACATTATATAATTAATCAGGTGCTTCCTGTCTCCTCCCAACTTCCCAGAAAACATGTGAAGGGGAAGGTTATTGGAATTTCTTAGAGCACAGACTACAATGTGCCAGCTACATTATGCCCAGCTGTACTGGACCAGTGGGCTAGTGAGGACTCAGGGGACTGCATATAATCAACTTCTGCATAAGAAATTCTCCAATAAACCTGCTTCATTCTTGTATGTACATTATACCTGTTATGAGGCTAATCTATTAATACACAGAGGAAGAGATGCTCAAATTTACCAGTAATCAGAAAGAAAGCAACAATGAGGAAATTGAAAGCAAACAATAGAAATTTGAAGCAACAGTGTGAAAATTGAAAACTAGTAGGACTTGGCCAAGGATCTGAGAAAAGATGAACACTCAGGTACTTCATGGGGAATGTGAAATTGCTGCTCTCAATTTCACAATATGCTGTGAATGTTAGTTGGCATATAGCCAACAGGCATTTCTCTTCTTGGGATGTAACCCAAAGGAACCCTCACACTGGTCAAAAAAATGTGAATGAGCATGGTTTTTCACAGCATTTTTGAGAGAGAGAGAGAGAGAGAGAGAGAGAGAGAGACTAAGAGAAACAAAGGAAGCTAAATTTGTGCCCATTTCCATGGGACTGGATGAACACTATGTGACATAAGCGTACCATTGAGTGGATAAAATGAATAGGTTATAACTATAAGTGAAACATTGGTAAATTTAAAGAATATAAAAATATGATGAAGGAAAAAAGAAGAAACAAATTAAAATTATAGCACAATGTTGTTTAATTAAAGATACGTATTTGAATAGGCACTTCGCAAGAGTTGTGCTATTTTCAAATGTGAAAAGACACATGATTTCATTAATAATCAGGGAAAAGCAAATTAGGACTCTACATATTCAATAACATATTCCACAAAATGGCTAAAATGAGGAAGGACAGGAAATATCCATTGTTACCAACCACACGGATAACTGCAGTTCTTCCAAACTGTCCTGAGAGTGTGAATTGGTATAACACTTTTAGAGAAACATTTGATAGTATCTAATATGTTGGACATAATGTGTACTCCACGACCAGCAATTTCTGCTCTAGATAGATGCCCAATATAAACACTTACCTGTGTTCACCAAAAGGCATGTATATACAAGAATGTTCCCAGCAGCATGAATCAGAAAAGCAAAAACCTAGAAGCTACCCAGACGTTCATCAAAAGTAGAATGATACGCTAGACACTGTCAGTGCCCTGACCACATACCTAGGACCTTAGTGCTGTAGTGCACACCAGGCTGACTTCCAGGTATCAGCATCTGTAACTCATTGCCTGAGGCTTTTCTCTAGTGGCTGGATTTCTTTTTTTTTTTTTTAATAGTTTTATTTACTTCTAGGAGAGAGAGAGAGAGAGACAGCGTGAGCAGGGGAGGGTCAGAGAGAGAGGGAGACACACTCTGAAACAGGCTCCAGGCTCTGAGCTGGCAGTCAGCACAGAGCCCGACGCGGGGCTCGAACCCACGAACCGCGAGATCATGACCTAAGCGAAAGTCGGACGCTTAACCGACTAAGCCACCCAGGCGCCCCTCTAGTGGCTGGATTTCTTTGTGTCATGGGCATTATCAGGAAGTAAGTGCCAGAGAATAAAGGTCTCAGGGAGCAGCCTAGGGCCAGGGACTGTTGTGTGTATGTATAAATACCTCAGTTTGTTGTTCTCCTGCTGGGTTAACTCTGGGAGATGTATTCTACATTAGCTTCCAGAGTTTTCCAGTGGGATTAAGCTCTAGTTAGCTGTAGGGATAGCTTGCTTGACGATAACTCCTTCACTGCTTCACTTCCTCCTTTTCTGTCTAGAGTCTCCTGCCATCACTCCAGTCCTTATAATTATTATTGCTCCAACATAAGCTACTTTTGTGAGGGCAGTGGTAATTATAAGGACTATGGAGGTTATTGGTTGTTCTTAAGTGCCTTTGATTTACGGAAGGAAGGAACTAATAAAACCAAGTCAGCCAGCTATCAGCTCAGGGCACAGCGTGAGAGCCACAAGGCTTTGACAGCAGTGTGTAAAACACCCTCATCTCCTGTAGCCAGAGAGCAGGTTGTGCTAAAAATGAGGTCCAGGATCAAATTTTGAGAATAACACAGTTTCCAAGGAAGCTGACTTTATAATCTTGGCAAGTCTTTCATGCTACATTCAGGGCTCTGGTAGAGAAAGCGAGTGGCCCTGAGACCCAGATTGGGAGCAGTTTGATGTGTTTGAGAACCCAGAACCTCCAAATTTCTCTGAGCCCTCGGGACAGTATAAATGACCTAACCCCTTTAGCTAAAGGTAACCACTTCTTGTGCCTGTACACGGTGCAAATAATGCCAGATGGCTCTTCCCCTTCTCAAAATCTGCCTCCATGTTTTCTCATTGCTTTGGGGCCAATGTCAGCATGACCCAAATGGTTGTCCTCAACTTTACCATCTCCACAAACTCTGGCCCAAGAAATCATTATTTTTCAGTAGAGTTATTGAAAAAGCTTCCAAACTGGCTTCTTGCTATCACCCTTCCTTTCCACCATCTCTGCCTAATATGCCAGCCCAAGCTATCACCTCATGGCTCTGCTCTTCTCAAAATACATCAGTGGTGGCCTACTTCACTTGGGATAAAACTCAAAATGCTTACAATGCACTCTAATTCTCCGACTCAGCCTTATTTCCATCCCCTTTCCTCAGATCACTCCATCCACAGTGGTTTTCTTGCTGTTCTTCAAACAAGCCAAGATCCCACCCCACCTGCTATACCCTCTGCCCAAAATGCTGTTCTTTAAGATATTCACGTGGTTTCCCTCTCTTGTGTCTTTCAAGTGCTCTTTGAAAGGTTCCCTTGTTAGTGCAGTCTGTTCTTCCCACCTTATTAAAATTAATAAGCCCTCTCTCCTGGGACACCGTATGCAACTTGCCTGCTTTATACTTTTCTTCATATCTCTTTCTTTCTGCTGGTTTGTAAGCTGTATGTGCAAAGCTGTGTTGATTTGTTTTATTCCCCTATGCACCCCCAGTACTTTACACACAGTAGGTGCACAATCCATAAAGGTTGAAAGAATTAATACATAAAGCATGAAACAAAGGAAGACAGAAAAAAGAAAAATAACAACAAAGATGATGATGATGGCACCTATGTATTACTGAAGGCCCACTAGGTGTCATATAATCAAATGCATAGTTTAATCTTACACATAAACCTTACATCCATTTCACAGATGGGGAAACTAAGTCTGCGGTATATTCAGTGAGAAGTTTAAGATTATGCAGCAAGAGTAGGGTAATGAGGATTAAATGGGTCTGCCTGACTCACATCTCAGTGGTCTTTCTGTATCGCGACATAGCCTTCACCAACTACATTCTTTTTCAGCCATTTGATATTTTAATTGAGAAACATAGAGACATATTGATAAGCAATATGTAAATTAACCCAATTGCAATAATAGGTTTTGGTTAAGAGCACAGGTTCTGGTTCTGGACTGGATGAGCTCACATCCTAGCTTTAGCAAGTATTGGTTAAGTTGTGTTGGGCATTTCTGTGCATCTCTCTGTGGCTCAGCTCTCATATCCACAAAAAGGGAATAACAATAATATCTCCCTTATCAGTTTTTTTTTTATAAAAATGAAGTGAACAAATAACACTTAGAATAATGATTTTATAAGCATGTGTTACGCTCACTTATATAACACAGCTTTTAAAAGCTTTACAGTGTTTTCACAATGTTTCCATTTAATATTTATAGTAATTCCATGAGATAGATAAGGAGAATATTTTATCCTTGTGTTATTCTTTGATTTGATGGTCCTTTATCATTTAATGTTTGGGATGTCCTGGTGTAGGCTTCAGGCTTATACGGATAAATAAAACATGCTTCCTGTCCTTAAGAAGGCCTAGCTAAGAAAGAAAATAAATACAGTGTAACACATGCATTGATAAAGGTAGCCCAAGGATACTGATAAAGCTGAAATTTAGAGAGCTTAAAACAAAACAAAACAAAAACACCTCAAGATTGCCCAAATAATAAGCTTCCTTATTTTATATGCAGTGTTTTCCCTTCAAACACCAGGAGGAATGGTGGAGGAATCAGTCTTGTGAGGTGGAAAATATGGGTTCTAAGACTTTTCCTTGCTTCTAGGAAAATTCCCAACCTCTCCCATTGCAGTGAAGGACTGATCTTACTCCTCCTTCTCTCTCCTGGCCTCTGGGCTGGTGAACAAATCCCACCATCCTGAAGGCACGCGTGATAATTCTTGTGTAAGGGGATGCTGTGGCCGCATACACTCATCTGACTGGTTCACAGATTAGGGTAAAGTCAATGTTCCACTGAACTGGGGATCCGGAAACCTGTATTTGACCTTGGGCAAATGATTTCACCTTTCTGCACTTCTGTAAATGTTAGCTGTCACGATTACCTTTATGGATTCTAGAATGACTTTGATGGGAGCCATATCACGAAAAAGAAAACCAAAACAAGGCACCACATGGCTTAGGGAGTGAGCTCATTTCCATGTTGATTCGCCACCATCTTTTCCATCATGTCAAATTTGGTTTGCTTTGTAAGCTAAAGGAAGAAAGTAACACACTGCTTTGTACCGAGCACAAATTCAAAATATTTCCTCAACAAACGAACTGTCATCCAGACAAAAAAGCATATTAGTAACTCAGTGTTTAGAAAGACACGTCTATACATCTTTAGCTCCTTTTAATCAGACAGTCTCATCTTTTAGACTCAATTGTAACACCTGCAAGTCCTTTAGCATGTTCCATTTCTTTGCAAGGCGGCTTCCCCCGCAGAAAGACTGTTCTGCCACAGCTGCACCAATTAGTCTCCCTGCCTGAGAAGAGTGACAATAGTGATATTTTTCTGGATGAATGATAGACCTACTGGAGAGTCCACAAATCAAAATGTCAATTTTCTTTTCTCATTCAGTTTCTTTTGTGTTGTGTGTTTGTATGTAATTTCTTCTACAAAAATGCCTTTGGATAGGGATAAAATATCTTTTATTTTCAAGTTTAACTAAATAATAAAGCAGATCTGTAACAGATTTTGACACTTTTTAGAATTACAGTTGTGGCCTACAAAGTGTGGCAATTGCATGAGTCCCTTGAAAAGAATGATTTTCAGTGGTTCCTAGAAAAAAACGCAGGCTCATAAAAGGGTGCTGCTAATGCATGCTGTAATAATTATATGAAACCGAAAATATGGACGTCCAACTCCAGCCCAAAGGCCCAGTAGATGCCCCATTCAAAATACATTTTGTTCTAATTATAACACCATTTTTTCACAGTTTTGTCATAGCGTAAAGATTTTATAGTATTTCAAATTTCTGGTCAACTTTAAAAGAAATATATGCTACACTCAAACGGAATATGCTGAAAACCAAAGTGAAGGTCGGGATAATTACATCTATTCTTCTATTTTCTATTAACAATATCTCCAATGACTACTTCAGAAATAGTTTTTTGTTTATATTTTTTGTTCGCCTGCTTATATTTAATTCAGCCATTCAAGGAGAGTTTTAGAGTAACATGCACATTTTAAGGTGAAATAATGTGAAAAATACCTTCCCCCACAGAAATCTAAGAGAGTACATGACAATCAATGAAAGCACAACGAAGAAGGGAAATCAAAGCATGAATTTATAGCTACAAATCATGAGATCCAGACATGTTCCAGATAAAATGATTGCACTATGTTTGAGGGTAGAGTGGCTTGAGTTTAGAGCATGGTAATACTTTGGCTTTTAGTGTTCACCCAACATTTTCTCCTTTCCACATAAAAGCCTAAGAGTCAGAATTCCTAGGTTGAGTTCTCACATGGTTGTAAGATGCATTTTTGTCTATGTATTTTGTTCTGACAGTTTATCTATTCTTTCTATATAAATATGTGAAATTCCTCCAGTGTGTACTATGCTAGATGCTTCTAAGGGAGGAAAGAAAGAAAACACAATGTTGTACTTAATAAGTCTATCATGCGAAGGTGAGATAATACATATGTCTAATTAACTTTAAATAAGAGAGCGGGGAACATACTATAAGAGATAATATGCTATAGCAATCCAGAAGAGGGAAATGTATCACTAAAAAATGGAGGAAATAGGCACATTCTTTTAGAAGAGGAGATATCTGAACTGGGTCTAAGTGACAGGAGATAGTTGGTATGAAGGTAAAAATAGTAGGTATAGGGCATGGCATATGAAAAGGCAAGTTAGTAGCTCTATAGAAAGAGTGCTCTTTTTTTCCCTTAAATTTTATTAATTTACTTTGAGAGAGAGAGCATGAGTGAGCACGGGGACATGCACATGGGGGAGGGGTAGAGAGAAAGAGGGAGAGAGAATCCCAAGTAGGCTCTGTGGGGGTGGGGCAGATGGAGTGGAAGAAAGAGAATCTGGAGCTTAACCATCTAAGCCACCCAGGGACCACTAAAAAGTGTTCTGTAGGCCAATTTAACTGGAGTAAGAATAGACAGAAGCCAGTTTGTGGATGTAATGAGGACCTAATTGTGGAAACCCGAAAAAATACTTATCTATCTAGAAGTGGTGTGAATAGATTGTAAAAAAGCTGTGTAAAGTGTAAAACGTCATATAAACTTATGTTACTATTATTGGCTTTTTATTTAAAAAGACTTTAAAAATGGTTTTTATTGAGAGAGACAGAGCGAGACAGAGAGGGAGAGAGAATCCCAAACAGTCTCCATACTGTCAGTGCAGGGGCTGATGGGGGGCTCAATCTCACAAACTATGAGATCATGACCTGACTTGAAATCAAGAGCCTGACACTTAACCACTGAGCCACCCAGGTGCCCCTTGGGTCTTTTAACCATAGAAAATATATGGAATGTGGTGGTATGATAATTTTAATCTACCAGGTAGAACAGTTAATATTGAAAAACAAGTCATAATGTGAATGAATCTCGGAAAAGAGCAATATAATCATGTTGGTGAAATATGAGAGCCTTCAGAATCCCTGAGTCCTGGACAGTTAGCCTTTGGTTATTTTTTAATTTTTCTCCTGAAGAAGAGGAAATGAATAAGAAAAAAATAAAATCCAAATATTTCAGATAATTAATTTTTCTTCTCTGAAAAAACAGCAATTATTTTAATGTGGTATTTATACTAAACAGTATTTTTTATTCATTCGCACAGCATGAGCAAGCTTTTAAGAAGTATGATAAGCAACAAAGAATAACTGTATAATAAGCAATCACTTTTATTTTGCATACAGGATGAATACACGTTGCAGTAATAAAGCACTACAGGGAATATATATCAGAGGGTTTCAGCAATGTATTATTGATTTTATGTTTTAAACAATAAGCATTGAGAAATGTATTCCTCTGAGTGTAAGAATGAGAGATATTAACAAGTTTACGTAATCTACTACTGGTAATCCTGTTGCAAACCATTAGAGATTGACTATATGAAAATGAAACATTTCCTAAAAATTCACTGTAAATTCAGTAGTTATCACTGAGTCAATTACATTTTCCAAAGAGCGAAAATCTGTGCATGTGGCATTGTCCTGAAAGAAGGACATTCCATTAGGCATTCTGTGTAGAACCATTTGATCAGCTTGGTGTTCAATATGGAGACCAGAATATTTTAACTGCAGTTGACTTTATGGAAGAAACTCTAGATAAATAGTCCCTGCGTAAACTAAAGGCTTATTTTACTTGTAACTTATATATAGATATTTTAAACAAATGAAAAGAATGCACTCAGCCTACCGATTTAATTATGTAGCATTTGCTGAGGAAAAAAATAAGTATTTTGATATTTAGATCTAAGTAAATACAATATAAGATACTGGTAAAAAGCATAGATTCAAAGACCAGATTGCCTTAGTTTGGAGCCCGTTGCTGCTACCTGATAACTGTGTAATCTTGGACAAAGTTTTTAAACTTTCTATGCCTTAATTTCATTATTTAAAACCCTAGGACTAGAGTTATTGAAAGAATGAAATATATTGTTTAGAATACAGTGCCGAAGAGAAAGGGAGTGTTTAGTATTTGTTAGCAGTCATTTTTATTGTACAATAGCTCTTGTTATTATTACTACTATATTTATTCTTTTTTTTCCCCTGGAGCATTGGCGATGTCTTGTATCAAGTACAATTAAGGAATTCTCCTCTCTGAATCCTCTTCCTTCCTTGTCACATTCTGCACTGTCCTTGGACTTCCGGGACCCAAGGACCCATGTGTTTTTCTCAGGGAGCTCCCTTCATATACATCTCTTTCCAATCCTTCAGTTCACTTTCGTATGAAAACTGTTCGTATGTCATCAGATTTATAAGTGAATGGAATTTAAGTAGCTAAAACCATGATTGCTACAATGATTTTTTTTAATATTCTATGTTTAAAACACTAAAGGGTGATATGCAATTCTCTGTACAATAGGAGAAACTGAAGAGTGTCAAGTATAAGAATTCTTATTTTACCAGTCACGTTATTAGAAAGAACAAGCAAACCTTATCTTTGGTCCATTAAAAGAAAGGTCATTGAGCAGCTTTTCATTTTCTTCATGCATTTTCCTTTTGGTACAAGTGTCAGTTCCAGGCAAGAGCCTATCATTTGTTCTCGCTTTTTTTTTTCTCTTTCAAGATACTTAGGAATCTAAAAATATCGGGTTTTTTTTCACTTGGTTATTTCTCAAAAAAGCCACCCTTCTACCCTTTTACCCTTCTACCTTTCTTTATATCCTGTGGACATATTTTTGCTATGTGACTTTTTAGTTGTAGTTGTTCATTTGGAAAAGGGTTAATATCAATTCTTGACCCTGTGAAATAGGGGTGAGATAAAAAGCTATGTGCTTTGATATGAGACATAGTAAAGTCAACTGAGGGAAGCCAAAGAAATCCAATTTGGGGTTCTTGCAAACTTATCAGCCTGCAAGCAGTTAATCACATTATAAATGATGCATATGTTTAGATTTCTACAGTAATTTCTTTATATGAAGAATTCTTATAAGTTGAGCAAAACTTTTTCATCATTCAGTGAAATTCTATAATGTACAGATGAAATGCACTTTGTAAAAAATTCATATGGTTTAAAAAATAAAATATTTTTAAAATAATATTTCTTAAGAAAAAGACAAAATTCATGTTAAGGAGATGACATTTTTAGTATCTACTTATTTCTTAGTGTTTATTAACTGTACCACGAAGCTGAAAAACTGAGATGAAAATTATCAGCAACACCTCTCTCCAGCATTTCTGAGTTTAAGTTAAAACGATATTGCCAAAATGGTGAGGCCACAGTCCTAGAATTACAATTTAAAACGTTTTTTCAGTATATTCTAAAGATTTTTTAAAATGTTGATTCATCTTTGAGAGAGAAAGAAAGAGAGAGACAGAGCATGAGTCGGGGAGGGACAGAGAGAAAGAGAGGAGACACAGAACCCAAAGCAGACTCCAGGCTCTGAGCTTTTAGCACAGAACCCAACCCAAGACTCGGACCCAGAACTGTGAGATCATGACGCGAGCCCAAGTCAGAGACTTAACCAACTGAGCCACCGAGGTGCTCCTAGTATATTCTACTTATTCATTCTTTTTAAAAAAACACTTTTACTTATTTATTTTTAATTGTGATAAGAACATGAGCTCTATCCTCCTAACAAACTTTTAGGTGCATAATATAGTATTGTTAACTATAGGCACGATGTCATACAGCAAATCTCTAGAACTCACTCACCTTGCATAATTGAAACTTCATATGTGTCAAATACAAGCTTCTCAGTTTCCCCTGCCCCCAGCTCTGGGCAACCACCGTTTCACCATTTCATCATTATTCAATGATGGACACACACGTTGTTTTTTTAGGTTGGTTGCTGTGAATGATATTGCACTGAACATCGAAATGCAGCTACCTCTTTGAGATCCCGATTTCAATTCTTTTGGATATATATCCAGAAGTGGAATTGCTAGATCCTATGGTAATTCTATTTTTAATTATTAAGACAGTACAATACTGGTATAAAACCAGACTGAAATATATGAAAAGGTACTCAGAATTACTAATCATTAGGAAAATGGAAATCACAACCACAATCCTATATCATCTCAGATCTGTTAAGAGGCCTCTTATTAAAAAAAAACAAAAACAAAAACAAGTATTGGTGAGGATGTGAGCTTTCGTACACTGTTAGTGGGAATGTAAAATGGTATAGCTATTATGGAAAACAGTATGGAGGTTCCTCAAAAAACTAAAATAGAATTGTACTTGTTTATTCTTTTTTTTTTAATTTTTTAAATGTTTTATTTATTTCTAGGAGAGAGAGAGAGAGAGACAGCGTGAGCAGGGGAGGGTCAGAGAGAGAGGGAGATACAGACTCTGAAACAGGCTCCAGGCTCTGAGCTGGCAGTCAGCACAGAGCCCAACGTGGGGCTCGAACCCACAAACCGCGAGATCATGACCTAAGCAAAAGTCAGATGCTTAACCGACTAAGCCACCCAGGCGCCCCTGTACTTGTTTATTCTTGATAGCACCAAATATTAATTTCTAAGTTCCCAGTGTTGCTTTGCAGAATATATTACTTATGCTTCTAAACTTAAATCTGCTGTTAATAACATTTATAGACATAAAGGCAAATACAGATATACACCCAGTTCTAAAATATAGTAAGCTTGAAGCAAAAGTTACTATAAATCTATAAATAATTTAAAATCAGCATTTTTGACAGATTGTTTTAGTGGAAATTATTACAGCACTTCGCTTTTACTTAGGGGAGTTTGATTTTTGTTGTTGTTGTTGTTTGCTTGTTTTAATAGAAAGAATTAAGAAGGTGTCACAGAAGGAAATAAAGTATCATTTTAGTAAACGTGATTATTGCTAATGCTAGAACATAGTATAAAAGACCTTAAATGGTGAAACCAAAAGCAATGGATTTTAAAAAGTTAAACCGGCGGCAGGAAGTACAGTGTATGAAAACAGTATTCAGCCTTTGATCTATTATTTTAGTTTTACAGGAATAAAAAAAAAAAAAAAGAACGGGTGGAAAATGAGCTTCCTACCTGGTCGGCCAACACAGGCAGCAGGAGAATGGGTGCAGTACCTCCTTCCACCAGGTGGGGGAGCGGAAAATTAGCTCCCTGTTTGTTTCCGTCAACACCACTGGCCTCTCTCGGACTGCACAGGCCAGTGGTGTTGACTGGGACAAACAGGGAGCTAATCTTCCGTTCTGGTGAAGAGGGTGTGGGATGGAAGATCAGCGGCCCGTTAAGCCTCACGGTTACCATGAAGGAAAGGGTTCAGTTGGCATTTGTAGGCTATAGTAGGGTGCATAGTTCCAAAACTGGTTTTCTGCTTTGTTAGGTCTCGTCAGGAAACAATCTTTGCTTGGAGGTTTATTGCTTGTGTGTTTGTTTTTGTCTTTGCCTGTTGGAGGTTCTGGGTTGGAACCCTCTCCAGCACTCTGGAGCCGATAAGGAAACCCAAGGGACCCACCACCGGGTTACTCCTCAAGTCCCAAGGTCCCTAGACAATCCACATTCTTATTTCTGCCTTTCAGAGTCTTATACTTGCTTGTTGTGCTACTTACGTCCCAGAGATTTTAATGGTAACAAGTATAAATAACCCTGGAGAAAAGAGGCTACTACTCCACAGTGGCTAGAGTGGAACCGCACATTGTTCTTTTTTGTTATATTCATCTCCTTGCAGGTATTTTTTTCTATTCTTCTCGCAAGCTCCTTTAGAAATGCAGATTCCTAAACTATCTTTCTGTTTGTGTGGTAATGTCTTCTGAATATGCACCTAAGAATCACGATAATGGACGGAGCACTACCTATAGCGAAAGATCCTTACTCTCTCTCTCTCTCTCTCTTTTTTCCCTCTGTGGGGAGCAATTTTATAGATTACACCGTAATGATTCAGAGAGAATACGGAACACCTCCAGTGTCATGCACTTTTAAAGTGACTGAGCCTTAATTTTTAACCAGGCCTGTGAAATTCTGAAACAGTTTTTGTGTGTTTTTTTCCCTCCACTATGGAGTCTTCCTTGAATGAAATGATAACTTTTCATTTCATTGCTGCCCTTCCAGGAATTCTTCATACAAGCATCTGTTTCAATCATACTTTTATGCCTAGTGCTTAGCACATACTTAAGCATTTAATAGAGTTTGTTAAATAGGTGCTAACGAGCCCCTTTAAAATTGTTTTTTTTTAAAAAAAAAGGAAGGAAGCAAAAGAAAAAGCTCTTAAAAAGATTAAGACTACACTTGAAAAATAGAAATAAAGAGGAGATAATTGTTTGTAAAAGGACCTTTTTTTTCATATGAAAAAGAAGGAAAACTTAGAGGCTCTTATAAAGAAAAGAAAAAGATTTGAAATAAATGTAAAGTAAGGGCACCTTAACCTGAGACTAGAACATGAAGGGAAATATGAAATCATCTTCTTTCAGCTTTGTCTGCAGTCATCAGTTAAATATGCCAGATGAAGAGTTTGTGATGGAAAGCACTTGCTGGATCAAACCCAAGAAGGAAAGGTAAGCTGACAATTCATGACAAATGTTTATCATGTGTTTTTCAACTTAAACGAAAAGGAAAAAAAAAAAAAACTAAATATGTCCAGATTGCCAAAGTTTTGTTTTCTACATAAACAAATATATCAGAGACAAAGAAATGTTTGATATCCATGAAAGTTTTTTTTTTAAACTTTTGTTTAATGAGTAGAATATAAGCACACTTGAAACTCTCAAAAATTCTATTAGCAGCAAAGGAAGAAACAGTGTAACTTTAATTTTCTTTGACTTTCTCCACAAACAGTGTATAAAACAAAATACTAAAACATTCTTCAAGCAGCTTCGTCTAAAATATTTCCTACAAGAGATGGGGGTGGGAAGGGTGATATAAACATCAGTTCTTAAAAGAATAATGAATATTTTATGTATCTAGACAGTTACTCACTTCTAGAAAATTCAGTCATGATCAGCAGAGCAAGAAAACTGCATAAATAACCAAAGCCTAATAGTTAATGTCTCTTGATCTTCAGAATATTTAATTTGGTGAAAATGAAATTGCCCAGAAGTTATTTCATAAATGTTACATATGTTTATGAAATAAACAGATTCATATTTATTTTAATTTATAACATGTATATTCCATTTATTTACAAATGTATGTATCTGCATATTTAAAGTAAGTATAATTATAGGAGGGATCCTAGTTAGGCAAGATATAATGTTTGTTTAGACTGGTGTGGAAATTGGTAACACCCCTTTTTCCAAGTAATTAGTTGAAACCCTTGCTTTCTGTGGGGCCCGAGACGCTCACTCAGGAGAGGAATGCCTCAAACTACAGCCACAATAAAGATCCTTGCAGAAAGAAACATATCCAATGGCTGGGAGAAGGCAAAAATCAAGGGGACAGGTTGCTGCAAAGAAAGTAGTGATCACAGCCTGCTTAAAGTAAGAGATACAGTTTTCACTATAAAGAGAAGAAGGAAAAGTGATTAGAGCCAGGAGTCCCACTTGGTTAGCCGAGTCTGAAAGTCAGATGAGCTGGGTGTTCATACCAGTATGTGAACAGGTCCTTGACCTTAAGCTTTAGCTCCTTTAGGATGATGCTTTTCACGTAAAAGGAGAGTTACATTTGCCTCGGTTTCCTTGGTTTTTACTATAGCTTTTTGCCTTTTCTTCTGTCCTTTTAAGGAAAGAGGTGGGGGCAGATTTAGTGGTAGAGATGGTCTGAAACAGCTTTCATCGTATATGCTCACGATACACTAGTTTATTCACGTCACTGGAACAGAGAGGGCTGGTTATTTCATATTGGAGTGCTATTATTTGAAAAGGAGTCATCAATAGTAAATCATGGGCACTTGTTAGAGTCAGAAGTAAGATCGTCTTATTTAGTTTGCACTTTTTCAAGTTTGACTTTTGTCAAGTAAGTAAACGACAGGATCGAAGTTTCCTGGCAATGCAGTAACAGTTGTCATTATCTGTGATATTCCATAATAACAACATATCAAATATGCTGCTGACGTTTTTCAATTTTATGTACTATAAAACAGCATTTCCTAAAACAGCAAAACTTTTTAACCATTAAACTTATAATTAGACAACAAATTTGTCAATTTTAAAATGAAAATGTGTTTTGCTAAAAAGGAATTTAGAGGCACTTTAGATTTGTATCAGTTTCTATTTTCTTGAAAGTATAGCATCAGTGTAATACATTTTTTTAGTTTTTATTTTTTAAAATGCTTTATTTATTTCTGAGAGGGAGAGAGAGAGGTAGCATGAGCAGGGGAGGGTCAGAGAGAGAGAGAGAGAGATACAGAATCCAAAGCAGGCCCCAAGCTTTGAGCTGGCCATCAGCACAGAGCCTGACACAGGGATCAAACCCACAAACCATGAGATCATGACCTGAGCCGAAGTCAGATGCTTAGCTGACTGAGCCACCCATGTGGCCCCTGTGTAATACATTTTAAATTAGAAATGTTTTTCAGATTTTGGAAACATTTTGAACTTAAATTTCCACTGGTCACTCAGAATGAGTGTCCATCTCCATGAAAAAAGTATGGTTGATTCTGCCAAAGTTGGTAGTTGTGAAACTGAATTCTTCTTAATATTTTTTTACTGTTTATTTATTTTTGAGAGAGGGAGAGAGAGAGAGAGAGGAAGAGACAGAGAGAGAGGGAGAGAGAGCGCATGAGCATGGGAGGGGAAGAGAGAGAGGGAGACCCAGAATCCGAAGCAGGCTCCAGGCTAGGTACTGTCAGCACAGAGCCTGATGCAGCTCCAATGAGCTGTGAGGTCATGACCTGAGCTGAAGTCTGGCGTTTAACCCACTGAGCCACCCAGGCTCCCTTGAACTCTTGTTTTAAAATATAGCTGTGCCTTTGGTACTGTGTAGTGAAGGCAGCTAGATTTATAGCAGCTAGTTTGATTAGGCAAAATGTTTCAGTAAAGCAAAGACTATGGTTCAGGGAAACTTGTTTCTGAAGTGAATGAGGAACATCCTACAAAAGAGTTTTCATTAAAATTATGTGAAAACTGACAATATTAAAATTTTTAATTTGTGCAGGCTAATTACTTGTGCTCAAAAAATCCATTAATCACCTGTAAGTATTCTTTCCAACATGCATGCCTATTGATAAAATGAAAGAGAGCAAAGAAATAAACGTGGCGAGATTAATGGAGTGAAAATCTGAATCCAAAAGCTCTAAAGAGGAACAAGTGAGTAATCTGTTACTTTATGTCACTCAAGGCCAGAAGAATGTGCTAGAACTCATAGTGCTTGAATGATGGACAGCTGATATTTTGGCTTCCTATTTAAATATAAACAGATTTTTTTTTAAATTTCCAATATAATTAGAATGTTTAGCACTAATACAAATTTTGAAATTATGTAAAGTGACAAAAAAGGTCTTATTTCCTTAGAGTCAGGTACTCTAGAGGTGTCTGGGTGACTCAGTAGGTTAAGCATTGGATTCCTGACATCAGCTCAGGTCTCGATCTCAGGGTGTGAGTTCAAGCCCTATACTGGGATCTACACTAAGCATGAAGCCTACTTAAAAAAAAAAAAAAAGTCAGGTACTCTAACAAGAACATAAGATGTTCTGGGATCACGGTCAAATCAGGCATTTGGTATTTGAATCTATAGACTATATGGTCCGCTTGAGGTGTTTCAGTCATCTTCTTGAAGTGATAGGTAGCAATCGTTAACTTTGAAGAAATGACACATAAGAAATGGCTTGTACTTAACATTGTATATATAAGAGATGTATTTCAGCTGATTGGTGGGCTAAAATAAATTTAGTAAAAATGTTAAAAGGTGAACAGTTTTATTGTCTCTAACGTTCTTTGAAGCACAAAAATTCCATAGTTCTATGATAATCCACCTGTAGAATAAAATACAGGTTTCTGACATTGTAGTTACATTTGTCATTATTCATGTCCTGCCACAATTTTAAAGCTCAAATAATCCGATATATAGCAGTGTTGGCAAAAAAAGATAGAGTGCCTCTTTTCCTTCCTTTATTCACTGAGATCATTCTAGAACATACAATTGTTTGGCAACACAAGTGATAAAAACCAGACATGTTGAGAGATCTATTGGTACGGATAAATCTTATCTTGTTTTCCTCCCTAAACTTGGCAGCTACTTTTGACATCTCTCACATTAATCCATCAAGGTTAGAGAACAAATCACGGCATATTCAAACACTAAATCTTAACTGATGAGGAAGAGCATTTGGGTTCCATGTCTTTTTGGAATAAACCACAACATATAGAGAGAGAGGTTTCTGTGGTGGTGTTTTGTCTTATTTCATACAGCCATCTGGAAGAACTGTTTATCTGTTCCAAATTAGAAATCAGATAGCCCCTTTTTCTTTCTTTTTTAATCATGGAGAGATTTAACATTTCCAAAGATAAGTAAATGAACAAGTTATTAAGTTTGATCCAACAAAAATGAACCTATTTAATAATAGAATTAAGTGAGCCAATAATATATAGCTAGACAGTAATAAAAGGATTTACTGTGGGGAGGGGGTTAGTGGTTATAGGAGCCCCCGAGGAAGTTACTCTTCAAAAATTGAAAACGTGAGGAAACAAGAAGAGAGATGATATAGCAGCTAACAGCAAAATTAAGTTTCTTTCCTTCTTAGTATATATGGGAAGGCTTGGTAATGTGTGTGAAAGATAACTGGTGGCGGTAATACATGGCAGCTGGACCAAGTCAGGTGTGGGTGGAAATTCTCGGCCATTTCTAACAATCAGTGCAGGTAGGAAACGTGGGCTGCTAGATATGCAACCCGGATCTCACAGGTCCAAAAGAGGGAATAAAATCCAACCTAACGCTGCCTACAGTTTAGCAGTACCTATAATTTAGGCACGGTCTTGGCATATGTGACATATAATATTTTCTCTATTAAATTAAACTTACCAGTGTAACTTTGTGGTAAGTAGGCCTGCTGTAGTATTTCAGAAATTCCCAAGACTGCTTGGAAATGTACATTCTTCAGTGATACCTTATGTGGATGAATGAAATTTCCATAAACAGGTATGCCACAAAAACAACTTTGAGATTCAGAGGCTGACTAAAGAAAAAAAGTCATTTTCCCTCTTCATGAAGCTTAGTTTTGTTCAGTTTGCTGTACATTGGGTGGCTTTAACAGCAAATATTTATTTCTCACAGTTGTGGAGACCAGGAAGTCCAAGAGCAAGGCTCTGGCAGATTCCATGTCTGAGGAGATGGATTCCTGGCTCATAAATGACTCTCTTTTTGCTGTGTTCTCACATGGTGGATGGAGCAAGGGAGCTTTCTGGGTTCTTTTTTATAAAAGCATGAATCTCATTCATGAGGACCCCATTCTCATGACCTAATCAAGTCCTAGAGGCCCTGCGTCTTAGTCCTAATACCATCCCACTGGGGATTTGGATTTAACATACAAATTTTGGGGTACACAAATACCCCCAAAATTGAGAAGTCTTAATTTAACCTACTTTTCAATACTACGTATCTGCAAAACCACTGAATTATTAATATATACGTATATATATATAATATATTTATATATTCCAGAAATTCCAGAAATTTGGTGTATGTCCGCTATCGAGATTTCTGGAAGTCAGGAAAGTGTTTTTAAATGCCACTAATTGAAATTTACCACATCCTAAAGTTCAAAACTTCACCATTGAATCATGAGGCTTGGACAGGTCTTTCTTTGTTTTCTGGTGCATTCGGTATTCACATAAGATTTCCCCTCAAAGGTTAACAAACCTAGGAGTGAACTCAAACAAGCTTTGGTTGTACTCATCTTGAGGATTCAGCAATTTCTTTACAAAAATAGGTTGGAACTTGGAAAAGCAAGTTATGTGGTTACCTCTGTTGAAATTCCATTTACTGATTGATTTAAAACCTGGAAGACTTTAGGAGAAGATTTTCTCTCTGTGTTTGGACAAATCTCTAGGAAAGATATAATTTAAATCAAATCATTTCAAATCATGATTGAAACCACTAGTCAGGAAGACTCATAATCAATGCTTATGTGAAAAAATGAGTATGTGTAGCTTGACACAACTTCAGTGTATTTTTCTCATAGTTGAGATGTAGATGTTTTGTATTAGGAGGTACACACATTGTAAGGCAGTGTATTGCTTTGCATACATTAGAAAACATGCCTATGATATACCCATTCATCTCTTACTGCTTATGTGATACCAACATACTGCCTTACCTAATGATTATAATTTTTTTTACTATTTATTTCCTCTCATACCTTCTGGGGTAATGGAAAGCAAGTACTTTGCATTATCACTGTTCTTTTTATGCAGCTATAAGGTAGTAAATATTTGTTGATTGATACTAATCTTTTTCTTTACTATGTAATAGCATTGAAACTATGACCACATCAGTAATTCTTTGACTTTTATTTGTGATTTTTTTGATAAGCGACTCTTTCTTTCAAAAATAATGTGTCTGAGATCAGAATGTAGTGTTCCTGCTCAGTGCTGTGTCTCTTGTGCCTAGCATGGTTCTCCTTACACAGTTGTTAATAAATAGCTATTGAACAAATGAATAGTTTGAATGAATATATTCCCATATCTCTTTCTTCATAACTCTTGTCTAAAATGAAATGGCATAAAAATGTTTTGATATATTTATAGAGCAGATTTTGGCATTTAGTGATTCTGATGTTAGTTAAATGACATGCTAAGCTTCTATGAGAAAGAGATCTGACAACAGTGACTTTAAACGACAATGTTTATTTCCCTTTAACCTGTCAATATGGATATGACTGTTCTTTGGTGACAAGGTTTGCTCTTCTTTGTGATGTCACTTAAGGACTGGATCATGTTAATATCTCCACTTAATAACCTTTCAAAAATACAAAACATCCGACATCCCATCATATGGTTCTTTAAATATCCTATTGGCCAGTATGAATAAGTGTCTTATGGGTACTAGCCTCTTTGAAAGTTTTTACTTAACGTTTGTTTCAAATTTGTCAAATATTAATTAATATATAGCTTCCAATTGAGACAGTCTTTCCTTAATCTACAAAGGTAGATGAACTATGGATAGTAAGATTACACTTAAGCCATGTGTACATACCCATATATGATGTGGTATACAAAAGACATTTAAAAAAAAGTTTTTGTAAATGTTATTCTTTTTGAGAGAGACAGAGAGCAAGCAGGAGAGAGACAGAGAGAGAGGGAGACACAGAATTGAAAGCAGGTTCCAAGTTCTGAGCTGTCCTTACAGCCTGACATGGGGCTCAAACCCACAGACTGTGAGATCCTGACCTGAGCTGAAGTCGGCTACTTAACCAACTGAGCCACCCAGGCACCCCTACAAGAGATATTTTTGAGCCAAATAGTGACAGTGATTATCTCTGGAGGTTGAACTTATAGGAGACATTACCTCTCAACATTATACATTTCTGTGAACTTGAACATTAAGAACTTTGTATGACTTTTGTAATCAGAAAAAAAATATTTTAAAGAGGATAAGATTTTTAGACAATAGTTCTCTATGAGGATGCATATTTTAACCATTTGTGACAGAGCAAAGGAATTGTGCCAAAACACAAAAATCCCAAAGTTTTTGACGTTGAAATTTTACCTTTGAAAAACCACTTAAAACATATGAAAATAATAGTGAAGCTCTTATCTTTCAGGAGGCCAGGATATAATTAATATTTCCAAAGATAGTAAGGTAAAACATGTTAACTTTAAACATTCGAATCTCAAAGAGCAATTACTATAAATATGAAACCTATTTTGGAACTACTATTTGAAAAGAATGAACCATTTAATGAAACTGTAGCCAAACATGTGCCAACTTTTTACAAACCTGATGCAAAAATGATCCCCAAATTGAATCTGAGAAGAACTATGCAAAATTTAATTTCATCTATATGAGAGTCAGTTTAATCAAGCTTGCCCCTTTGTTTATTCAGCATGGCCTTCCCAGTAATGTTCCATGAAATTCCAAAATATTGCATACTTATTTGGTCCAACTAATCATAGCAGTCAGCACAAAAGTTTGCCTTTCCTAAAAAGATTCTCAAAAGCTCTTAAAATAAGTGTCATATGGAGAGACAGAGAGAGAAAGAGAAACAGAGAGACTGAGAGTGACAGAGATAAAGAGATCTAACAATAAGGATATTGAACAAAGATTAGTAATAAAATTGATAAAGCCTCAAAAACTCAATAGTATTTGAGAAATATTTGCCATATCACCTGGAAGAAACATTGTGCTTATGAATTTAGTTCAATCAATGAGTACTTGCACTTCAGTTGAAGTTTTACATGTTACATGTCAAATATCAACTCATATGGCTTGAATCTTACTTCTGGAGTTTTACCTAAATGAAATATTGAGCCTTGCTGGAATGACAATAAAAATATATACGTTCGCTTCTGAACAATATTGCAAAGATTCTAAGGCTTTCACGTTTGTAAAATGTAAAACTAAAATTTTTATAACATCGATTTTAGTTGTCATGACAAACCTGTGAGGGAAGCTATCTCCATTTCACTGATAGAAACTTGTCCACAATCCTGCTGCCAGAATACAGATGGGATTTGAACCCAGGCAGGGGTCTGGTGTGTGTGTATAATGTAGCTTCCTCCTTAGTATGGATCTAATCAAAACTACCTGTTCCTCCTCCAAATTATTCAATATTTTGAAGTTCCTATTAATCACTTCTTATATGTCTTCCTAGTTTAATGACCCAAATGTGGATCCTTGGGCATCGGGTTTTAGTTCACCCCTTTAGATGATTAACTTTTGAGTCTCTGGTATTATACAAATCTTCTTTTCCTTTCTTTTTCTTACGATTAGTTTGTGGAAGAGCCTAAGCTCTTTGACTTTTTTAGAGTTTTTCAAAATCTAGATTTTGATTAATGCATGTTCTACTGTCCTCTGTATTTCCTGTCAATGGGAAGATGGATTCAGAATCAAAGTCTCTGGGATCTGATTACTGGCAACTTTAGATGCTGTTGTGTTCTTTCATCAGGAGGCACATCATTTCTGGTTGTCTCACTCTTTATGATGTTAGTATCTGTTGCTGCTTAATATCTAGATCATGTATTTAGAGTGAGCTGGAAAAATGGAAATACTTTAAGTTTATAATTTATTTTCAATTATTAGATGGAATGGTTCTAGAAAGAGATATATTTCTTCTTCCAATATTTCATTAGCCAGTAGTACAATTGATCTAGTAAAGACAATATATTTTCCCTTTAATTATAAATCTTAAAAATAATAAATTGTTTGCTACAAAGGTGAACAATTATATCCCCCTCCTCCCCGCCTGGAATATTATGATAAATTCATTGGTTTAAACACAATTGATCAGTTTTGTATTATTGTCTTTCTAATATGCTTTTACTTTCTGTAGGCATGCTATTTTGCTACTTACTCTTTTTCCTTATATTAACATTTTATGGGTTTTGAGTCATAACCCTTCCCCATTGCTCATTGCTTTGTGAAATCAATTTTTTCTGCATGTTTGAAAGGAAGACAGTTCAGGGTAGCTTTTCTAACTTAATAGAGCTTTGTCTTTTGTTGTTTTACATAGTTTTCAAAAATATGGTGATTGGGGCACCTGGGTGGCTCAGGGGGTTAACCGTCCAACTTCGGCTCAGGTCATGATCTCACTGTTTGTAGGTTAGAGCCCCGCGTCAGGCTCTGTGCTGACAGCACAGGCCTGGAGTCTGCTTCAGATTCTGTATCTCACTCTTCCTCTGACCCTCCCCTGCTCATGCTTTCTCTCTCTCTCTCAGAATAAATAAAACTTAAAAAAAAATATGGTGATTCAATTTCTGATATTCCCTAGCTCTGGTCTCCTCCTTCACTTTCCTCTTTTAAGTTTCTGTTCTTTCCTTCTATATTATCTGTTGTACCTATTTATTTCAGTTTATTTATTTTGAGAGAGAGAGAGAGAGAGAGGGAGTATTCCAAGCAGGCTCCATGTTGTCAGCGCAATCTCACGAACCGTAAGATCATGACCTAAGGCAGAATCAAGAGTCGGACACTTAACCAACTAGAGCCATCCATATGCCCCTGTTCTACTTATTTAAAAAATTTATTCTCATTAATTTCTTCTCAATGTGGAGCCATGTCTGGAAAGAAATTTTTGCTGGTCTGTCTCAAAAGTTTATGCTAAAAGCCTGCTCTAGGCTCTTCAGACCTAACTAGAAACCTTACACACACCTGCTAATGAATTGCATACAATTCCTTTCAACTATTGCTCTAACATTGACACACAATGTCTTCCCTATGGCTCTTGAGTACTAATATTAATTCTTATTACTTTGAAAGTATTTATTATATTTATTATGTATTATTGCTTGGTCTCTAACATTCACTCTCTAAGATATACGGTTTAGTTTGTTTTCTTTTTATAAATGATACTCTATCTAAGTGTCTTAATTTTTTTTTAAATATGTCACAAATATCAGCAAATCTGTTTTGTATTTTGAATACATAACTTAAAAAGAATTGCTGGTCTCTCATTTCTTTACTGTTAATATAACCCTCAAGCAACACTTCCAGGTACATCCAGAGAAGGGGTTTAAACAGTCTTTATCACATTAGCACCTTAACTTTCTTTTTTTAAAATGTTTTTAGGGGCGCCTGGGTGGCTTAGTCGGTTGAGCGTCCGACTTTCGCTTAGGTCATGATCTCGCGGTTCGTGGGTTCGAGCCCTGCGTCGGGCTCTGTGCTGACTGCCAGCTCAGAGCCTGGAGCCTGTTTCAGTCTATGACTCCCTCTCTCTCTGACCCTCCCCTGCTCACGCTGTCTCTCTCTCTCTCCTGGAAATAAATGAAAACATTAAAAAATAAATAAATAAAATGTTTTTAATGTTTTATTTATTTCTGAGAGAGATAGAGAGAGACAGCATGAGCAGGGGAGGGTCAGAGAGAGAGGAAGACACAGAATCCGAAACAAGCTCTGAGCTCTGAGCTAGCTGTTAGCACAGAGCCTGACGCAGGGCTTGAACCATGAACCGTGAGTGAGATCATGACCTGAGACGAAGTTGGATGCTTAACCAACTGAGCCACCCAGACGCCCCTAGCACCCTAACTTTCAATAGTGGGCTTGAATAATTATTTGTTGAATAAACATTTGAAACAGATTTGTTGCTATATGTTTAGAATCATATTGGCAATTCCCTTCAATAACCTCCATCAATTGAATGACTTACTCAAGTTACAGAACACAGATAATTAAATGACAAACTATAAAACAGTCAGTTCAAAATAAAATATTCCATGAAATATAATTATAACTTAAAGTAACAAACTAACTCATTTCCTCTGCAGTGTATATATAATGCACTAAGTAATAAAAGCAAAATTATACTTTTTATGCTGGTAACATCTGTTTTTAAAATTTCAGTTGCATGTAGTCTGCTTTCACATAGGATGTAGAGAAAAGAAAAGAGCATTGCTACAAATCCAACAAGAGAAAACCATAACTTTTCATAAACTCATCAGAGATAGGTTGCAGAGTAAACAAGCAGTATGAAATCTAAAGAAAGACAAACTTCTCCAAAAGGGGATGGGGAGTCTCCTCTGACTCAACTTTGGTAGAGTTTAGGAAGAGATTCTCGGTGTCATCCAGGAATGTAAGAATTCAGGAAAAATTACTAGTGGAGTGTTCATGATCGAGCTGGAAGTGGTTTTTAGAGTATAGAGTATAGAAACACTGGGAAAAACAGACACAGGGAGTTTTAAATAACTTTAAAAATAATTGAACGTCTAAAGCAAAAATGGTAATAATGTGGGCTTATGCATGACAGCAATAGCATAAAATTATGAGGAATTAGAAGCACACCATTGTAGGCCTGTTTCTTCATTTTATACTTGATATGATATAACAATATTTGAAGTTAAACTAATTAAAGATAAATACTGTAAATAGAAGGGAAATTAAATTAAAAATAATAGTAACAAAAATTGGCCATTATTGGAGATAGCATGAAATCATAAAATAAACTAAGTTAATCCCAAAGCAGGTTTATAAGTGGACAAAAGGAATAAAGAAACAATAAACTGAATAGAAAACAAATACTGCTATTATAGATTAAAGTCATGTCATATCAAAAGTTGCATTAAATTTAAATGACATAAACATAACAGTTAAAAGATGAAGAATGCCAGAATGTATTTAAAAAGCAAGATTCAAGTGTATTCTTCCCACCCTCCAACCCCCACAAAAGCAACTTTAAATATAAAGCTATAAATACATATAAACTAAAAGATTGGAAAAAGGTATATCTTGTAAGCACTAATTAACAGAAAATTATAAAAGCTGTGTTAAAATTATTTATTTTCAATTTATTATTAGTGAAAATAGACTTTAGAAGAAGCAATATTATCAGGAATTAAAAAAGAGAGATTACATAGAATGAAAAGGTCACTCTTTCAAGAAGACACAGCAATTCTAAATATGTATGTCTCCAACTATAGAGTTTCAAAATTCCTTAAGCAAAAACTGGTAGAACTAAAAGAAGAAATAGACAAATCTACAATCTTAGCTGGAGGTTTTAAACCACTTCCTTTAATGTAATGATAGAACACGAAGACAGAAAATATACAACATCTATAAAAACAATGCAAACTATCAAATTGACCAACTTATAAAACAATTCAACCATCAACAGAACATGGAACATTCATTCACTAAGAGACAAAAACTTAACATAGTTAAAAGAATTGAAATCATAGAGCATGTGTTATGACTTTATATACATTTAACTAGACATCAATCACAGATCCAGAAAATACACAAATATTTTGAAATTTTGTCTGACACTTTTAAATGACCCGTGGGTCAAAGCAAAATTCACATTAGAAATTAGAAAGCATTTTGAATTAAAAGAAGATAAATCTTATCAAAATTTATGGTATAAAGATAAAGCAATAATTAGAGGATTATGATTACCATGATATTTAGTATGATATTTAAATCCACATATCACCAATTAACACTCTGATTCCTATGTTACTTCTTCCCCACATCACCTAGCCTATTTCACTGATATGCACATTTTTTCACTTCACAAAGCTTTGTTCCTTTTCTTACTTGAGAAGAAGCTATCACTGAATTTCATATTCTGGCTTGAAGCCTTCCTCTTCAAGTTCTCAATTTATTTATTTATTTATTTATTTTGCTTTCCTGTTTGAAAATGCTTACTTTGTAAATATTTTAAGGTTGTCAAATGTTGCTGTTTGCCTCTTTGGTTTGACTGTAAACACCCTGATGGATGAAATTGGGTGTTCACGTTGTTTTTTTGTTTTTTTTGTTTTGTTTTATTCTGTTTACTTTCTGAAGTTTAAAATATTTAACATATAATTGGTGTTCAATAAGTTTAAGAGAGTCACTGATGAATTGATGTAAGCTTTCAGTCACTAAGAAATCAATGACTACATTTTAGAAAACATTTCTGTGGAACATCTATTCATCCATCATGCTTATTTTTCTCTTGGTAGTGCAAATTGTAAATGTTTTTCTACTATTAGCATACCTACCTGCACAATATCCCTCATGAGTTTCCTTTGCTACAGTCTTTTCCCCAAATCTGTCATTATGCTTGCATTGTGCATTTGAATGCATAATGGAAATCCTGCATGCATGGCGAACAGCAGCATAATGTATCCTTCAGGGTGATAAGTTATGTTTCATGTAATGTCGGTTCCTCTCTCTGAATTTACTCTGTTCTCAGTAGATGTGTTTCAAATTAATAGAGCATTAGTCACTAATCAAGGAAGTATTTAGGAATACATTTTTTAATTAAAATGAACTATGGGGAGGAATAAATAGTGTTAGACTTTTTGTGTTAATTTGACATAATACATTACTCATGTATCTTTTTGCATTATTAAAGATTAGTGTTGCTGGTGTGGCAGTAAACCCAGTATAAGGATGAAGGCAAATGGAAAGAAACAGAATTCGTAGGACATGTTTTTAAAAAGCTCAAAATCATAGAGGCTGTGATGTAAACCAAATCATAACACATATACTTGTAAGGATAGAAAGCAATTACATAATCAAGCCACCAACTTGCTTACAAAAACACTAGAAGGCAGAGATACTGCCTGTTTGTAATTAGAGACTGTGTGATCTCTCTTTGTACCATTACCCTCTTTGTCATCAGGAAGTTCTTTTACAAGACAGCTTTGATGAACAATAATGTCAGTCTTTTCGTTGCTTGTTAAAATATATTCATTTATAGAACTCCACAAAACATCTACTTTGCATTTTAAGCATGAAATATAAAAGCCCCTCAAGTTCTTGCCCTAAGGATTTCACAGTTAACTTTTAGACATTAACAAAAATTCAGAAGATGCGAAAAACAAACAAAAGACTCAAATCTGCCAGATACTGTGAAAAGACACCATCTTACATTCTTGCAAGATATGCGAATTAATAGTAAAGGTATTACACATTTTCTATATTTGGAGTCTGTGGTCCTTTCTATAATCTTAAGATTATAGAAGGAAAATACTTGCTCAACATGAAAATATTATTGGAATTGAGATTGTTCCAATTTTTTTTTTTTTTTTTTAGAAGAAAGCTGCATAGAATTTGCAATCCATATATGCTAGGGCATGAGTGATGATTTCTTTGGCAATTATTTCCAGGGTGTACAGAGGGCTGCTTATGGCATGGAACTCAACAATTGGAAATTTATTTTCAGAAAGAAAGAGACCCCTCCCCAAAGATGTGAAGCCTCTCTCTTCAATGTAGCTGCCCCTAGAGAGTCTTTGATGAGGCTCAGATCCAGAAGTCAAAAAAGGAGGAAGAAGTACTGCCCCAGAAGTATAATGTACTCAGCATGCTCCCCTTACAAGTTCAAAAAATCAAAGCCAAGATTAATAAGCAAAGAGTAAGACCTACTGGTGATAAGTTCCGTAGGCCTTGAAGCAAAAATGGGACAGCCCTGAACTGACCAGTCAGAGGAGGATACAATTGGAAATAAATTAGTTTCTGATTCACATCAAGTTAGGGATGATCATCAAAGCTTTGTGTGCAGGATGCAAAGACAGACGATAAAATCTATTATATAATTCACTTTACACAAGTAAATAATACACCATTTAGATTCTCATTACAGAACTTGGGTCGAAAGAGGTTTTTACAAAGTTTTTATTGTATTCATAGTTAAAGAATGCTCTCTGTACTGTTCTGTTTAGCTATCTGGATGGGGGCAGATATCACAAAAATATTTTGGTTATACGAAAATAAAGCTGGAGAAACAACACCTCCTGCCCAATTTGACTTTAAGCACATTAGTTTTCCGGTCTGGATACTAGCTTTCCGCTCATAATCTCAGGTAAGATTGTGGTTCAGATTACAGAAGCAGAATAAAACTTTCAGCAATGTCAATTAAGAGTTGTGTGAACTTAAGCGAACAATTTTCTCCAAACTTTACATGGCTCAGCCATAAAATGGAAGCAACTGTTACTCAGAGGAATTTTGTGAAGATAAAAGGACACTATAAACATTACTGCATCTAGATCAATGCCTGGCACATATCAGCCACTCAAATAGCTAAATATGAACAATTGTACATAATAGATGGTGCTGTTTCTATAATGTAATCTCTCACAACTTTCTTCCTAGCACTCAAGGCTGTACTTTACATCAACTTGAGTGACCTTTTTTGAGTTCGTAAATGGTCATGTTGTAAATGATCAAATGCCATCTTGTACTGAAGGTATAATCAACAGAAAAAAATTGTTTGCATATAACCCCAGGAAACCGATCGTGACTTTATTACAAGAAACTAATGCCTCAAGATCTCTGTGTTCAGAAGATACTATATTAATTTGTAGTAAGACAAAATTAACTTGTAGTAAACAAACCACTGTGTACTATTAGGTGCATAAACAGAGTTGTAAGTGTAAAAATGCCTCTACTTACTAAATTTGGAGAGAAGTTGTTATGTATATGGAACTTGGAGTTAATTATGTCTGTGATTCAATTTCACTCTTAAAAATGCGAATGTCACCTTGGGATTTAGTGTTTACAACTGTGCTTGGCAAGAAAAAGCACACAATGAGTGTGGATTAATCATTCCTTGAAAATCTGAATGCTCAAAGGGGAAAAATAAATGTGCAAAAGAAATGATATTTGGAAACGATTTGAAAATTATAAATAACTTAGTAGAGTGTATGAACTCATCTTGAATGTGGCCATTTCTCGGATTTACTTGTACTCAAATATTGCCCTGGATACTGGCAGCCAGCAAAACTGCACCACGAACTCCTCAACCCCACCCCCCCACCCCCCCCACCCCCGTTGAAGATTTCTGCTGTTAAGCCTTTCCTGGAATGTGATTTGAGGTCGTCATAAATGGATTAGGATAAATGAAAGTGTTTTAAGTGCAAGTAGTCTTTATGTAAGAAACAAGAGGTGCAGGGGCTCCTGGGTGGTTCAATCTGTTAAGCGTCCAGTTAATTCTTAGTTTCAGCTCAGGTCATGACCTCACGGTTCGTGAGATCGAGCCCCACATAGGGCTTCATGCTGACAGTCATGGTCTTGCTTGGGATTTTCTCCCTCTCTCTGCTCCTCCCCTGCTAGTGTTCTACTGTCTCTCTTTCTGTCCCTCTGTCTCTATCTCAAAATAAATAAATTAACTTAAAAAAAACAAAAGAGGCGACGCTGCGGTGGCTCAGTTGGTTAAGCCTCCGACTTCAGCTCAGATCACGATCTCGTGGTCTGTGTGTTGCAGCCCCATTCGTGCTCTGTGCTGACAGCTCAAAGCCTGAGCCGGCTTCAGATTCTATGTCTTCCTCTCTCTCTCTCTGCTCCTCCCCTGCTCACATTCTGTCTCTGTCTCTGTCTCTCAAACATAAATAAACATTAAAAAAAAAAAAGAGAGACATAAGATGAAGGAGTTACACAGAGGGCATGTCAATATATAGGTTTCCCCCACCTTCCGAAAAGTAGAGAGCATTTCTATGAAACTTTTCATAGCCAGAATGGTGTAGAGCAAAGAAACAGTTACTGTTATTTTATATGGAAATCTTTTTGACCCCCAAAATAACCTCTCCTAGGCTACCCTGATACTATAGGATACATCTTGCTAACAGATGCACACAATAAATTGAGATAAAGCACAGACGCTAACAGCTATGGCAGGTTGGTGCTGAGATGCTGAGTGTAGTTCCTGGGAAGGAGCCTGGTGGTGCCCCTCTTGCTGTTAGGGGTGCAGCTGCCTCTGTTAAAGACTTGAGGCAAAACAAATGCTGAATGGTATTTGCACTTTTTGCCTTTTTTCCACAAAAGCAAAAATTCTCTTTGGATTTCTTCTGGTTAGCAAAAACAGATACTAATGCAGGTCTTCTTAAAAGCAAAGCGGAGAAATGTAAATTTTGGAAAAGCGGAGGATACCAGTATGACTCTACATATTTTTTCTTTTTAATACATTTATATTTTTATGTATTTATATTTGTGTATATTTATTGTATTAAATATTTAAAATTTTTAAATTATATTTTGAGTTAGCATGTTTAATAAATATATGTAATTGTATTTGATAAATATTATATTAAAAGAATAATATATTTTATGACAGCAAACATATACAATGTTTATATATTTAATATGTACTGTATATATTTATGTTTTTATATATTTAACGTATTTTTTCCATTTGTTTTTTTCTTTTCCATTCCTGTCAGCTATAAGAGAAGGCAGGGAGTTTGAAAGCATATTTATGCTCAAGTATTCACAAAGGTAGAAAAGAAAACGGGAATCCAATTGCTACTATCGTCAAAAATTTAAATAGCAGCCTAACCATGGTAAGGAAGTTAGAGGCAATATATTTAGAATTTAACAATATTAAGCAACTCTCAGTATTCTGTTCATATTTTCCTTTACTGACAATGTGCCCCAAGAGTCTACTAAAATCCAGTGACCAGAAATATTTCAAAATGCTCATACACATGAGCTAGTTTGGTTCAGTATTGAGGATGAACATAAACTGGTGATTTGTTAAGGTAGCTATCACCTTAGTTTACTGTCAAACGGGCAACAGGCTGTGCAGAGGACAAACACAAGGTCAAGAACACAGTGAACAGAATCTCTCATCCTGAGGATGCACCAGTCATTCTGGAGACGCAGTGCTATGCTTGTGGTAAGGAGTGCATCCACACTGAGAAATTCCCAACCAGAAGTTCACCTGACTACGACAGAGGGCAATTCTGGCTGGGCCACAGTTACGTAGAGTCACCTTCTGTTTCTCGCATTGAATCCTGCCCCGCTACAGGCTTCAGCGCAGGTGGCCTGGGCATGGCACATCGCCAGGCACAAGCAAGCAGGATGCGACTTCCTCACTGAATAGCGTCGTTTTCTTTGATTACTCGCTGCTACAAACTTGTGCGTTACCTGTTTGGAGATATGTCCGATATTTTACAAGACTTTATTTTTTACCTGAATATAAAATTTCTATGAATTATTATTAGGATAAAGCACCACTAAAAGTTTTTCTAAGAGAAAGTTGTTATAGATAGTAAAACAGATTCTAAAATATATTCTTTAGCAGACTAGTATTTCAAAATGATTTCAGTGGTAGAAATTGGAAGGAAATACAAAATACTGCTATGTATGTTAGTTCTTAAACTAAATCAAGATTTCTGGCTTCTTCAGAGGAGTTAGGAAGCTGAAAAAGAATGTTGCTCCCCTCCTTTCAATAAAGAGCTGAGCATGCAGAGCACCCAGATGACCCACATCCATGAAAACACACTTGCTCCAAAAAGAAAAGGGGCACAGTGCTGCTTACCTGGGACAGAATCTACCAAACACCATACAAACTGGTGAGAAGAGTTCAGCTAAAATGTTAACAGATTGCTAAAGGGTGAGTGTGGATTAAATGAGAGTTTCAAACTCTTTGGATTAATAAGTACAAACTTCTGGGGGGGCCTGAGTGGTTCAGTTGGTTGAGAGTCTGACTTCAGCTCAGGTCATGATCTCCTGGTCTGTGGGTTCGTGCCCCATGTTGGGCTCTGGGCTAATAGCTTGGAGCCTGGAGTCTGCTTTGGATTCTGTGTCTCCCTCTTCTCTCTTTGCCCCTCACCCACTCATATGTCTCTCTTTCTCTCTCTATCTCTCCCTGTCTCTCTCTCTCTCAAAAATAAACATTAAAAAAAAGAAGTACAAACTTCCAGTTATCAAATAACTAAGTGATGAGTCATGGAGATGAAAGGTACAACATAGGCAATATAGTCAATAATACTGTACTAACTTTGTATGGTGACAGATGACAACTGTACTTATGGTGAGCTTTTCATAGTGTAGAGAGTTGTTGAATCACCCTGGTGAATCACAACTGAAACTAATAAATGCCAACTATACTTTAACTTTAAGAAAGCAAAACGAATGATTGAATGAATGAATGCATTTTGCCCTCTCCCCACCGAAACAAATTTGGAACCCAGAGGAGCTAACAATACAGTGAATCGACTACCACTCAAGGGTTCTTCTGCTTGGACCTCACCAGGGCTCATGAGATGCCTCTGAGCAAAACAAGAGTCCTGAGAGAGAGTCAGCCTGGGGGACAGGAATAGGAGCTGTTGCTGGGAAGGCACAAAGCCCACCTGAATCCATCCACCCCTCGGGAACAAAAGCTCTACTATGCTACCGGGAAGGCAGGAAATATTGGCATCTGCATGGCAATGGTGAAGGCCAATGCAGCTGGGGGAAAGAACAGTAAAACATCTTCTCAGGGTGCAAGAGTATGAATTAAAAGCCATTTAAAAGTTGAGAGAGGAAAAATCACTAAGAAGCTGCACCCCTAAGACTCACAGACGCAGTGCTTGCTTCAGACTGAGGTTAAATCAGATCAACAGAGAATTTCCTCTCCCCCTGCACCCTATCAAGAGGCCAACCAATGCTGACTAATAAGTAACAATCATCTACTTTGGGGAGAGAGACCAGAGAAAGGAGACACAGTACCAGGTAAGAATCTGACACTGAGCGTGTCACAACACTGACAAAAATTCTTTGGTACCACAGTTTCCACCCCAAATACAAGTTAAACTAGAGAAATTTGAAAACTATGGTACACTGAAGGCAAGCATAGTAATAATACGACCCAAACTCAGTTCAATTCCTGACTAGATTAACACAAACCACACACGAACGTCCTGTCAGAAGCACATGTATGGCCCATTTCCAGGCATAAAACTCTTTACATCAGGGTCTACTGTCTTACACAACAACGTGGATGAAGCTCAAATGCTTTCTGCTAAGTGAAAGAAATGCTTTCTGCTAACAGACTAGATGTCGTATAACTCCATTTGCATCGTGTCTAGAAAAGGCAAAACTATAGAGAATGAGAAGAAATCAGTAGTTGCCAGGACCTGGAGTTTGGGGAGGAGATATGGGTTAATTTGTCCTATATCTTGACTGCATTGTTGTTTTCACAACTGTATATATTTGTCAAAACTTGTAAGATTGCACACCAAAAGTGCAGATTTCACTGTTTGAAAACTATACTCTAAAAAAATAAATGGAAGTAATCATAAGACACATCACAGACTTACGAAAAGACTTTTGTTTTTTAAAAATAGAAATATTACAGTAAATGTACGTATAATTTTGAGATATATCTATTTCAAAATGTCAGCATGTGAGGAATGAAAGGTAATTCTTAGAAAAGAGGATTTATGAGGTGGTATCCTTTTTGGAGAATCGCAAAGTGCGGTTAGCATGTTAGTGACTTTGTACAAAGAAAACCTAGAGAATCTTTTGGCGTGTGTATACTTTCCTTAATATAATTTTTATGTTAATTTATTTTTTGAGAGAGAGATAGAATATGAGTGGGGAGGGGCAGAGAGAGAGGGAGTCACAGAATCTGAAGCAGGCTCCAGGCTCTGAGCTGTCAGCACAGAGCCCGATGCGGGGCTCGAACCTACAAACCATGAGATCGTGACCTGAGCCTGACACAGGGTTTGAACTCACAAACGGTGAGATCATGACCCGAGCCGAAGTGGACATTTAACCAACTGAGCCACCCAGGTACCCTGGCATGCGTACACTTTTAAAGGCAATACCTTGCAAGGAACACACGCTGAAAAAAGGTGATCTACCAGTTTTGAAACTTCGAAGAATTTACTGCTGTATACTGACTAAGATTTTCAAATAAGCCACTTTAGATAAATGCAACTTATTATATAAATTGTCAGTGAAGAAAGCAATATAGGTTCCTCTCTTGATGAATGCGTCTTTGGGTTGAAGGAATTGACCAGTAGAAATGTATTCTCATTGTTAATACTATGACAGCTATGTGACAATGACCCCTTGTCCCGCAGACCTGTAGCTGTATCTCAGGAAGTTGTGGTAATGAAAGCCCCAGTTGGAAATGACCAACAGTCAACACCAAGCAGGGCTGGCTAAATAAAGTGCAGGGTCCACTGTGAAGAATGAAACTGTGGGAGTGTTCTTCCACAAGCAGGAAAGAAAAAAGTGTCCTCAAAAGTACTGAAAGAGAAAACTCTACCCTTTTCCACAGTCTCTCTTTCTCACTTTGTTCAGTGTTTTTTGTTTGCTATTTAACGTCCTTTCCCTCCTGGTGAGTGCAGATCCTCACACATGTCTCTGAACTGTGACTCCAGACTCCACATAGGCATGTTCACCCAACAAGGGAATTGGGTTCTCTTTTCCATGTCTGGCCACCCCATCCCCAGAGGCTGGGAAACCTCGGACGGACTGCAACACAGAAAACCTTGGTCTGTGGTTTGGGAATGGGCAAGAGTTACCAGCCACGTGCCATGGTTCTGGTAACCATGGATGGAGATGGCCACTCCCATGCCCACTAGGGAGAGGTCCCACCTCACAGTGCATAGACTCCTGTAATGTGAAACACACAGACTCCCTGCTTCACTCATGGGGCTTCTCGTTCACTGAGTCTTGACTGGGGCTCAGAAATCTGCATGTTTGAGAAGCTTTGCAAATGATTTTGATGTGCAGCCACATCTGGGAGTAAGACATTACGCTTGTGAATTTGAGGAGGAGAGGTTGGTACAAGAGTGAGTTTGGAGAAGGTCTGACTACATTAAGTTGGCATCTGAGGTGAGAGTATTTTCTGAATATTTATTTGGGAGCAGAATTCAGCTGAATTCAGCCATTTAAAAAATGTGAAAAACTTCACACTTTACGTCCTGTAAAAGACAAAGAATTGGAAAGAGGGAGTAAGAGAATATTTTGAATTTGTTGTCAGAGAAGTACCTTAAAGGTGAAGTCCCATAAAAGCTCCTTAGAAGCAAAGTAATCTCATAAGAAGAGAAAAATAATAACAAACATGTAACACGGAAGAAGCAGATGGGTTTGTTCACTTGAACTGTATAAAAGCAAGTATTTCAGCATCATTATCTGTAGATAATTAAACAGTTTTATAATGTAAAAAGGGATAATACTTTGAAATGTCCAAATGTTTTTGACAGAGGAAACAATTTCTTAAGCTTAAGATAATAAAATTGCGATAATCTATTAATGGCCAAGTAACTTGTACACACAGATAAGTAGTGTAATTTGTGTTTTTCCAACCTCTACTTCAATTCTTCATTCATACATCTCACAGGAACATCTATCCGAGCAAAATATGATCTTGCTACTATTTTACTATAAATATGGCACTGGCTGCCTAGGGCATTCAACAAAATTGTCAGTGGTTTAGCGTGCCATAGAAGGACTTTAGAATCTGACTCTTTCATTTCCCACTGTTTCCTCCACCATCAGTTTATAGCTTCTGGGCTCTCTGGACTGCTTTCTTTTGTATAAGTTGCTTTGTGCCTTCACCACTAGATTAATTTTTATTCTCTGAGGCTGTGCTTTACTGTTACTTCTTTGGAAGAGTCTTCTCTGGCCTGTTGTAGATTTCGCTAGACTCTCTTTTAGAAGAGAAGTGGGGGAGAGGGAGAAAGGACACCTTTAGTGGCATAGGAAAAAGAACCCAGGACAGGTGTCTGGAATGCTCCTGAGGATCCTGGGTTTGCAACTGTTTTGTCTTTGATCTTAAAAATGCCACTTCATCTTCTCTCTTTTGGTTACATCATTGATTAAATGAGAAAGATGGACCAGATGGCCTGTAAATTACTTTCTAATTCTTATGACTGTTTGCTTCTATGGAGTCAAGAGTGAGGAGGGGAAAAATGTGAAACTGAAGACAACATGGAATAGGGTAGCAAAGCAGAGTTTCACACTTTGAACTTTCTTAAGAGACTGGGGATTGAGAAGAGAAAAGGTAAAAGTATGTACAAGTAGTGAGGCTATGTTGAAAAAAGCAGAAGCTCTCCAACAAGAGTAATCCTGCCTTCTCTCATCACAAGATATTTGTGATTCGAGGAAGAGAGAGGATGAAATGGCGGCACATACCAACCGGTCTTGAAAGTGAAGGGTAGTGGAGACAGGAAAAAATCAGAGATGACTTGAACAGCTGCAATTATTCATGCATCAAATACTCACTGAGCATCTACCAAACAGAATGTTTTATTCCAGGCTGTGGGGGCCACAACAGTGAAGAGAGCAGGCAAGTCAACCTCGGACCCTTCCCTTTGGGATCATCATTAAGATTATCCAACAGTAGTACTGGTTTTACAGCATGAATTTCTGGAAGGCCCAAATGGCTGAGATTATAATTTGCCTCAACAATGCTCAAAAGCTGGCTATTGGGGAAGAAGAGGCCAGTCGTTTTTCTTAAGGGATTTGGTGAAGGAATGGTCAGTTCAGAGATGAGGCATTTTCAGATGGTTGTCAGATTTATTTAAAATAAGACCAAGTGAGATGGGATGAGCCTTGGCACTGCTGAGCCAAGATGAGGGGAAGTAGGTTAGCTCTGAGCCCAGGACGATTCCTGGAGGTTTATTCTGGGTAAAGCGTTGGTCTTCTTGAACCTCAGAAGATAGGGGAACCACATCCTAGTCTCACCCACCCACCCTCGTGTTAGCAGCCATGTAAGCCCCACCCTCCCCCTCAAACACTTGGGCCACTTGACTATGTTTTGCCCCCACCTCCTAGTGATCCAGATACTGCCATTAGCACCATCCGCTCTCCTCGGGGAGGCAAGCATTTGATGCCTGAGGTCCTAGGCAGTTGAGGTCCCTGATAAGTGATGTGTGAGTCCTGTGTGTCATAGGAAGCTCTCAACCTCCATCTGGTGACCCTGGCCACAAGTAGTAGGTTTTTCTTCGCCCAGAGCTTACCCCTCAGGTCCCCCTCGCCAACTGGAATGCCCTCTGACATGCCCCGGATGCTGTTGCTCATCTTTATCATGGTCCATCCAGGATCCTGTGCTCTCCGGGTGTTCCAGACCCCTGAGATTCATATCCAGGAGGGCACCGCTGCTTTCTTGCCCTGCTCCTTCAATGCCAGCCGAGGGAGACTGGCCATTGGCTCTGTCACGTGGTACCGGGACAAGGTGGCCCCAGGGAAGGAAGTGAGGAACGAGACCCCAGAATTCAAGGGCCGCCTGGCTCCTCTTGCCTCTTCCTGTTTCCTCTGTGACCACCAGGCTGAGCTGCACATCTGGGATACCCGAGACTGTGACACTGGAGTCTACGTGTGCAGGGTGGAGGTGCTGGGTCTTGGTGCTGGAACAGGGAATGGGACTCTGCTGGTGGTAGAGAAAGGACCTCATTGGCTAGGTGCCAGCACAGTCCTCCTCCTTCGGGCTGCATTCTATGCCTTCAGCTTTATCTCTGTGGCCATGGGCAGCACCATCTATTACCAAGGCAAATGCCACTGTCACCTGGGAACATGCTGCCACTCCTCAGATGGCCTCTGATGAGTATTCCTGACCCCAGCCATCCCAACTCTCTTCAGGAGACCCCAGTAAATCCTTTTCTGCCTCACCAAAAAGAAAAAAATAATAATAAATAAAATAAAATAGAGACCAAGTTACTTGGAAACACAAAGGGAGCCTAAATATAAGAAGTCAGAGACTGGGGTCAAGATGAGAGTGAAGAGTGGATATTTTCTAGTTATGATATTCAGTTACAAATGACTCAAATTTATGATTTTAAGCAAGCTAGGCATAACAAAAATAAATAATATGCAAGGCAAGAGGCCAGCATTCAAAAAGCAATGATATTACAGCTTAATGAAAATTATTAACTCCAGTTGTACACTTGATTACCCTTGAGCAGTTTCAATTGATTTGGGTAAGACTCAAATATGAGGAAATCTGAGATTTTATCCTGCATTTTTGGGCTCAATTTAGAGTCCTCACACAGACACTGAAGTGTGAGTCCAAGGGATTAGATAACACTGCAGGAGATATAGTTTTTGAGTTGTTGGTTTCTTTCTGTTTATAAAAATATTCTCGATGGTGATGAGAAAAACAAAGAAAAATTAACTTGGAAATATAATAGAAATGTGCTAACTTAAAAAAATAATAGATGAAGAAGAAATAGTTTTAAACATTTAATCTCTTGAATGTCCATTATTAAGCCCTTGGAATTTTTTATATGATCTGAAGATAAATAAGTACAGCGGAGCTCCCAGGACTTATCAGTGCATTTAAAAGCGTGAATTGACAATCTGAGTTAATTAGTTGTCGCATTTAATCCTGAGAGATGGATATTGTTAGGTTCCCCCAACCAATCACGATTCAGTCAGAGAAAAAGAAAGTGAAAGAGAAAGAACACTTGATCAGTTTTGCAATGGAAATTACTTTTAGGGAAGCACAATTAAACTGAAATACAGGAAAAATCCATTCCAAGACATGTTCTTTTCACTTACAAGGATGGATTTGGTATATATTTTTGGTTCTATAAATTCTTATGGAAAGCAATTTTCAGTCTTCCAATTGTTGTTGTTGAAAGTGTTACTGGATATCAAGCTGAAGCATCAATGACTTTATTAAAACTAGACCAAAGGCTGTTGTAAGAGGAAGTCATTTGATTATTCCTCCTGAAATCATGGCAGATTTTAATGGATACAGGGCAGCATTATGGACAGGATATCCCACACATGAATATAAGTATTTGCTTTTGAGAGAGCTGGAAAATTGAGGCAGTATCTAATTAGTCATGACAGGGGTGACTGATACATATGGTTTGGCATCCAAGCCAAGCAGAGGCTGCACTAAACACTTGAACTGGTGCACAGAATCACTTAATGGCAGTGAATCCTGTTGGAACAAAAGCTGTGCTGCTGAAAACTGAAATTGTTTTGAGTTGCATGCAAGAAAGTTTCTTGAAGATATTTTGCTGGTAAATTCCGTTTTATTCTTGAGGTTCTTAAGGGGAAAAATAAAATACCTAGAAAAAACCTGTGTCTGTGTTTACATGCAATGCCTATTAATTGATACCTCTTCTTGGCTCAGTTGTCACGAATTTATTTTGATGATGTGATATTTAAGAAACTCCCCCCCCCCCCCCCCCCGACCATGCTCTGTATCAGGGCCCCAGGATGATGAAACACTGTGTTGTTGTGCAGCTACGGATTAATTCTTGGAGAGATTTTTCTGCTTCACTACCTCTTTTGTTGGTGCCAAAAATAATTGCTGATTTTGCCAAGTTGTGTCTTTATCACCTGTCAAAGATCTCAGTGCACTGTCATGTGGCATCTAAGGCAAACATGCATTTATCACTACCTTTACTTTTCTCACCACACCGTGCTCATGAAGCTTATTTCACTGGCTTTGCCTTTGTCGTCTGTTGTAGGAGATGAGCTTTAAGTCCATGTGATGTTTCTATGTTGCTCTCATTTGCTTCTTTAAATGTGAATTTTTAAAGCCACCTAAGAGTTGGAAACCAGAAAAGCAGTCTATTTTGACTGCCACTTTGCCATCTTTTGCTTTTCAAGCGCATCAAACTACAACCAAAGCAAAGAAAAAAAGATGAGAGAAAGTGAATTCTGGACAAGATCCAGAGCGTTTTCTGCCCAAGGCTCCAAGAACAGTGTTGGACACTCCTGTGGTTCATATCCTGGAAGTACTGATTCAGTGCAACTGGTAAATATTAAGTGTATGCTTTTGTGGATTAAATATTAGCTCTTGTTCCAACACTACTTAATAATCATTTGGATTGGCTTGTTTGGGAAAACATCTAAATAAAACACAGCACTCTATGCAAAGAAAGAAACCTCAGAATCAGTAGTGCTTTTCCTTTCGAGGGTTAGATTTTAAAGGGCTTTATTTAAATTTATATTTGCAAATGTAATGAAAGTATAAATTAGTTTGTACTATCATTTTGTGGAAATACATCAGCTTTTTCCAATTATTTTCTGTATCCACACCATTACAAAGTATAATATATGAAATGGCATCCCTGGCTTTGTAGTATTCTGGGATTCGAACATAAGAATTCTGAAGTAAAAATCACTTATTTACATTAAATGATGGTAATATGTGTAAGTCACTTTGATTATACAATCCAAAGAGGGATAGAAATAAATAATATACTTACTGAAGCTTCTGCTATTTTTTCAGGTCATTAATTTTTAATTATCTAGGATGTTCAGTCAGTATAAAGGAATTTAAAATGTATTTATATCTGGGTAATTGCTAATATCAAAAGTGCTCTTCTGCATTAAAATTCAGTAAGTGAGATGAGTCATATTCTCTTTTCCATTCTAAGACAGGGCATTTTTTCCCCACTATATACGATGAAAGAAAATACTAAAATTACTCTTTTGCTTCTGTTTACAAACACAGTAGATTGATACAGTTGATTTTTATGAAGAGTAGATCTCGAGTATTGCAATCAATAACTGAAATGACTAAGCAATCACTCAGAAGGGAGTTTTGGATGAGGAATGACAAAGCACAATCGGTACCAAAGCTTACCCGATTTTGATGAATACATTTTGAGGGTTTGCTCTATTCCCCTCACAGAGCACGGACAGAAGTGGAGGATTTGCACAAGTCCTATGAAGAGGACCATTAGAGAAGATGCCTGAGCGGAAGGGTTTCCCCTTGGAGGTGCCAAAGGCCACCACACACACCCAGTGCATTTGCTGCAGCTATTGAGATAGAATCATTGACAGTGAACTATAGAAAATATAAACAAATAGTAGTTTTAAAAAACAAAAGGCTATATATGTGTACATATACATGTATGTGCATATGCATGTTTACACATACCTGTGCATGCCCACGTACTACACAGATGTACAATTTTGTGAGTTATTCACTGCGATGCGTAGTAATGATTGATTTCTTTGTTTGAGTTGGAACTATTTGAAACTTCTCATTTTGTGAATTTGTGGTGGCTTCCCACTTGGAAAAGAGGAACAGGAGATAAAGAAGCCCAATTCTAGATTCTGATTTCTAGAAGGTGTTCTCCAAGGCTTCTAGCTCCACCGCCAGCATTGTTCTCTTTGTTCATCGCTGTCACCTTTGTCGACTGGAGAGCTTTTGCAGTCTCCTTTTTGCTCTTGGGCCCAAAGGTTGTTTTAAGCTTTGGACACTAAAATAGTTTTTGGTCCAGGTTTGTGGTTTTTTTTGAAATAAAACCCTTTCAAAACTAGGACACTTTGAAGTTATTTCCTGCCATCCAGCTTCATGTGCCAGTAACCACATCCAAGTTTTTTCTACACATAGTTCTCAAGTATGATTTCTTTCTTTTGTTTTCATCCTCATTTCTCTCTTTTGCTCTTCCCCTTTCATCGCCTCTTCCTTTTTCTTCTCCTTTTTAATGGAAGACGATTTAAGGCTATCAAAAAAAAAGTAGTCTTGGGTGAGCAGGTAACACCGATAAATGTGATCATCTGATCATTACTGCAAGATTCAGTACTTGAATCAATTGAGAAATATTAGTGGACCTTTGGCACTCAAATGATTTTTTTTTTAGGTTTTATCTAATACTTGACCTCTAACAATCTTCTTTTCCAAATTGTAAAGCCCTTGGTCTCATTATGAAAGCCAGTTAATCACTGTCCAGAGTTCATCTCTGTCTTCTAAAATGTTTTTGGAGGCAGCAAAGAGTAACCAATGAACACTCTGACCCATTCCAGACATTTCCTCTAAAGTAATTTGTCTAGTTGTCACATGGTCTTACTCCTAAGGTGTCTTGGGCCTCCATTGTATAAAGGTTTAACATGGCAGAGCAGGGGGCTCCAGTCATAAGGCCTACATATCTGTGTCCTCACCACCTACCACCAACTCATTAAGTCAATTTTACACATTTAGATTTTCTTGTACCAATTTGTTTTATGGTAGTTAATGCTACTTGGTAAATGTCAGCTTTGTTATTTCAGTGAACTGGTAAAATGGAAGTTAAATGCCATGCATGTAGCATTCAGTCGATAGCAGCAAAGGTGTGGGGGTTTGTTTCACACAGTCACTCAGTGACTCAGGCTCCTTCATCTCCTGGAGTCTCAGTGTTTTGCTGGATCCTCTGCATCTGGCTGACAAATGGGGAAGTAGGTAATGACAATGCATGGAGCTTTTCATGACCCAAGACTAGAAATGACACATAGTGAGAAATGATTGCCCATTTCTGTTGGCCAAAATGCAGGCCACATCTCACTGAAAGGAAGTCTATGTATCCAGGGGAAGAGAAATGAATGGATGGTCTAAGAAGTTAGTGTCTCCTGGAAGTTAAGAATTAAGCTTCATGTTACTTTATTGGAGTTTGGATTAACCGAAAAACTTCTAAGTCATAGATTTGTGAAAAATTATTTTTTCTTAAAAAGGCAAAGTATTTCCTTGTCTATACATTCATTTTTCACCATAACAATTTCTTAATCACTTAAAACAAAGAGGTCAACAAATTACCCACCAGGGTTTGACTGCTTATTTTTGTAAATAAAGTTTCATTAGATCAGACCCATTCCCTTTTGTTTACATATTGTCTGTGACCACTTTTAAACTACAGTGACAGCATTGAGTAGTTCCAACATGGAGAGCTTGTGGTCCACAAGCCTAAAATATTTACTTTAAGAAAAGCTTGTGGATCCTTGATTTAGAAAATCCAAAATTAGCTTTGCATATATCTGTTTAGGACCATGAATGAAAAATGTGGTTCTTTCCATAGATGATTTTTTTCATTGATCTCAAGCCAACCTCAGTAATATTTTATTTAAGGAAGCAAATGATGATTTGCTTTCTTTTTAACTTGACAACACTATTTTCAGTTCTTAAGCATTGGAGAATTAGATATTTCATGTAGGAAATAACATTTAATTGTAAAAATCAATGTGATTTTGGCAAACTCCCAGACAGGAGCCTCATTTCTGTATCTTTCTCCTTTTGATTAAGATGCAATAAAACAGAAAGATATTATCAAAATACACATTACCAAACCTCAAAATAGAAATGATGATCAATCTTTGGACAATGAAAACTGAATTGTTTGATATATCAGGAGTGGTCTGTGAATTAGAAGTTTATTTTGTGAGTAGATTTAATAATACTCAGTTTGCATTGAACCTCCTTTTCCCTTAATTTTCATGATTGTGATTTGTGTACATCATCCCTAATATATAATTGACAGATGAATACCACCACATAGGTAAGCTGGTTTGAATGAGAACTAGAAACAAGGCACCTTACATTGGATTCATTATGGTTTCCATTGTGATGCAGCTGTTTTTTAATTAACTAGTCATGTCATGGGTTGTTAGTTAATTTCCCAAATAGCCACAACTTTTCAACATGCTGTTTTACTCTTTGATAAAAGGAAAACTCTGTCTTCACACTGAACTTTACTCTTTAACAAAATTTAACTTGTGCATTAGTATCATTATTATCTGAAGAAGAAGTGGACTTGAAGGAGGTAAGCAATTTGTTTAAGCATACATAGAGGGAAAAAAAGGGTTCTTATGTCTATTACTTTTATTGTCTATAGTTTTTTTTTCTCCTTACAATGTTTTGAAAGAAACAGAGGAAAGTGTGATGCATAGCCAGGTAAAGTAGGAGGAAACTTACCAAATAAGGTGGCCGTAGAGAGCCTCTCTGAAAAGTGATATTTATTTGCGACCTAAAGTGAGCAGTCAGCCATAAGAAATTCAACAAGTTCTTTCACAAGAGAAGTAATACCAAGTGTAACAACCTTAAAAATAAATAAGTTGTGTTTTGCATTCTAATGAACAATATTCTAGTTTCTATTCCTCTTTCCTTCGGTTAAGCATACCCATTAGTTTTTAGTTCTAGAAATTATACTTTCTTATCCTAAAATAGTCATCTGTCTCATTTTTAGATGTCATATATGTGGTAAAATTCTTTATTGCTTCATCTATTTTGGTTTTGAATATTTTAATCCAAGTTGTAACAAATTTTGTTTCTGACAACCCCAAAATCTTGATCACTGGTGATTTATTTCTATTGTCTATTTTTTCTCTTCGTTCTTGATAATTTATTTCTGTCTCTTATCATGCCTGGTAATTTTTAATTGAGTATCAACCATTGTGTGTAAAAATTACAGAGACTCTGAATGACGTTACTTTACTTCAGAGAAGATTTAATATTCATTTATTAGGGAAGTAGCACATGAATGGAATACCTTGACCTAATTTCAGACTGAGATTTTTCTAAACTGGTGTAAGGCTTTCCCAGGACTGGTCTACTTCTACTTGGTCCTTAGTCCTAATGGATTTATACCTCAGCGTTCTCCACTGGGCCCTCAAGGACTCCTCCTTTTTGGTAGACAGCCTAGTACTGTCGGATTGTTAAATTCTTATAGTACTTTAGTCTGGATCAACCATTTTTCTTCTAGTTTCTTGTCTTTTACTCGTTCGTGCAAAGATTAAGAGTTTGGCACAGACATAGGTAAAACATATATCAAATGACACATCTCTTCATGATTCCTTTTTCTCCCAATTTAGCCCCTCAAATTCCTGCTGCCATAGTCATCATAACCTCCAACATTTTTCCCTTTCTATCTCAGTGAGTGGGCCATACACTTTATGATGGTGTTTTTTGTCCAACCTCTGTGTTCTGGACCTGGAAATTTGGAAATATCCAAAGTGGAAAAAAATCAGTGGTAAATGGAAGGCTTTTTTTATTGCATTTTCCTTATCTTCAGAATCATGGCCCCTCAAATCCTGGCCCCCTCTACTCCAAGACTCCTTCAAACTACTATTTGCTTGTTTGTTTTAATTTTAGCCAACTTTAATGGGTTCTTGACAGAAGAGTCTAATACAAGTTAATCATAGACAGCAGCAGAAGACAGAAAGGTCACCCTGGGTTTGAATTTCCTGTCTACAGTAATAAATGTGTTTACCTAGGCATTTAAAAATATCTCAGTATAGGTTTCCTTTCTTTGAATGGGGATAATGATAGTTTATGAGATTGTTATGATGATTTAAACACACACACACATAGGCAAAGCACTTGGTATGTAATAATGGAGCAAGAAATTTTGGTTCTTTCCCATCCTGCTGTTTTATTCAAAGGTCATAGTTTTGACTGTTCATTGATCCATATTTATCAGACTAGTGACATTTCCATGATATATGTAATAAGTTTTGAATGATGACAGAGAAGAAATAAATATGCAGAAAGTATAACATTCATGGATATATTCCAAGAAAATACATTTTATCTGCATAACATGTACCTTCCCAAACGCTAAATTTTCCATGAATTTATATTGTGTTGTTTTTATTATAAGATACTTAGAATAATATAACTTAACATTAAATAAAACCACATCAAGCACATGAGAGAAAACATAATAAAATGATGTGACTTTATTTTACTAATATATTCAATACTTGGTAAAGAGAAAGCGATATGGATTGCATTTCTATGTGCTAAGATCTATACAAACTGGGTGAAATGATGTAAGCTAAATTTTGTGAAAATGCAAGTATATTTTAAGAGCATCTGTAGTGTTTTCTGCCTTGTAATTCAAATAATATTGCTAATGTTTTGAGTTCACATGAGTATTATTATATTTATTTATATTTAATAAAGTCACCATTTATAGAAGTCTATAATAAGTGATAATCATCTCTTCATTTGCTTTTTCTCATTGTGAATTCCCAAAATACAGTGCTGTAGATTTATTTTCAGTGTAGCTGATTACTTATCACTCCACCTTTCCAGGGCTTGCAGCCTAGCAGATCAATGAGAAACTCATTGCCTTGAAAGAGATTAGCTGATAGGTTTGTCATCAGAATCATTCACTGTAGTCAAGAAATGTGTAAAATTAATAGATTGCTCTCAAAATTCCATCTAAGAATTGAACAATTTAATCATTATATTCTCTATTTTCTTTAGAAAGAATATGAACTAAATATAAACCCAAGCATTAATTTAATAGAAAGGAATTGAGGAAACCAGACTCCATAGAGAAGAAAAGCAACTCAGATACAGGTCAAAAGTTCACCTTTCTTAATAGACAATGGGTATTAAGTCAAGTGATCATTGGGATTGATCAAATTAGGCCAGTCACCCTAGATGTGACCACACAGTTCTACTTGGCCTCAAGTTGCTGAAGGTTTAGTGTAATAACCCAGAAGAAGGGGATGGTCTGATGTACATAGAGGCATAGCAAATAAGCCAAATAGCAACTTTCAGAATTTTGTATTTCTCATTTACTGATAAAATCATAAAGAAGTTTTTAGACTGATATACGTTTATTTTGTTAAAGAAGAAAAAAATTTTTAAGGAAATAAAAAGACACTAAAAATATGTTCAACCATAATTTATTTCAGAAAAAAATATAAGAACACTTTTTAAAGAACAGAATATAAAGAAGAAGCAACCTCAAAAACAGACTATTAAGGAAAAAATAGTAAACTAGCTGGCAATCTTACATGTACAATTATACACACACACACACACACACACACACAGAGGTGCATCCATAGTACATTGTCATTATTTTAATTTTGAAGATTTTGAAACAAGGGCACAGAGCTGCCTAAGCCAAAAACTAGCTTGACAGATTAGCTATAATAGGATCTTTACACTCTCCCTTGGAGAAGAGGGGTGTTCTCATGTTATTACTTCATTGAACTTTCTTTACCACTGTTAAACTGTTGATACATGACATCTTCTAGCTTCTCCACTGATTCCTTTCAAGTTATGATTCTAGCATGAGATTGTGCTTTATTTTGTTTCCATTTGACGTCAAGCATTAATATGTATCACTTTAAAAATTTTGAAGTTCAGGGGAACCTGGGTGGCTCAGTCCGTTAAGCATCCAACTTCGGCTCAGGTTTGTGGGTTCGAGCCCCACATCAGGCTCTGTGCTGACAGCTAGCTCAGAGCCTGGAGCCTGCTTCAGATTCTGTATCTCCCTCTTTCTCTGACCCTTCCCCTGCTCACACTGTCTCTCTCTCTCAGAAATAAATTTTTAAAAATTAAAAAAAATAAAAATAAAAATTTTGAAGTTCTATGTGTGCTTAAGAATAGGAAAGAAATGTTAAAATAAGCCACCCTTTTATCTCTTAAGCATATAACCCTGTTTTCCAATCCACTGATCATCAGACTATGTGGTTGGTCTTTTAACCAGTTTCTATGACAGTGTAATATAAATAAACGGCTGGTGCTGTGCTCACATGAGAAGTTGCTGTGTTATGAACATATATTTTATAATCTAGGAAATTATTCCATAGATTAACACCTGTGAACAAACATTCATTAGAAAAAGGGCTGGATTCTAAATCTGCCTCAATTGACTTTCATTTAGCATCTGTAAAATAAGGATATTAATTTTTGTTGTTTTTGTTGTTGGTGGTGGGGTGTTGAAATATTTGAGTTAGTTGCCAACACTTCCAAATTGGAGGTTTTCATGTGACATTCCAGATTCCAGGCTTTTTTTAATTTTAATTTTTTTAATATTTATTTTTGAGAGAGAGACAGAGTGTGAGTGGGCGAGGGGCAGAGAGAGTGGGAGACAGAACCCGAAGAAGGCTTCAGGTTATGAGCTGTCAGCACAGCACAGACACGGGGCTCAAACCCACGAATGGTGAGATCATGACGTGAGCTGAAGTCGGACACTTAACTGACTGAGCCACCTATGCGCTCCACTGGGCTTTTTTTTTTTTTTAAATTTCATTTTACTTCACCTCTCTGTGCTTCAGTAGCCTGGTCTGTGAAATGGGAATGATGATGGCACCCCTCTCACAAATACCACTCATTTGGAAATAGATTTAATGGTTTGCATATGGTGTTGTGAGGCTTAATGAACTGTTGCTATCAAGTAATGAGTGTAGTTCTGGCATGTAATCAATGCTCCACTGATGCTGAAGACTGACATGCGTAGCCCCATGTCTCAATTCGAAGGACCAGGGTGTCCCCCTTTTTTCTGGTTTCTGAGGTTGGGCACCAGACCCGTCAGTCTATGTGTCTCAGCATTTGTACTGAATGTACTGAATAAATGTACTGAAAAAGAGTATAAGGTGGACATGGGGCAGAATCCATATAGAATATGACCAAAATATAGAATATGACCAAAAACTGTAACAGATTTAGGGGTGGCTGAGTGTTCAGTCCGACTTTGGCTCAGGTCATGATTTCGCAGTCTGTGAGTGGGCCCCGTGTCAGGCTCTGTGCTGACAGCGCAGAGCCTGGAGCCTGCTTCGGATTCTGTGTTTCCCTCTCTCCCTGCCACTCCCCTGCTCATTCTCTGTCGCTCTCTGTCTCTCAAAAATAAGAAAACATTTAAAAAAATTGTTTTAAACTGTAACAGGTTTTAAAAAATCAACATAACAAAGGCTATATTTTCTGTCTGTAATGCTGGCTTAGAAATAATTTACAGATGCTATATGTATATATATAATATTTACATTATATAGTTAAACATAGACTATTATATATTATATTATATTTGTATATATCATATATATTTATATGCATTACTTATGTACAAAGTCATGTCTGAAACCCAAAACAACCATATTTAGTAAACACTTAGGTTAAAGAAGAAATGATAAAAGACTATATAAGGTACTTATAAATATTCCAATACAGTTTTAAAAGAATTCTTGAAAATATTATATTAAAATTTATGTATAGGGACAAGGATCCATAGAGAGTGAATCAATTTCCAAAAATAAGAGAAAGTAAAAAGCCACAGAGTGATTGTCCATGTTATCGAATGTTTATAAAACTCACTACACATCTATCATTTTAAAACAATGGATACTGTCCTGGTTATAGACAAATACATGTAGAAAAAAACAGAGAGGTCAGGATCTGAGTGCTGTGTGAGAAGAGAAATATGAGGTACAAGCACCACTCACTGGGAGTAGATGGAGTGTTTTGTATGTGGACCAATGCTGGTACACTAATTGGAGCAAAAGGAAGCTCATTAAAAAAAATGTCAACCATGGTGGGTTAAGAGAAAATAAAGTTATGAAATTAAAAGATGGGCACACAGGAGAATAATTTTGTCCATTTGTGTTACTGAAAGTTTTTCTTAACAGGAACCCAAAACAAATAATACAAAGTTGGATTTTGTTACATAAAAATATTTTTACAATAAAAGCTATTAATTAATATTTTTTAATAAATATCACCATAGAAGATTTTTTCCATGAATGGAACCAAGTAGGTATTAGCGATATCTAGATATACCAGGTATATATACATAGTATCTAGAATACTGAAGGAATTTGTAAAATAAATAGTAACAAAACCAAGTATAGGAAACACATTACAAACACATTAGAAAAATAGTTAAAGTTAATAGTTAAAATAGGCAAAAAGTTATATGACTAAGTGACACTTAGGAGGCAGCTCTGAATGGTTAACAAATATTTACAGAACTTCTATGAATAAGTGGGGCTGTGTAATTAAAACAATGAGGAGTACATGCTCTCTAGCTCAGATTAGCAAAAACCTTCATGTTGAGCAGTACTAATTATTGGTGAGAATGTGGTAAAAAATATTCAGTGTTGGTGCTGCAGAGACTGGAATGGTCCTTCTACAGAAATGTACAATTATTAATGAGATTAGTATTCATGTAGCCAACACTCATTCTTCGTAAATTAACTGTCACAGAATCCATAAAGGGAACTCTTTCAGGACATTCTTGGCAGCACTGATTGTAGTATCAGGGACCAGAAGACAATTTAGGTATTCGTCACTATGTAAATTGTTGTGTGGACATTTTTCAGCAGTAGCCATAGCTTTTCCCTGGTTCTTGCTCTTCACTAGGGCTTATTTCTGTGGCCCTAATTCCTACAGAGAGGTTCTTGATGTGGTCTGGGAACCTGCCAGATTTTCCTGATGTCTGGGTTCTGATAAACACCTCCTTTTCCTAGCCTTACTCCTGCCCCAAGAGGAGCGTAGTGATCGCCTGCTTGCGAATGCTCTCCTCCTGCTAATCTCTGGTTTGCTTCACTATCCTCATTTTTCTTCTCAACTCTTCTACCATCTGTCTAATTCTGTATGTTGAATTTCTTGTCTGAAATACTAGACTGGTTTTCTGATTAGAATCTGACAAGTTTCTTGGGCTGATCATAGGAAACAGACCCTGAATGTAATACTGAGACTGAGGGGCTCATCGGATGCACCTTTAACACAGTGATAACTTCCTTGCAGATGCTGATTGAAATTACAGTAATCCATGAAAGGCAGAAGCATTGAGAGTACAGGGGCTTGAGGTGAAAAACTGGTTGAAAGCCACTATTTGGAGGATTAAGAAATGGCTTCATGTAACCATCATGGAAAGTTTCTGGCTACAAGGACTACAGCTGTTTCTCTCCCCCTCCCCTTTTTTTAATGTTTATTTTTGAGAGTAAGAGAGAGAAAAAGACAGAGTGGGCAGAGAGAGGGAGACACAGAATCTGAAGCAGGCTCCAGGCTCTGAGCTGTCAGCACAGAGCCAGACAGGGTAGTGGGCTCTCAAACTCCCAAACTGGGAGATTGGACGCTTAGCCAACTGAGCCACGCAGGTGCCCTGGACTACAGCAGTTTCTAACAGTAATGGGGAGCTTACAGAAAGAAAAGAAGCTCAAAGCTATATTATTGTTACTGCTCTTGGTCACACTGGTATTCAGAGACTTTCATTATTAGCAAGTTCCAGAGACCATCACACAGATCAATTATATTGATACTCAGTTTGTTCCTGGGGAATATCAAGGAGCAAGCACCAAATGCTTTAATGAGATACTACACGGTGTCAGAGATTGGGAGGTGAAAACCACACTTAGGTCCTTGCCACTGAGATGACATCTCCACCAGTCTCCTAGGCTGGGGCATATTTAACTATTTCCTCTAAAGGGAAAGATCATTTTAGCTTTTGGGGAAAGCATGCCATATTTAGTGTGTCACGTCAAAGAATTTACTGAATACTGGGAAAGCTTTCTTTTGTGTCCTAATTCTGTTTGCTTCAGCATCTGTTGTTTGACTTATCCCCCAAGAAGCAAGTCACTCAAACACAAGATGGCTTCTATATTCTTGAATAGCCATTGCCTTATACAATACAGACCCAAAGACATAATCCTTACAAAGTAGTGAGTTTCTATGTGGCAGATAAAAACTAAAGACAGTATCAGAGTAGTAGAGGAAACTATAAAACAATATAGAAGATACAGCTTGAAGAGAATGTGTTATAAAAGACAGAGTATGACTCTGATCATCTTCAGTGACAAGGAAAAAGCTATATACACAAAACTAAGATTCTGTGACCCATTCTTAGTGGCAAATTAGAACCAAAACCCTAATTGACTTGAAAGCTATTTCAAGGACTCTTGCTGCTAAGCTATGCTTGCTTCCATGTTTTAATTTTTATTCTGTACTTTTTGAGAGGCTCCTTCAGGGGGAAAAATAGGGGTATACATGAAAATGCATACTATGAAGAAACGAATTTTGAGAGTGGAAATTGTACACTTGAAGGAGGATGGTTATTATGAGAATTTCCATTAAAAACACTGTGCTACATTTTTCACCCAAAGCTCTGTGGTTTATTTTTCTGTCTTTGGGAATTTCACAAACAACTTGTAAAGTTCTAGCCAAACCTTTGAGGTTTGCCTTTCCATAAGTGCATGGAACAAGCCAAAGACTGCAACCGTAGCCAAACGAAACAATGGAAACCACAAGACCTGCTGGCCTGGCTCCTCTCTCCTCTGCTTGATTTTGGGCCCCTGGAGAGGAAACCACCTGAGTCGCATTTGTATATGGTTAGGGCTCTTGAGAACTAAGCCTCCCGACTAATAGCTCTTGCTTAATTTGAAATAAAGGGATCAAAGTATTGAATCCTAAGGAAGTAGAAACATTTATTTCAACCACTCCTGTTTTCTTTTTTTTAAATCATTGTCTTAATTGCACAGATTGAAAAGGAATGTCCACATAGGTACATGTAGCCAGGGTGTGCTTCTACTTTCAGGAGTTCTTAAGGGCACAGGTATGCACATACCGTCTCAGAAAACCTTTTAAACGAATGGAATCCATTGGGCCCCAGCAGCTGGTGTGATGGGCTGTATACTATTTGAAAAGAGAGTTAACATGCTTTAAAATCATTGTATCATTCACTAGTAAATTAAACATCCAGGATATTATTCAGCAAAAGATTAGTTTTAATCACCTAGGTCCATTTGTGTACTAGACAGGGCTGTGTCATACACTACATTTGTCTTCCTTGTCTCTGGCCTTTTACTGCCATGCCCTTCTCCAGTCCTAACCCTTATTACATTATAGTGCAAATTCAATTTAACTAGGACTTTCTATGCAATATAATCTCTGGAGCCTGATTGCTGGAATTACTTAAACTTACAGTGCCTCGGTTTCATTATCTACTTGATTCTTCATAGGATTGTTGTGAGATTCAACGAATGACGACACACAAAATGCTTATAACAGTACCTGGTATATTGGAAATGTTCAGTAAATATTTGCTACTAGTAGTGGTAATAGCAGCAGCAGCGGTAACAGTAGTAATAGTAAATTCCAATAGTATATTAGGTATTGGAAAATGAAAAAAAAAAGGAAAATTCTGAGAAGCCTTAGGCAGCATAATTGAAACTTTTAATTGACAGCTTTTGGTAACAGGCCCACCTTGTTCTCCAGTGTCATTTGTGTTTTTACGGAGATCAAAAACTAAAGAGAAATAAACTCTCAGGCTTATGCTTCTTGAATTTAGTTGAAGAGAATTCTTGGACAGCTAGGTACTTTTACTCACTAGCCTCTTCAATTATTCATTTATTCTTTCAGCAATTATCGAGTGACCTGATGTTCCTGTGCATGGTAGGTAGGGTAATTGTTGCTGTAACAAAGTTCAAAATTTCAGTAGCTTAAGAGAATACATGTTTAATTTTGATACTAAATGCAGATGCTCCTGTATGGCGTGCAGCTTTCCTCTAGGTGGTGGCTGAGGGACCCAACTCCCTTCCATCTTGTGGATCTACTATCCTCGAGAGTCTCTACGTTCTGTTTCTCATCATAAGATGGAGGAGAAAGGAGATATAAGGTAGTAGCATCGTTGATCAATTGCTTTGTTCTGGAAATGCCAAAAACCTCATCTACTTGACAAGACTCCAGGAGGACTTGGGAAACAAGAACTCTGCTTGGGTGGCTCCTTTTAAAACACAACTCTATTATACAGAAGAGGGAGAACAATTTTTGTTATATGTTTATCCATTTCGTCCATACAAGGACACAGGGATAAATCTAGGACTTGCTCTGATTTATCAAGGGAATAGTGGGGACATAGGCTGCAAACCAAGAGATGCAGACCCTCATTATGCCTGGGAGGTCAAGCAATGCTCTAGAGAGGAAGCGGACACCACAACTGCATGGTGAATGAGCAGAGATCACTGACTCAAAAGGAAAAGTATCATATTAGAAAAATAAAGACTATGATTTGCAGAGGTACTGAACCAAGTAACTCCAAAAGGCTGGTCACAACTGTGGATAGCTGACTGAGAGATGAGGAATATGTTCAGCTGAATCATGTTTTGTAGAGGACATAAGCTAATTAAAAAATTTACCCTGAAAACAAGGTTTAATATATTTGAAGATATTAGAGGCTCTGAAGCTAGTTGACAGATGAAGAAATGTAAGTGGAGGGGGATGGAGATGGTAGATTAAGTAGGAAATTTAAATGAGTTTTGGTATTTCACCTCTTATATGTTCACTCATCCTTTTTAAAAAAATTTAATGTTTTATTTATTTCTGAGAGAGAGATAAAGACAGCATGAGCAGGGGAGGGTGAGAGAGAGGGGGAGATAAAGAATCCAGAGTACTCTACTGGCTCTGAGTTAGCCGTCAGCATAGAGTCTAACGCAGGGCTCAAACCCACGAACCATGTGATCATGACCTGAGCCAAAGTCAGACGCTCAACCGACTGAGCCACCGAGGTGCCCCTACACTCATCCTTTATGCATGTGATTTCTGCCCTTCTTTGTGTCTTACCTAATACACACAAAGCAAACCCAAAATAGATTAAAAGTCTTATGAGCTTTTGGAGAATTATAAATTACTTTTTTTCCTTCGAAAGTTATATGGCAAAACAATAAGAGTCAACGTAGCATGTAGGGTGCTATAATATAAATGATACAATAAGCTTCCACCATGCTAAACTCACAGTAACAGATTGGAGCACACACACACACACACACACACACACACACACACACACACACAGGATCTATTACACGGGGAACAAAATCAATTGGGAATTGAATATAAAGAAAAGGAACATTTAGCCTTACTTGTCTTTCTTCTGATCACTTACTTCCCTTACATATCCCATAGTTGATGTCCCAGTCATTGTAAATCCTCTAGGAGACTTAGTTTACATATGCGTAACCACCATCCGCTCAGTATTTTCTGGGAACTTGGCTGTCATTTTGGTTCATCAAATATTTGGGGGCTATGTTCAAAGACTCAAAGCTGTCCAGGGCCAAGCTATCCTTGGCCTAGCAACTTACCCTTGATTCTTAAGTAGCTTCTTTCTAGAGAAACTTAATCTGCATGTTTCTAATCCACTTAAAATTAGATCATCAAAATATAGTTTTGTTAAGAGCTATCCAAAATTGTTGTGAGAGAGTTGCCTCATTTTTTCCCCCCAAATGAAGATGTCTAATTTGTTAAGCTTCAAGTGGTTTGCAAAGCTAGAAACCCCTGAGAAAGGGATTTTAAAACTTGGCAGTCTCTATTCTGTTATCCCTAAGGCCTATAGTAGGTGCTTTGCAAGTCTCTCTTTGAATATGTTTTTAGAACATTCCTTGGAGTTCATTCATGTAAGGCTGAGTTCCTTCCTTTCCACCAAGCCACAATTTTCCCATTTGGAATCTTTCCTGCATCGAAAGGAAGCTACACAGGTAAAACGTCATGATAGCTTCACAGAGAAACAGTTTGGGACCCATATTTGCAGTTTTCAATTCAAGATAATCTTACATACTTCTTGAAGCAAGGTTGTGTCCAAAAATCACTTCCTGCCCTTCCTGCCACAAGAATTCTGAATTTCATTGTGTTTTCCTTGATGTCAGCTATCAGAATCAATCCTATTTTAAGACAACCCTTTTTGAATCTCAATTTTATGTATTTTTCTTACAGAAATCTAGAGAAATTACCTAGTCACCATATACATGCTGCATTAATTATAATTAAGTTATTTTATTTGATGTTTTATAATTTCCTAGTTTATTGGTATTATTCACAAGTAAAAATAGAAGGTTAAATATTTATATCCACATTATCTGAGATGAATTGCATGATTGTCTATCCCTAATTCCATTTATTCACTGCTTGCCTTAATGTTCAAAAATAATTTAGGTTCTATGGTGAAAACTGAGATGAATATGACAAAGGAAATTAACATGCAATGCTCAACTTAATTATCCAAATGTGCTGTGTCAACATGGACTCCAAATCTTTAATGCTCATTCAGAGGAAATCCATAGCATATCATATAATTATTACGGATACTGTATTTTTATTTTTTATTTTAATTTAAAATTTTTTTTAATGTTTTATTTATTTCTGAGAGAGATAGAGACACTGTGAGCAGGGAAGGGTCAGAAAGGGAGACACAGAATCTGAAGCAGGCTTCAGGTTCTGATCAGGCTGTGAGAACAGAGCCTGACGCGGGGCTCGAATCCATGAACCGTGAGATCGTGACCTGAGCTGAAGTCAGATGCTTAACCGACTGAAACACCCAGGAACCCCTGAAACTGTATTTTTAGATTATTTAAGAAGGTTTATGTCTCATGAAAAGTTGATATAGTTTCATGAAACTTTCAGTCTAGAGTGACAAGTAAATGTTGGGGTCATATATCATTCCTGCTGATCACACAGCCTTATCTTCTTGTAGCCCCTGAGCCACTCTCTACTCTGATCAACATTGTTCCTTTCATCCGCATTTTTCTGGCTTCCCCACCCTAGGCTGGGTCTATTGTTCCTGCTCTGTTAGCCCTTATTTACATGAAAACATCTACATTACAATTACGTTTGCATTTTCATTCATTTTATACAAAAAGCCTACCAAGGCTTTTCAGTTTCTGTAACATTCCTCAACATTCCTCTCCATTCTGAGGCACTCTTTTTCTTTCTGTAGCAATACTCCATCCAGGTTGTCCCCCTATATCACTGTCTACTTCTTCTCAGTCTCTTAATTTGGCTCCTCCAATACCCAAGTTTCATTAGTTTAGTTCTTTAGGACAACCTAATCAAGCAGGCATTATTTTCATTAGGTTAGAAGTGATGAATTTCAAGATGCTTTCAGATTACATGAATAATAAATTGCAAGGCTAGGATTTGAATCCAACTCTCAAAGCCAGAATTTTCCAATACATACTTTGCCTTCCTGGAGCAGAGTCAGACTGGCTCCAGGGCTTGCCTTGTTTTGTTTCCCTGCTGAAGACATCAGGGCACCTGCTAGCTTTCTTTTTGTCTTCTAAATAACTTCCCTCCTTGCCTATCTGAGTTCCAGTCATTCGATAGATCTCTTACGTTTCATCCCCCTATATGCCTGGTTTTGACTAGCACAAATTCAAGTTCAAATTTGCCACGTTTTTTTCTTGTTGTTTAAAGACCTTACTGCAAATCACAATGGGAAAGCAAAAGGCTTAACTATGGGATTGTTACAAAGGTTGAATAGCCACACCAAGTTCTTCATAAATCCATCTAACCTGCTTACTTCTAAATTAGTAGTCATATTTTAATGCCAAACACTGTAAGCTATGTGTTCTCTTATACAAAGGAGAAACTTAAATGTGCTTAATAATTGCATGATATCTCTTATATTTGTTTCCACAAAGCTTCACAACCAAGTACTCCATTAATAGAAGTTATGAAGTTTTAGCCCTTTATAATTAACAAGAGAAAAGTCAAGTATAATTAATCTTTGCCAACTCTCTCAGCTCTCCTGTATACTTTAATTCTATCACTTTGAAAATCATTGAGATTTAGGTGTGATTGTAACTAATACATTCCCATACGTGTCTAACACCTCTTCTTAGCAACCCCAGACTTCCTTATGCACAATCATCCTGGAAAGTGTAGATTTATTCCCTTCTGAGCATTTTCAAAAAGGTGAGAACTGAAGTGTAAATGGCATTCATGTCACCAAATCAATTGGAATGTAGCTGTGGTTAAGGTGGTTAAAAAAAAAAAAGAAAACAAAACAAAAAAAAAGGAGCATAATGCCTTTCTAAATGATAAAGATTTTGAAAACAAAATATCAAGGTACTGACATCAAATGGAGATTTAGTTCATGCAGTTTAACTTGCATCTTTAATTTGGGGACAGTCATTATTTTGGTGTGAGTTAAAGATAAAGCTTGGAAATCTCAATAAAAAATGACATAGGTTACTCCCGGTGTAGTGTATTCTTGCTTCAGGAATGGGTGCTTCTGGAAGAGAGGTAAATGGGACTTTGCTCAGGTGACAAATCTGCTCTGTTTTGTCATACATGTAAGCACAATCTAAGACTAGCTGTGAGGGTAATTTCATTTTCAAATAATTTATTCATTAAACAGTATCTTCCGCATCTTATGAAGACCCAATGAGCATAAGAAAAAGAAAGGAAAAACACCAATGCTTCTATTAGAAACTACCATCAATCTCATTGATTTAAAAAGTAAACTGCTACCCCATCCTACCCTTCCAGATTGAGTCTCTTAAATGAAAAAAAACCTGGGATTTAAGCATCTTTGTTATTCTTGTGCTTCTCACAGTAATGACATACACACACAATAGAAATGTAATAAATTGTTGTAATAAACTACAGACATAAATATTGCTGCTGTTCAGGTATATTAGAGGATCAATAAGATGGTAAAAACATGGAACAACATAATAATCTACTATTACAAGTTTTGAAGTTGATATTAATTGTTTTCTTATTCGTCAGACTTGGATTTTTTAATGGCTAAGCAGTGGGTTAATTTTGACAGGTAAGTTTTATAGTCTGGATACACATTAAACATTTGGTTTTAAGTGAGGTCTTCTACCCCTCCCCCCTCAGGCCACCCAAAAGCTTCCTTGTAAGAATATGTTTATATCTGTATGTATTTTCCCTGTCACCATTTGCTGATGTAGTATTTAATTTCTTTCATTTATGGCCTAAAGTGTAATATTCTGCCAATTGAAAAAGAGTTCACTAAGTATGAAAAAATATATTTTCCAGTTTTCCATGAGGAAATCCAAACCTCCGTAGTTCCATTTGGATGCTGCATTTCACTATTTTGTCCCAATTCACTAGTTACAGATGTTTTTGAAAGTGCTGGAAGGCGTAAGATCAAGCTCTAACAGGAATATGGAAATTAACTCAGTAGGTATCCCAAATTTTATTTCCTCTTACCCTTCATGTTAAACTTACATAAAACTAATATAACCAGTGGACTCATTCAATTTAGTCTTTTTAATGCATGAAAATAATTGTTTCATTTGCCTGATTTTTAAGTAAAAGACACACAGACACACACACACACACAGAGCGAGAAAGAGAAGAGATTGATTTCTTAACAATTTCTTTTCCAAATCTGGAAGAGAGCAAAAGTCCTAAAACTTTGCATTTCATTTATTGCTATCTTCATGAGTGGAAAAATTATATGCTACAGGAATCCGAGGACCAGGTCATAAAAAGTCACTTTCTTAGCACAAGAATAAGCTCATGGTGAAGAGATTATTAATTTATAGGATTAGCCTCCTTAAAGAGATGATTTGTGACTTTGTCATAACTTAAGAGGTTTGTGATTTAATTCATTTTATTTAAAGAAAGACATCCTCTCAGGAACATGGCATTCTGTATGGAATTGTGAGAAAGTGAAGTAAAAAAATCAGTATTTTTCTACTATTATCGAAATGAGAACAAGACATTATTTGAGAGGTATCAGCACTTGAGCCATTAGAAAGTTGTATTTTATAGAAAAGCAAAGATAATTTTCCAAGCTCTACCACAGCCTAAATGAAATATCCCTCAAGACCACACAGGCCTCTTTGCCTGGATTGCAGGCTCAGCATATATTTTTATAGTAAGAAAAAGATGCCACAGTTTGCAAATATAAATATTTCCAGGAACCAGAAAAGAATGTTAAAAAAAATTGTATTCTATGTGAAAAATTGGTGGTCGATTTCATAAACTAAACTTCTGTTAAAGCATACAACTCAACAAATATTTGTTGATGTAGGCAAATAAATAAGAGACATGGTCTCTATACTGAGGAAATTCACAGTATGAAAGGATAGACTAGAAGGCACATATGCAGCACTACTGGTCCAAGCTTGTTGATATCCTGATGGCTTAAATGCCGATAGTAGAGAATATTGATTCTGCCTGGCTTTGTCCACTGATGGCTTCCTACTTAAGGTGATATTTCAACTTCAATGGATAATTCTTCTTCATGAGTTAGCATAAATTGATTGAGTTAAATTTCGTAAGAAGTAGATAATTGAATAAATTGCCTGTCTGTCTTTACTTCTTATGCTTTCTAACAATAACACTGTTCGTTGAAAATAATTAAAATACAGATATATAACCAAATAATTTTAGGTGGGCCCAAGAAGTATGACCTACATGGAATTGAGTGTCTTTGAACTATACTAGATTTTACCTTAGTAATTTATTGCAGTCAAAAAAATAGACACAACTGCATGTATGTATACACACATGTATGCACATACAAATTCAATGACAAAACATTAAAAACTCACACAGATTTTCTTGAACTTTTATTTGGAGGAGGTGAAATAAAAATTGTGGGTACACCACAAATATTTTTTAATATTCCCTTCTGAATTTCCTTTTGTCCCTAATGCTCTTCAAATCTCACATCTTATCCTGCGTGCTTATTCCTTTAATGTTTCCATTGTCCAGAAGAGATGAGGGAAGGAGGGGGAGGAGAAGGGAAGGAAGAAAGGAAAGGAAAGTCAACTGCCTGCCTACCTACCTACCTACCTACCTACCTACCTACCTACAGTGACTATATTTTTTTGTCACACATATTTAAAGTGGAGATACAATTCACGCACCAAAATTCTCATCCTTTCAAAAGTGTACAATTTGGGGGCATCTGGGTGGCTCAGTAAATGAAGTGTCTGACTCTTGGTTTTGGCTCAAGTCTTGTTCTTAGGGTGCTTGAGTTTGAGCCCCACTGTCAGGCTCTGTGCTGACAGTGTGGAACCTGCTTGGAATCCTCTCTCTCTCTCTCTCTCTCTCTCTCTCTCTCTTAAAATAAACTTAAAGAACAATCCCTTTCTAAAATCTTAGCATACATCCAAGACCACAATTTAAAAATTAGTGAAAGAGTGTTTGACAACATTCAAACCTTGCCCTTAATTAAAATTTAGACTTCTTTTTGTTCGTCAAGCATGATGTGGGGAGCACATCACATGTGTAATTTCCAAATGATAATAGAAAACAGCCAGCCTAATTTTCCTCTTTATAAATGTCAGCAGGGAATGATAATAATTATGTTTTTGCAATACTCATTACATATCAGGAACTGCAGATGAAATATCATTTGTGAATCTCAGAATAATGCTAGAGTAGATAAGTTTCCCCTTATTTTAGCAGATGAGGAGGCTGACACAATTCCATTGAGAACATTGACAAGAACTTATAGCAAGTTTGTTTGTTTATAGCATCCTCACTTTTCCCACTATACTAGGATGATTTTACATGAAGTAGTAATGACAATATATTATGAATATGTGAGCATAGGCACTCAAAAATAAATTAGCTAACAAAAATAACAACAACAAACTTTCTAAGGCACCCAAATATCTTCGACCTCTTCACCCCTCTCTTGCCCATAAAAATGGATACACTTATCTGCATGCTGAAAATAGTCAATTCAGGAATATTCTCCAACTGCTAAATGCCATAATGTCCAAGGCAGGACCCATGGTTTTTGCTTGGAAACTTTCTGGTTGTGAAGGTGAAGAAAACTTTCTTAAAGTAAACTTTTAGGGAAAAGTAAGCTTTGAAGATCTGATTTCTTAGAATGCCATTCCATGAATGATCTACCATAGATACTCAAAGCAAAATACTTGAGGGATGAGTCTGTCAGTGGCCAGGGATGGCAAGTATTGATAAAGGTTATTTGAAGCATAAGAAAATAACTAATGTTAAGCCTTAATTAAAAAATTACCTAGGGCACTAAACTATAAAATTTTAATATGATGGTACCCTTCTACTATTATAAAATTTCTGTGCTGATCTAATTACACCTTTGGAGTTTGTTGGTTGACATAGACATAGATCAGAAAGGTACGTATAGAAAATTTTGTCTATTGTATGTAGATGTAAACTTTCAAGCATCTCATGATGTGTAAGCCTTTTTCAACCACCACTAAAACGGGATCAGGAAACTACAGGTTAAAGCATAGACAAATGAAACAGGTAGCATGATGAATCCAAAGTGGCACGATATTCCCCCGGAGAAGAATTCAAATAACATCAAAAATAACTTAGTGTGTATGTCTACACTGGGAAGAAACAAAGGATCCCCTATAACAACTAAGGAAAATATTATCTGCTAATGAGCCATTTCCAATTGGAGCTGAGTAATGTAAGAATACTAGATAGAAGGTTTTAGAAATAGTTATTTTATAACACTAAACAGCTAGATATAAAATCATTTTTCTTTCCTTCAGAAATGTGTTGTACTGTATAGAGAATTTACAGTTTTAAGGAGAATGATTGATGTGTTGAATTTGAAAAAGTTCACATAATTTAGTAATATAACCTCCTTTTCTGTTATGATTTGAAGCATTTGCAGCTGTAATGGCCTTTGAGTCCTTGGGATAAAGGACTCAGCCAAAGCCAGGAGTTGCCTATAAAGTTCTCTTTGACAGAAACTGGGATGGAATCCAGGCTCATTTCAGCAATATTTGTGGAGAAGAGAATTGAACTCAATATATTTGACCCAAAAGTGCATTTTTGGGGCTTGCACCATATTTATTAAAGCCTTGCGGCAGAAGTAGAAGTTATTGAATGGCTGAGAGCTGACTTATAAAGACACAGTTCTTAGCAGCCATAGTTCAATTCGACATACTTTTACTGATCACCTACCTGGAGCCATATTCTAGGCTAAAAACTCACAGCTATATTAAAAAAAAAAAAAAAAAAGGGCAAATATCATCCACAGACTGAAACAACTCAAAATCTAGTAAAGAAGACAGATGTAACTAACTACAGCTCAATATGATAAAAGATTGTAAAAGAGGTACACAGTACAACTGGGAGTCCATACTGAAAAAAAATCGGGACTGCATTCACGAGAGACACAGCATTTCAGCTGGGTGCTGAGGAAATGGTGCATGATCAGTGTGTGTGTTGAGAGATGAGAGAATTAGAGGCAGGAATACAGCTAAAAAAATTAGTAAATTCACAATATTGTCAAGGAATTAAAGTTAGTATTTCAGGAAGCAACATTTTGGCTGGATTATAAGATACATATATTTCAAAATGTTTTATTTATTTTTGAGAGAAAGTGTGAGTGGGGGAGGGGCAGAAAGAGAAGAGGACAAAGGATCCAAAAAAGACAGCAATGAGCCTGATTCGGGCTCAGGGCTCCAACTCAGGAACCAGTGAGATCATAACCTGAGCCTTAATTGGATGCTCAACAGAGCCATCCAGGCACCCCAATAAATATATATTTTTAGAGAAAAAAAATCAGGGTAAATTATTTGATACAAGATTGAAAAATAGTATATTTCAAATTGAGACTTTCACATCGTTGTCACTGATTCAGTTGTAGTTGGAAAGGCAGGCTGGCCATATAACAAGAAAAATGAGAATTTTGGAAATCAAACAAAGAATAGCTAGTCTATTTCACTACTTATCAGTCCTGCAATCCTGTGTATTAGTTTCCCATTTTTGCCGTAACACACTGCCACAATTGATGGCATGAAGCAATGCAAAATATGTTATCTGACAGTTCTGGAGATCAGAAGTCCAAAATGGGTCAATTTATATCTTCTAGAGGTGCTGGGAGAAGGTTTTTTTTTGAAATTTTTTCAGTTTTAACTCAGAGAAGCCACCTATATTCCTTGGCTAGTAGCACTTTATTCCATCTTCAAATCCAACAACACAGCATTTTCAAATCTCTCTACTCTCTGACTACTTCTGTCATCCCAGCTCTGACTCTGCCCCTTTTGTGCTTTTCTTATAAGGACGCTTGTGATTACATTAGGTCTACTCTGATAATTCAGGATCATCTCCTCATATCAAAGTCTTTAACTTACGGGGCACCAGGATGGCTCAGTCAATTAAGCGCCCGACTTCGGCTCAGGTCATGATCTCGTGGTTCGTGGATTCGAGCCCTGCATTGGGCTCCATGCTGACAGCTAGCTCAGAGCCTAGAGGCTGTTTCAGATTCTGTATCTCCCTCTCTCTCTGACCCTCCCCTGCTCATGCTGTCTCTCTCAATCAGAAATAAATAAATTTTAAAAAATCCTTAACTTAATCACACTTGCAAGCTCTTTTTTTGCCATGTAGTGGAATATATTTATATTTACTGGGATTAAGATGTGGACATCTTTGGGGGACCATTATTCAACCTCCCATACTATGGAAACATTATCTAATTCCCAAATTAACTTTTTCTTATTTGTAAAATAAGGGTAATAATAGTACTATCTCACATGGTTGCTCTGGGGCTCAAATAAAAAAAATAATATAAAACAGTCACCATAGTATTCAATAAAAATTGTAATAACCATTGTCATGCTGTTAATGGTGTTGTCATTTTGAGGGCTCTGAATGCCAGGTTGAGTTTTACCCACTTTAGTTGGCAACAAAAATCTGACCCTTTTGGAGCAAGGGTTATGCTATCAGAACTTGATATGTCATAATGTTGAATGTCATAAAGTTTTTGTAGAGAGATTGAGGACATAGGGAGCTCTCAGTGAAGGGGGAATAGTATCAATATTCAAATGGACTATTGGACAAACTACAAATATTGGCAATGTATGTGGTAGGTGTGGAATAATTAAGATTTTGGGAGGCCCTGAAAGTTAATAGGAAATGATATTATTCCAAAAGAAATCTGGGGAAGAATGTGATAAAAATTCTCTAAGAAAGGATCACTGGTTGAAAACAAATGTTTAAAATGTATATTCTAGGGGCACCTGGGTGGCTCAGTCAGTTAAGTGGCCGACTTCAGCTCCAGTCATGATCTCATGGCTGGTGAGTTCAAGCCCCGCATCAGGCTCTGTGCTGACAGCTCAGAACCTGGAGCCTGCTTCAGATTCTGTATCTCCCTCTCTCTCTGACCTTCCTCTGCTCTTTCTCTGTCTCTCTGTCTTTCAAAAATAAATAAATGTTAAAAATCTTTTAAAAAAATGTATATTCTAGGGGCGCCTGGATGGCTCAGTCGGTAAAGCATCCGACTTTGGCTCAGGTCATGATCTCACAGTCTGTGGGTTCGAGACCCATATTGGGCTCTATGCTCACAGCTCAGAGCCTGGAGCCTGTTTCAGATTCTGTGTCTTCCTCTGTCTCTGACCCTCCCCTGCTCATGCTGTCTCTATCTCTCTCTCAGAAATAAAGAAAAAATATTAAAAAAAAATAAAAATAAAATGTATATTCTAAATCAATAGTAAACAAAAACAAAACAATAAAATGGTTAAATGACAGAGATTTTTTTTTTAGGTCACGTTCATTGTTTAGGAACATTTGTATATCAATGTGGAGGGTAAACTGCCAGCTACAACCTTATGGAACACCTGACAGATGTGTACCAAGAGCTTTAAGATAGTCCCAGTCTTTGGCCAATAACTGAGGACACTCTGGTGTTGAAAATATTTTTATGTAAAAAATGTGTTTACTCTTTCTTAGTTCTTTTTTTTTTCTTTTTTGCTAAAGCAAGAACACAATAAACATTAAATTCCAATGTGGATTATACAACGGACCACCATGCACATATGTCAAAGCAAGTTCTCAGAGTCAGTAAGATATTCACACATATTGGTACCATAAAGGAGGTAATTTGCTGGAGACAGAGAGAAAGATAAATAAGATTTCCTAGAGAGAACCTTGAGTCCATGGGAACTGTTGGACAGTTGGCCCTTCCTTTTACTTCAGCTGAAAGAGGAACACCGGTGGTACCACAGGGAGAGCTGAATGTTGTTTCCCTGCCACTAGTGGAATATGGTGAATGACTACGGCCCAGGAGATCAGAGGATGAGGGGTGTAGTGGCTATTTTGGTGCAATAGAGAGAGGTGCTACTGCCTTAAATTAAGCCTACAGTATTAGAATTTGTTGAAAGAATAAAAGCTTTAGTTTTGGCTATGATCCACAAATAGGCCAAGAGAAAGAAAGCTACTAAGGGTCAAAATATTGAGTAATGTGTCTTTAATGGGTAATGAGACCTCACCTTTTAGAAGCTGGAGAGGAGTTGGCCATATTCACAGGGGCTAATAAGAAAGTAGAGACGACTGAGAGGCGCATTATGCAAAATGCAATCGAACTGCTCAGTGGTGGCCTTTGGTAAATTTAGAAACATTCACAAAAGCATAGCCTTTAAACATCTGTCAGGTCTTGAGAGGACCAAGCTAGCTTATAAAAATGCCAAGAAGTTAAAATGTCTTGCTCTCCTTACCTCTTTTTTTTTTCTTTTTCTACTGCAACCCCAGAGGAGAAACAAACAGAACCAAACAATGAAAAACATTTAGGAGCTCGGAGAAGGAGGACTTTCAGAAGAGAGAAATACGCCAATCATCTTCCGTTCCTGAAGAGTGGTGTTCCGTCTGTATCGAACAAGTTCTGAAAAAGTTGAGGAGAATGTTCATCTTTGAAAGAAATTCAGAGTTTCTATTATTACCTGAGGCTAAATGCATTTAATTGTTGAATTGAGATTGCATTCAGTGATTTAAAGTTGTAATAAGACTTTCTCTTACTTTAAAATGATTTCAAAAACTTTAAATGTGGTTTTAGAGGGAGAGTGGGAGAAAACACAAGGCAGCTGCTTTTTATTACACTCTATGAGTACTGGTTATTCAATGTATCTATTATACATACATATAAATTGACGTAAACTATCATACATATTAATAAACACTGGGAAATAATCTAAATATTCAACAACAAGAAAGGTTAAATAAATGATAATCATAAATAGAAGTTTATATGGTTCTTAAAGATTATTATTTTATAAAATCTTGGAGAACTGTTGCACAAAGTATCTTTATTTTAACATATAATTAATGTAAACTATTTACCAGAGAGGACAGTGATAATATTTTTTCCTCTGTGCTGGAGTGGTATGTCAATTTGGGCTAAATTGAAGACAAGTGATACTGCCCATTAGGCTTAATACCTAAACTTTATGCCTTAAATATATAATATTTTGAGGAGGGAAGTACATATAAAAATTTAAATTCAAATGACAACTATCCTATTACTACCCTATGAATTTTGTCAGGGAAATCACTGAGAAAATTTGCTCAGAATATTACAAAAGATAATAAAATAATAGTGATTTTGATCCTGTGATTTTTAGATACTTAGTGTCTAGTTGAAATAAAAAATACAATCTTGTAATATGAAAGAGAAACAATGTGATTCACTGAACAGTCCCTTCTCTGTCAGGAAATACTCTTCAAAGGAGTTCTTAAAAAAGAAAGATTCATTCTTTCTTTCAACACATATTTATTGAATGTCCATTATGAATCAACAAATAGGCCAACTTCTAGGAATAATATAGGGAACCTAACATACATGGCTCTTGGTCTAGTAAGAGAGCTAGATCTTAATCAAGTAATTATTAGTGCATGTAGAATCAACACTATGAGAGTGTTATTAAAGATAGCCTAAGGTTTTCAGAGATCATGTACTAGATCACGTCTCTGCCTTTTGGCTAAATCAAGTGTAAAAGATCATATATTAGGAAAGCCTCAATGAGTGAGTGCCAATTCATCAGGTTTTTACATCAGATAAATGGAAAAAAGAGCATTGGGGGCTGAGAAAATTGCAAAGGCCATGGTAGAAAGGAACTTTACAAAGTGGAAAAATGGTAGGTGATTAGACATTTAACACAAGAGGAAATGTGTTATGAAATATAACTAGAGAGATAGATAGTAAGCAGACCACACAGGACTGAATAGGTCATTTTGGAGTTTTAAATTTTGCAGTGGTAAACATTTTGGTTATTTAACATTGTTTTTATGTTGAATATTTTGTTTCAAAAGATAAAGACAGTAAAGACATGAACTCAAAGTGTTGAAGATTCCTTAGAGAAGTCTGGCAATGAAAGGAAGGAACCAGGGCAGTAGTTGGAAGGTACTGCCAGTGTGATGAGAAGTATTTTCAATTGGCAGGGACATCAATAGACTTCCAAGCCAATGGGAGTTGTGGCTAAAGATAGAGAAATAAAAGCATCTTAAAAACTTCACTGTCCATTTTCACACCCACCAAAAACAAGACAAAATTTTCAAGAACAAGTACAGAACAAGTCTATCCTTAATGAAACAAGTACATCAGTGTGATATTTTGATATTCACCAATGTGTTTTTTATTACTGGAATTCTGTTTTGCTCCCTTCTTGTCTTCCCATTTCAGGACATAGTTATGTGAGTCTAGGAATATGAACCCAAGAAACAGAGTTGAACAGTGGAGAAACAGAGAAAAAGTTCTTGGTTTTTGAGCTCAAAAATTGTCACCCGAAACTCGTAACAGATAATTATTTGAAAATACTTGATTTGCCAGAGATTTTTTCAATTACAAAATATTTTGAAGTAAGGAATATGTATAGAATATGTATAGAATATGTAAGAATATGTATAGAATAAATACAGATTTGGGAATAATGGATACGAATATAGGTGCCAGTTGTCCCATGAACTGGATAAAGATCCCATGAGTAGAAGAGAAAGGCTTAGAGGGGCAGGTTTTGAGAAAGAACTAGTTCTAGAGAAAGGACGTGAAGAAGGAAGGTAAACCTGAAGGAGGAAGAAACTCATAAACAGTTTTCATTTGAACCTTCATGACATCAGACTTTTAGATATTCCTCTATACCAGCAGTCTGGTGATAGGCTAAATTATACATGTAAAAACCTCCAGAAACACATGGGAGAGGTGCTCCTTTCTTGAAGAGTCACATGTCACCAGAGGATTATGAGAAAGCAGTCCTATTTTCTCTTGCTTTGAGAAAGGCATAGGAGTTTGAGTACAATCTGCCAGGGATCATGAAGGGCAGAAGCTGTTTCAAAGCTGGTTTGCTAGCAGATATCAATGTGGTAGTATCATTACGACACCCCAGAAGATACATTCAAGACAGTGATGGGATTGTTAACCTCAACAGATAGCAGAATGAACAAATTCTAAATCATGTGGTTTTACCTTTTCTGATTCAAGCTGGATACATAAGCCAGAAGGAATCTGAATGGCACTCTGGGGAAAGGAAGGAGGGGGATCAATGAAAAATATTGGTTGAATCCTGAAATAATGAATACATCTAAAAGTAACTGGATTAATTTTTATAATAAACTTTGGACTTGAAATATAAATATAAATTGTTATAGAAAATAAAGCTGTTTTTATTGAACATCTGAATTTTGTTACTTCCAAAAGTTGTGCTCACTTTATAAGGAATCAGCTATTGAACTTATAATTCAAAATTATAAGTCACAAAAGTGTATCTTGTGATCTAGAATGTTAGAGATTGAAAGCTGATTCATATTTGCCCAGACCTGGAGTAGAGAAAAAAAATTAATGAAGATTGCTGTCAAAGATAGGATAAAAACAAAGGGAACTAGCCAAGTTTTAAACCAAAAATAAAGCCAGAGATGTACATTTGGAAAACCAAGTCATATCACTGAAAGGTGGTGAAGGAGAGCTGAAAGATAAATCACATTGCCATATCATTATTAATTGTTTACAAACTAATGCACTAGCTGAAGGAGACTTCTGAAGGTAGCACAAAGAAAGGGGTGATGTATGAGGATACAATAATCAAGAAATTGGAATTTAACAGACATAATGATTGCTGAAAACTTAGTGAAGATGTGCTTTGGGATAAGGTAAATGACATATTTAATGAAATCCTACACACATCAATCCTATACCAAAACCAAAGTGTACCAGCTCATCTTCCTGTCTTCCTCAACTGACATTACTCCTTCTGGATTATCCCATTATCCAACAGACAGGTTACTTCATTTAAAACTAAAAGTCAATAAAAGAACCCACATAAGACTTAACTATAGATTGTATACCCCCTATTCTCATGTTCCCTGGAAGAAGGCCTGAGGTTTACATATCTGCTACCAATAAATCAGTAAATTCCTCTGGAGTTACAGGTATCTCATTAACAGAAGCATCACCTTGAACAATGGGGAAAGAATTAATCTGTTCTATATACTCAAAGGTAAATTTTGAGCAATTGAACCATATTTGTCCTATGGAATATATAAATTATGTAATTTGTTGAGTTATTCTTTATATATAATTTGATTTAATTATGTATTTAAACCATTTTTACATTTTTATATTCTTGGGGGAAAGCTCAAATCATTTATTTGATTGAGGAAGAGCAAATTAATAAAAAGTATTGCCATATGTGGGTTGAGGATTTTTTGAAGTATAATTGACATATGATGTTACATTAGCTTCAGGTGTACAACATAGTGATTGGGCAATTCTATACATTGCACTAGGCTCACCATGCTAAATGTAGCATTCTTTTATTCTTTAATACTCTGTAAGAAGAATGTGTTTTTCATAATGTGAAAAATTTCATTTTAAAAGCAAAGTTTAGATGAAAAGTTTTTGGTCAAAAGTATATTTGCAAAAAAAAAAATTATATATATATATATAATAAAATCCCTGAATTACTCTTCTTTTCCCTCTTCATTGTCTCTAATTCCATATAAATCATTTGTATATACAAAAGCTACATAGGTATATGTATATATGAATGTATATATGATATATATTATATATAGTGTTTTTCCATGAATTTCTTCTTCCTTAACCCCTTCTTACTATTTTAGTGAAGATAATCATTAGCATTTTTGAGGCTATCATTAGTATTTTTGAAATATTTTCAGCCTTATTTGCTTCCAGGTACATGGTAGGAATGCTGTCCCCTGCCTTCCCTGAAGGTAGGCCATGCAATGTGATTTGTATGTCACAATATATATATATATATATATATATCCCCAGATCTCAGGGTCTTTAAAAGGTTTTCACTCATACAACTTATCCAGCACCTATCAGCAGGGTCTTCTTAGTGCTGTAGCTCATGGATCCAGCATGAGTCCATGTCCAGCTCATGGACACTTTATTTAAATTGCTCTCCACTAGCACTGCAGTAGGGAAAGGGTAGTGGCAGAGTAAAATACAATGGCCTGAAGAGCTTCCATCCAGAATTTGCACATAACACTTCTATTCACACAAAACTGACCAACGGAAATCACATTGCATGGCCTACCTTCAGGGAAGGCAGGGGACAGCATTCCTACCATGTACCTGGAAGCAAATAAGGCTGAAAATATTTCAAAAATACTAATGATAGCCTCAAAAATGCTAATGATTATCTTCACTAAAATAGTAAGAAGGGGTTAAGGAAGAAGAAATTCATGGAAAAACACTATATATAATATATATCATATATACATTCATATATACATATACCTATGTAGCTTTCGTATATACAAATGATTTATATGGTATTAGAGACAATGAAGAGGGAAAAGAAGAGTAATTCAGGGATTTTTAGTTACAGTGACTGCAAAAAAGTGCACTAAGAGAAATATAAGACCCCTGAGAATTGTGTAAAAGATGGTAATAGATTTGGATTTTTTTGACAGAGAGTGTGCAAGCAAGGGATAGCGACAGAGGGGCAAGGGGCGGGGGAGAGGATCTTAGCTTCATGCTCAGCACCAAGCTCATTTGGGCTCCACTAAGCGTCTGCTCAGGCTCCATCCCATGACCCTGGGATCATGACCTGAGCAGAACTCAAGAGTTGGACACTTGGAACCAACTGAGCTACCCAGGTACTCCAGGGGAGAGATCACTTAATTTTAGACTTACTGAGTTCAGTGTAGAAATAACATACCATTAGAAATTCAGCTATTTCTTAGGAAAGATTTGGAAATCACTGATTTGGAGATGGTAGCTGAAATTGTGGACTTAGCCAAGATTCCAAAATGAGAAAGTGCACATAAAAATGGCTGTGGCTAGATCCTTAGAACTTAATATAATAGAAAAATGGAGGGAAAAGATGCATACATATGAGTAAGGAAAGAGACACTGAAGAGGATTGCAAGAAAAACGGGATAGTTCAATGTTAGGACAGCCAACAGATACCTGTGGAATGACCTATCATGACAAATGCTGTGAATTTATTCAGCAGGAGGCAATTGAAGGAAAACATTTAGTGTTTTAGTTCAATGAGAATTTCTGAAGAAAGACTTCTAGTAGAGTGAGAAGGACATATACCAAAAAACCCCAAAGAACTAACAAGTGCACTGATAGTGAAGAAGTAATTGTAGTCCTTGGAGACGGTTCTTCGAAGATGAGGATTATTGAGAAGGTAAGAAGTTTCTAGATGAGAGCTACCATAGAGGAGTGTAGTAATACATTGGCAAGGAAAATGAACAAAAATAGAAATAGAAATTATGATATATAGAAAGGTAGATGATAAAACTGATGTAACAGTGAAATACAAATGAAACACACACACATACAGTCCTTAATAGTCCTTGTGCAAGTTTTAATCAGTCTCTGATAACTATCAAACATTTATCTAGGCTGTTCTTTTCACTAAATATTTGTCGGCATGAATGCTAGTCATATGAACAAATTATAATGTAGCCCTTCTTTAACTATTTTGTTCTATCAGTAACTGAGAAAGGTATGAGTAACTGTGAAAATTTCTGACTGTAATTTTAAAATTATTTTTATTATCCTTTAATCTTTTTCATACAATTTGTTTATTCTATTAGGACATAAACATATTTTTTCCTCAGCAAAACTAATTATGGTTCTCAGCAATGTTTTAAAAGTTTTTTTTTTATTTTGAGAGAGAGAGAGAGAGAGAAAGGGAGGGGGAAAAAGAGAGAGAAAGAGAGAAAGAGAGAGGGAGAGAGACTTCTAAGCAGGCTCTGCACTGACAGCACAGAGTCCCATGTGGGGCTTCTACTTACCAAAGGCAAGATCATGGTCTGAGCCTAAATCAAGAGTCAGACACTTAACCAACTGAGCCACCCAGGTGCCCCAGTTCTAAGCAATTTTACTATGATATGCATGAATGAAGCTTTCTTTTTGTTTATCCTACGTCGAACCTGTCTTGTTTTTTTAAATCCAGAGTTTGATGTGTTTTATCAGTTTAGAAAATGCTGGGGCATTATTTGTTTGAATAATGTTTGTATTCCACTGTCTTCTATTTCCTTTTGAGATTCTGTTTTTATATAGGTGTCTTCTCTATTCTCTATGTCTCCGACTTTCTGTTTTATATTTTCCCTTTTATTTCTCTTTGTTTTGTTCTGGATCTTTTCTTTCTTTGTTTATTTCAGTTTACTAATTTTCTCTTCAGCTCTGTCTGTTATATTTTTTCAGTTCTGATTTCCATTTCTTTCATTTTGTAATTTCCAATTTTCTGCTAAAATTTCCAATCTTCTCATTTACTTCCTTGAATATCTCAGGAGTAGCCAAAGATTGTGCCTGATAACTCTATTGTTGATAACTATTTTACATCTAGTGTTTCTCTTGGCCATTTTTGAATGGAGAAAAAATTTGAGATCTAAAATAATCACTTGAAGGTGAAGTACGTTTCTGCAAGGACCTTTTTTCCTCAGTTAATTTTTAGAATATAGGTCTTTTTAGTCCCATTCCAGAGCAGGTAGTTATTACTCTCTACTTTGTGAGCTCTGAACTCACCAACCTCCTAAATACCATTTTTATCCTGAAATTCAAAGACATTTTAATGGAAAATGAGCTGCAAATTCTGGATTCACATCTCTGATTTTCTATGTTCCTCTGAATCTTGGCCTTGTTATTTTCCCTTGCATTTTTAGGTCTCTCAGTACATTTTTTAAGTGTATATATATATATATATATGTATATATAATTCAAGCGTATATACTATATATATATTTTATTCAAGTATATATACTATATATATTTTATTCAAATATGTATTTTATTCAAGTGTATATATTATATATATTTTTATAAGGTCAACTTTTCCCACTGTCTTCAGTAAGGTGATTGTTTCTAATTACTCTGATCAGCCATCAAGAACCAGCAGAACTGGGGCGCCAGGGTGGCTCAGTCGGTTAAGTGTCTGACTTTGGCTCAGGTCATGATTTCACAGTTCGTGGGTTCAAATCCCCATTTCAGGCTCTGTGCTGACAGCTAGCTCAGAGCCTGGAGCCTGTTTCAGATTCTGTGTCTCCCTCTCTCTCTGACCCTCCCCTGCTCATGCTGTCTCTCTCTCTTTCTCAGAAATAAATAAAACATAAAAAAAAAAAAAAGAACCAGCAGAACTAAACCCCTCTGCTGAATTTTAAAGAAACATACAGATGTTAGTATTAGCCACATTGTGAGATATTTTTAGGACAGAAACTCTAATTTATTCATTGTCATTACCAATTTGTTATATAGAAAACAATCAGTAAATATTTAAATTTGAACATTAGTTCTTCTCTTAATTTCAAGTATCTTCATTTAATAAGAAACTTGAGTATTTTCTAGATACTTCTGGTTACACATGGCTCTTCTTTTTGACTTGTAATCATATGATATGACTTGCTTTTTTTTTTTTCTTCTTTTTTGCTGCCTATTTACTTCCTCTAGATTTTTCCTGCAATTATGTCTTCATTTGCTAATCGAATTGATACTGGATTTCAGATTCTGGTTTCCAGCTACCTCTACCCTAATTTTTCCCATCTACTCAGCAAACAACTACTTAGACTAGTCTCCTTCCTACTTCACACCTATTTTTTAAATTTGATAACTACCGTAAGATGCATTTACAGTGCAAGCTAGGAACAAGTGTTTACTTTCAAAGTATTCTCTTAAACTCCATGATCTTAAAATAATTGGATTGAGAGAAATTTCTAAATAATATAAGGCATTATTCTTATAATTTAAGCCTTATGTTAATTGGGTAGACATCTGAAACCTAATTTCCTTTCTCAAGGCCATTTTTATTTTCAGTTTGCAGGGTATGTCTGAGATTCTGTGAATTTGGGACAGGTTATAACTTGAAATGACAGGCAACACAATATGATTTAATATTTTGGAAATAAGGGTTTGTTATTACTGCTGTTTTTTAACTTACATGCCTTGTGAAACTTGTTAATGAGAAAGTTAATTGTTTGATTGGTTAGTTCCCTGGGGTCTGTGGTGCTTTTTATGTGTGTGAACTTGTTTGTTTTAAAAAGCAAAACTAAGAAACTATTGCAAAGTTATAGGTATCCATGAAAAAACATCTTATTTCAATCCATATTGAATGCTGTGTTAACTTTACATATTATAATATGATAAAAACAAAAAAATATTAACTAGAGAAGGCAAAGACTGACAAATATATTTTATCATCACAGGAATTACTGAAGGTTTAGAAACAGTTTGCACCTTTAAATAAGCAGGTATCATATAGTAGTTTATTAGCAGGATAACCTTTTGAATCATGATTTATTATTACCTGTGTCTTTTTTAAACCAATCTTTTCCAGAAATGTTTTTGAAATACCTTGCCATTCAGCATGATTATAATAATCAAAGTGATCAGTAGCAGTCTTTTACTGCATTATGTGCAGAACCCTTGACTAAATGCAGAGAAACATCTTTTTAAATGTTCTCCTGGAATAATTAGTTCACCCTACTTAACATTTTACCTTTCATTGGCTCAAATGGAAATAAGAAAGTAAAAATGTACATAATGGGATGACTTCAAATTCTTGAAATATATGCAGCAATTATCTCTGAGTGGTAGGTTAATGTGGTATATTTTCCAAATTAGCCCCAAGGTGGATTAAAATCAGCAATGAATTACTGCACATTTAAGCCCATCCCAATTAATTGTCCAGTACTTTTCATTGAAAAATACAGATTCCAATTGTGTATCAAGTTAGAAACATGTGCTTCCTTATGAAACTGCCGGTAAGCACTCCATGTGCAAGCTCAAGATGAGAAAGAAAAAGTTAGTAAGCAATTACTTTACTGATGTCAAGGAGCAAACTCCTTACTGAACTTTGGAATTTTCCTCTTCACTTTTAGATGGATTATCTGAAGCTGGACTGAGGAAACATTGATTAAATTTACCTGGGAGAAGCAAATGATGTACATTTTCTTCTGCAATTTGGAAAGCAATAACCTACCTTTGGACTACTCTAAAATTCAATTATCAATCTGCATAACTAAAATCTTTCCAAATGGTTAGATCTATAGAGTGGCAAGCCAAATCAACAATAACTAAAATAAACAGAATTCTCTATCACATAGTCATTTTATTTACATAAATCTGTTCTTTAATTGTTGCCTTTGGGAAATTTTTTACAGATACAGAGAGCAAACCCTACAGACTAGCCTCGCTATTTCATTTAAACAAAATAAGAAAGACAAATTATCTTTTTTCCCACAGAAGAGAGGGAAGTGTTCTTTCTTTCTGGTGAGAGTGATCTATCATTTTACTGAGTTGGAGATGTCTTTGTGATCCCTCTGTCTCGACGCACCCATATTTGTAGTTAAATGCACATACTGAACATCTGTGATTTACTAGCTGATAAATACCTTTTCTAATACTGAGTGTGACAAGGGACAGAACTGTGCTCAACTGATAGAATGTGTTCTTAAATGTCAAAATGAGCTTTAAAAATATAAACAGAAGATACTTATCTTTTGTTATAATCTGAGTAAACAGGCATGAGTTTTATAAAAACAGTCATAGAAATAAAACAGAGGCAGCGAGGCAAAGACACAATGGTCTACATCAGCGAATTAAAAACCAGCACAAAATAGTCCTCTTTTTAGAAAGATGCTAATTAATAGTCTCTTTTGTTTTTAACCAAATCTGTTTACCTCTGAAGACAGGGGCTATGAAAGGAAAACCTCATTGATATTACAATAAACAGAAGACCTGGAAAGTAGAGATTTGCCAGCTAAGAATATGCATCAATATGCCCAGAAATTGATGTTGGCATAACTGGGGGTAGATCCAAAGACCAGTGCCAGAGGTGAACAATTATAATAAGATCAGATGAAGGGGTTCATTACGCTCACAAATTGTGAAGAGATGCCTGTCTCTTTCCTTGTTATATCTCCTCTATCTCGATTATGCACTTGGGGGCTGGTGAGTACAGTTGATAGAATGAGGGAAGAAGTATGCCCAACAACATATTTGGAGTGAGAAGAGATTTTCAGAGAAGTCTAGAAATCTGCACAGGTGTTTTGATGAGATCTTTTTCAATGGAATAAAAAAAATATTATCACACATGGTAGTAAAAAGTAAATTCTGTTTCATTTGCCTGTCCTTTGTCACACAAGTGAGAAAATATCAAAGGGAAAAAAATAGGTCCAAACAGGAATACAAAGTAAATCTTAGGCTTCTTATCCCTTTTTATAATTTTATTAGTTAATAATCTATTTCTCAAAATGGGTCAATTTTGTATTAGGGTACAATACAAACTAGAAGTACAGAAATGATTATTATGTCTATACATATATTTTAACTACACATATATCAATTATCTATCTATCTATCTATCTATCTAATCTATCTAAATATTTGGCTAGTTATCACAATCAGGCAATCAGTTTATTTTTTTTTTAGCCTTTTTAAATTTTTTTTAAATGTTTATTTATTTTTTAGAGAGAGAAAGAGAGACCAAGTGGGAGAGGGGCAGAGAGAGGGAAAGAGAGAAAATCCCAAGGAGGCTCCATACTATCAGTGCAGAGCCAGACTTTGGGCTCCAACCCACAAACCACGAGATCATGACCTGAGCTGAAATCAAGAGTTAGACGCTTAACCCACTGAGCCACCCAGCAGCCCCTACTTTTAGCCTTTATTTAAACAGAATTGGTGTATAATGTGAGTGTGACAATAGGGTGTTTCTTACTTAGGTATGATTTACATTCCTTAAAAAGCACAGATGCTTCAGTACTACATATTTTGATAAATGTATAAACCCACATAACACCAACCCCAATCAAACTATATAACATGTCAACACCTCAGATATCTCTTTACTTTCTCTCTCCATTAAATCCCCCTTGCCTAGCTCTATATACAACTATTTTCGTTTTCATCATTATAAATTTGTTTTTGCTGTTTTAGAACTTCTCATAAAGGGAATAATAAAGTATATATACTTTCATGTTTGGACTCTATTGTTCAACATAATGTTTTGAGATTTATGAATTACTTGTGTGTTACAGAAGGCAGTTCTTTTTATTGATGATTGTTGCTAAGTATGATATAAACTTACCTCTGGCAAATGTCTTTCTTGCAAGACACTTTCCCCCAACGTACTAGGCAGACAATGAGGAGACCTGAGTTCTAATCCCATCTTTATGACTCACCCATTTTGCGAATTCATACATGTCTGTTCATCCAGGTAGACCTCATCCTCATCTGTCCAATTAAAGAGAGTGCTAAATGATCTCTGAATCTATTTCAACTTAAATATTCAGTGTTTTCTTGTTCCTGGCTTTTAATAACTGAATATCAATTTACTAAAGAACTATTTCTAAATTACTAGCAGATGCATTAATCTTAATTTAGTGACTGTCATCTTCAACTCAACGGCTAAACAACAAAGTTATTATTTCTTCTCTTCCTAAGATTAGCTTTTCAGTATTACTCTAAAGGGAGGAGAATAAATGGTGTGCATCCGATAATAACTCCTAAACTTATCTTTCACTACTTTGGTGCAATACTTTTAGTTCTTGCTAAACCACTTCGATCAAACTGCAATGTACTTCATCCATCTCTGTCTGTCAACATTCCCAATATCTTTTAAAGATACATTTCAATTGTCACATTTTCTATCAAACTTTCTCTAAGCAGTGAAGTGAGGAATGAGTCAATCTCTTTCACCTTTGAAATCTTATTGCATTTTATATCATACTTTCCCTACTTTAACCATTTACTTGCTCATTCATTCATTCAGGTACTATTTCATGTGAATAGCCTGTCACAAGTGTAAGGGATACAAGAATGAGCAGAAAAAGATAAAGTCTCAACTCTCCTGAGCTTACACTGTAGTATGGCAATCATGAAACAACTATGCTCAGTTACAAACAGCCAGTACTCTGAAAAAAAAAAAATTACTAATACCACCATGCTGCAAGACAATAAGATCTGGTCTGGCCTTGGATGGATCAGGGGAGATCCTGTGACAATATGATCTTGAAATTCAAGTCTGAAGATAAGATTTAAGCATCTGAAGGGATGTGTGTGTGTGTGTGTGTGTGTGTGTGTGTGTGTGTGTGTGTTGATAGTGGTGGATGGTGTAGACAGAGTGAATTGATTTCCAGGCACAGTAACCTGAATTAAAATGTAACACAACACAGTTTAGAAATCTACAAGATTTTGGGGTGCCTGAGTTGCTCATGTGGTTGAGCGTCCAAATCTTGGTTTAGGCCCAGGTCATGACCTCACGACTCGTGGGTTCGAGCCCCATGTTGGGTTCTACGCTAGCTGTGCAGAGCCTGCTTGGGAATTTATTTATTTCTCTCTCTCTCTCTCTGCCCCTACCCCACTTATGCTGTCCCTGTCTCTATCAAAAAATAAATAAATAAGCTTAACAATAAAAGAAATCCACAAGATTTTGAAAAGTAAGGATGAGAAAATTGTGAGAAGGATCTAGAATGGGTAGGCAAGTACAAGGACTTTCATAATATTAGAAACTCTTTCTGAGGTTTTAGTTTTTACCTTAAGAGCTTTTTGTAGGGTTTTAAACAGATCAAATACATAGGTTTAGAAGAGAGTTTTGGACTGAATGTGCACATGAGGAAGTCACTGGCTGATGGATGACAAATGCAGTTGTCTGTGTTCAGGAGAAGCCTATGCAAAGTGATAGAGAGAAGAGGTTTCGATTCTGAGACTTCAGACTGTCCCAAAATAAATGTACTTTTATTTTGCATGTTTAAATGTATTATAGATATTTGTAGAAATATCTCATTAGCTCCTCTTAAATTTTAAGATAATGCAACAGAAATAAAATTTTTAAAAGTGTAAAGATTTAAATCTAAGTAGTCTTGGGTTCACATTAAGACATTTTCCTTTTCTGGCTGTGTGACCTTGAACAATCTGCTTAATTCCTATTTTTTTCTCTTTTTTTCTTCCTTAAAATGCAGGTAATAATAATTCTACTATAGGAGTCTTAAGAATCAAATGATTCTTGGGGCGCCTGGGTGGCTTAGTCGGTTAAGCGTCCGACTTTCGCTTAGGTCATGATCTCGCGGTTCGTGGGTTCGAGTCCCGCGTCGGGCTCTGTGCTGACTGCCAGCTCAGAGCCTGGAGCCTGTTTCAGTCTGTGACTCCCTCTCTCTCTGGCCCTCCTCTGCTCACTCTCTCTCTCTCTCCTAGAAATAAAAAAAAAAAAAAAAAAAGAATCCAATGATTCTTATATGGAAGAAAGAGAATGGCGCCACGCACACTCTATGCACTAATAACTGTTAGTTCCTTTTGTGTTCAAATTTTTAACAACACAAGGTAGAACATGGATCTAAGAAAATATTTGTTTACTAAATGTAAGAAACAAAGTAGATGAACATGGATGGGGGAAGGGGCAAACCATAAATCCAACTCTCAACTATAAAGCACAAACTGAGGGTTTCTGGAGGCAGGGGGATGGGTTAAATGAGTGATGGCATTAAGGAGGGCACTTGCTACGATGAGCACTAGCTGTTATACAGAAGTGATGCATCATTATTAGACTTTACCCCTGAAACTAATGTTTTACTATATGTTTTTTGTTTGTTTGCTTATTTTAGAGAGAAACAGAGCACAAGTAGGGGAGAGAGGTAGAAGGACAGAAAGGTAATCTTAAGCAGGCTTCACGAGGAGCTCTTCAGCGAGGAGTCCAATGAGGGGCTTGATCCCACAAACTTGGAATCATGATCTGAGCTGAAATCAGGAGCCGAACACTCAGTCAATTGAGCCTCACAGGCACCCCTACACTGTATGTTAAATAACTGGAATTTAAGTAAAAATTTTAAAAAAATTAAAGAGTAAACATTTGATAAATAAACATTGAATAAGTGAGACCCATAATGAATTAACAGAAGATGGAACATGAAAAAAAGACCCAAATAAACACAAAATGATTATAAAATTAGTGTATGAATTCATTTTTTTCTTTTAATCCTAATGATAATGTGCTATGTATATTAATACAGCATAAGCCATAGTTAACTGTACTAGTCTAATTTTATACATCAGCCCTGATTTCCCCAAGGTCTTTGTTGCTTCTCTGATTCTTGTTGAGTTAGGAATGATTACGGGTTTAAGATTTAACCCTGGTTGCAAACTAGTAAGCAAGCCTGGTATGGATTCACATACACAGACTGACAAAAGAACACAAACACCCTGAGTCAAAGTCACAGACAACTTATTACTCACTGCAGAAAAGCTGCAGCCAGAGCAGTACCTTGCATTAGTGCATCATGCCCACATTCTCACAGGGCGATTCCAGGAGGGCCAGGTGTTTTAGGGGCACGTGGAAGAGGTTGCACCACAGATAAAATATCCCAGTTAGAAGACGGGAAGATTTTATATGGCTACTGGCATATCTGCTCTGCTCTTCCTCTGCTCCAAAAACAAACAAACAAACAAATAAATTCTTATCTTGGAATGGAACAAAATGTTTCCAGAGTGGAAAAGGCAACATACTACCCTAGAATACCCTGGAGTCTCTGTCTTTAGGGAGACATTAGCTTCCAAAGCATGTATATTACTCAAACATGTCTGTTCCAAAGGCCAAAATGAGGGAGAAATTGAAGAAATCCATAGAGGATTGTTGTTCAACAGGTTTATTTTTGCCCAGAGAGGCCGCAAGTACCAACCCCACTCCTCCAGCGGTTGGAAAGCCATGGCTGCCATCACAGTCATCTTGTTTTCCACCTCACCTTTTTTGTTTACCTTCGAAAACTAGGAGGGCGGCATTTCTTCCTCTGCACATTCTGAAGTGGCTTTATGGCAGCTGCAGTGTCTGTGGTTGAGATGCTGGACACATTAAAGGTTTGGGCCATCTTAGCAATAGCACAACTCAGAAAGGTGGTCAACTCTGACCCAATGAAAGACTTAAAAGAGAAAAATTCACAAGGCTCAGTCAGTTAAGCTCTCAGTTTAGGTCATGATCTCAATGTTCTCAGAAGATCAAGTGCCATGTTGGGCTCTGCACTCACAAAGCAGAGCCCGTTTGGGATTCTCATCCTCTCTGCCCCTCCCCTGATCTTGTGTGCTCTCTCTCAAAAGAAATAAAGTTAAAGAGAGAGCGAGAGAGAGAGACAGTGTGAAGAAATTGGCCAATCAGTTTTTGACTTTTCCACTTTATGGACTGACTCTTTCTGGAAGCAGTGGCTATCTATGGCCTCACAAGCATTATCCTAGTGACTGAGAAGCCAGCTGTGTTTCTCAGTAAAGATAGATCCTAGTATTTGCATTTTCCTCCTTCCCTGTCTCACTTCCAATGTCTGTCCTTTTTATTCTCTCTTTCGTTGCCCCCTCCCTGCAAAAAAAAAAAACCTTTAATGTCTGATCTTTGCTGTGGACTCACTTTTTTCAGTAAGCCAGGCCAGCACGTATAACATACTGGCGTTCTAGCTGTGCGTATGTGGTGTGTACATCTTTTCTTAGGAAAATGAAAATATGTAGCACAAAATAAAAGGAAATACTAATGCAGCCATTCATTTAACACACATATTGTCAATCTCAGTCATACCAAAAAAGCTCTGAATTAAGTGAAATGTCTCTTTGCATTTACATCTTCATTTTATGTTTTCCTAAACCATTGTGCTACTCTCAAGCCTGGATGTCCAGAGTCTCACCGGATGGTCACATGCTCTCAGGATTTCCCTTCAGTTCTCTGTACCTTTCACATTCCCCTACCTCACACCTCTGCATGATATTCTTATGTATCAGGCTAATTTAAACATGGATGATCATGAATTCTGTCATGAATTCTGAAGAAAAAACTGACTTGGGGAAACAAAATCTTATTTCCATACAAAGACTTTAGTGTTGAGAATTAGCAGTTATTTTAGATAGAAGGATAATTTAGTAGATAGATGAGTTATTTATATCTTAAATCACATTATGTAGGTAACATCCTACTTGGTCTATTTGCACAGAGTCCTCCCATGGTATGAAAATATTCAGAGAATCCAAAATGAGCATTTGTGATACTTTGGATAATTTTAATATTGATCTCTCTCTGAATACTAACTTCAGTATGGGCAGACTTATTTCTTAAATAATTCTAAATATCATTACCACCCTTTTAACAAATTTTTTATTTTTTAATTTAATAATTTCTATTTTTTATTTTATTATAATTTAACAAATTATGTATATTTTCAACTACTGTCCTCTATATATTGCCATAATTACAATTATAATGGTAGTTAAGTAATGTGTTTATGTATTAAGTTCAGTTGTCTATTAATTAGGTATAGCAGTTAAACTAAATCAACATACCATACCTTATTGCATATACTCCATAAACAGATAATAGATAACCAGACAATATGTTTGAATGAGGAAATAAATTATTATGGAATATCTCTGTAAAGAAGGTGGTCAGTTAAAAAATAAATCTAGCAACAGTAGCATCATAGGAATGCAGGAAGTAGTAAATATTTCTAGGGATAGTGAGGCCAAGGTAATGTCATGTGCTCAGCAAACTTGTTTTCTTTTTCTGTGTCCCGTGGAAAAAAAATCAACTATAATTTCTCAGGCCAGATATCAATTATTCTTGGACTTTGTGGCAGATTTCTGAGCAGTGGAATATTTGGCATAAGTAAAGACATAATTTTTAGTCTTGATCATAAAATATTTCATTTGGTCATACACTGTTTCTCTCTCCCCACAATACAGCAGTTTTTGAAGACCTTTAGATAAAAGAGACATAAAATTATATAAATCTCATTCCTCATACTTACCCCTGAAAGAGACTTTCCAGAAGAGCCACCCATCTTCATTAGACTATGATATGCCCAGAAAATAAACGTTTATTTTGTTAAGCTACAGAGTTGTTCGAGTTGTTTTCCCCAAACAACTAGTTCGCTTATCCAAGTATAAGTAGGTTTCTGTACAATGTGTAGAGAGGAAAGGCCAAATTGAAGAGATATTGTCAAAGAAGTATTGACAAGGTAAAGGATATTTCATCTGATGGAGTGAAAAGAAGTGAAGGAAAAGGAGGAATCAGGCAGCTTCCGCTTCTTAAATATCAGCAGGATAACAGATTCTCTGACAGACATGGAGAGTTTGTGAAGAAAGACTGCTTAAAAAGTATGTCACTTTTTGTCACTTATCAGGGACTAAGTTCCAGAATCAGAAATTCCCATCTCTGTTGGTGACAACAAATGATCTATGTGACCTCATTAATTAGCACAAAAGACTCAATTTAATTCTGGAATATATAGCTTTAAAAAAAGGATATTCTATGTGTCTGGAGGGAGGGATTAGTCATATTTTCTATGTAACTAAAATATAGTAATACATATAAAGAATATATAATTTCTATTTCCAAATCATAAACCACAGAACAGAATACACATCAAAAAGAAATTTGGTAATTTTTTGCTTTGTTAAAGAGACAATGTTCTCTGACTAAATAAATCTGACTTCAGCTGACTCAATACTTTAAGGGTGAAATTTTCTGTCATCTGTGAATTTACTTAACTATACTATATTAAGCAAGCATTTAGTTTCCATCTTGTCTGTCTTTGTTTCAAACTAAATCATCCACCGTATGAAATTGGCAAATTTATTTGATTTCTCCGAGCTTCAGTGAATTCATCTGTAGCAAGGATAGTTATCTGTTTTACATGATGAAAACAGATATTAGAATTATTTACACTTGGGGGGAAGGATGCCTAGGTGGCTCAATCAGTTAAACATCTGCCTTCAGCTCAGGTCATTTCACAGCCATGAGTTCAAGCCCCAGTCAGACTCTCTGCCTTCTGAGCAGAGCCCACTTCAGATCTTCTGTACCCCACTCTCTCTATCCTTCCCTACTTGTGCTCTCCTTCTTTCTCTCTCTTAAAAAAGAATTATTCACACTTAGAAAAAGGGGGTCCATGATTTTTTGTATAATATCAATAGAAAATTCAACTATATTATGGATATTTTGTTACCTTAATCAGTCAGTCCAATAACATGATAAAAACGAAAAAAAATTATTTTAGAATCACATGTTTATCGAGTCTACACTGGTTCATAATGCTCATGTCCTACTCTTCTAAGTGTTAATAAAATATTTTTACCATGTCAAATTAATTACATATTATATGAATTTTCCTTTAAAAAATTTTTGACATTTACTTGTTTTGGGTCATGTTTTTCAACATCTCACCAATATCACTTATTGCCGGAAGTTCACAAGGAAGTTATACAGAGGAGTCTCTCCAAAAAAATGCTTTGTTTCTTAACAATACAAAATATTCATTTCTGGCTCTGCTAAATGTTATCTTCATTCTGGAACACAGGCTGATGGAACAGTCTCTAACTGGGATATTGGTGATATTATGGCAAATAGATAAAAAAATGTGCTAAATGTCAAAGTTCCTCCCCAGAAGAGACCATCAGATTTCACTGGCCAAATTACATGTATGCTCCTGAGTTAAATGGAATGCAATTATGTATGTAGCTTCTATAAGCAGTATATCTGACTAAGAGAATTGATGATTCAGGACAAGGTAATATAATCCACCACAGAAACTCATGAATGTTAATGAAGAAATTTAATTTAGTTGTGGAACTAAGTTTAATTTAGTAATGGAGACAAGGAAGGAAGAGTGAAAGAATATTAAGTACTGATTATGTAATTCTGGCATTTAACCGTACTGAACCTCAGTTTACTTATCTGTAAAATGGGAATTTTAGTCTCCAGCTCCTAGAATCATTGTTAAAATGTGTTTAAAAAAACTAAAGTATATAGAAGTATATAGCATAGTAACTAAAGCTTTGTTAAGACTCAAATATTAGCTATTATTATTATCTTTTATTTTATTTAACTATTTTAATGTAAGAGTAAAATAACAAAGTATATTTAAATTAGAATTTTTAAAAATAAATATATACGTTTTTAATAGTGTATATGTGCTGTGTTTCTTTGTTTCTTCCACACCATTCATTTCATCTTCTTCTGGTAACTGACCTCAATTTTCTCCTGAGGAATTATCCCCCTTTTACTCTCTGTTCATGCCTTTGGAGGGGGCATCTAAGCATCCCCCATCCTCCAGAAGCTTGAGAGGCTCCTGGTTTGATTGATCCTTTCATTCCACTGTCCAGAATGATTAGCTTTCCAATGGGTATGTGGCTCAGTCCAGGATAATGGGTATTGCTTCCCGGGTTTTATTTGAAAATAAATATAAAAGAGAAGCTATCTTATGCTGACATTCAAGTCAGGAAGACAAAAATCTAGAACTGTGTCCCAGGTTTGGGTACCTGGGAAACAGATTTTGAGCAGAAAGTTTATTGTAGGATACTCTTCAGGGTCAATAAAATAAAGGGAGTGTTTTGGTTTGTTCAGGCTAGTATAATAGTACAATCATTGTCAGCTAACTTATAAACAACAGAAATTAATTTCTCATAGTTCTAGAAACTGGGAAGTCCAAGATCAAAGTGCTTGCATATTTGGGGTTGTGCTAGAACTAGCTTCCTAGTTCATAGATAGCATATTTTTGCTGTACTTTCACATGGTGAAGGGGGGCAAGAGAGCTTGTTCTGACCTCTTTCATTAGGGCACCAATCCCATTGATGAGGGCTCCATTTGCATGACCTAATTACTTCCCAAAGGCCTTACTTCCAAATACCATCACCTCGGGAGTTAAGATTTCAATATGTGAATTAGAAGGGGACAGAAACATTCAGACAATAGCAGGAAGTGAAGGAAATAAAATCAGACAGAGGGAAGATAGAGTTGGGATGAGTCACAAATGCCTCAATTGATCCTCCAGAGCTCTGGAACTTTCTAAAGAGCCACTTTAGGCAAGAAGTTAGGGCCTTTATATTCCTTGTTGAGAAGACATTGGATGCAGGTGGCCTCCAGGGAAAGGCAATGTGCTTAGGAAGGTGGATCTCCTCAGTTGAGCTCAAGTCCTGGAAATGGACTCAATTGCCATGATCAAAGGAGAAATAAATATATCAAACCTGAGAAGACAATCTAATTCAACAGGTTTTCAAGCTTGCCTAGGAATCAAAGATTCCTGGATCCAGCCACTCCTCAATTACTTACCTTTTAGACATTTTCATATTATCGGTTTAAATATATCCCATCTATTTTTTAGTTTATGTGGGTTTTTCCGTGATTTTTTTGTCATCAGTGGAGAAATCATTCTTTCATATCATCTCCTCTTTCTCAAGGTTTTATCTCTTTCATTTTCTTACACTCACACTTTACATTATAGAAGAGGAATTCCTGAATGAAACTAAGCTCAAGAGGAATATCAAAAAACTTGTTCTTTGAAATCTTCTGAAAAAGAGTTACTCATAGATTCTAATAGTTAATGGCTTGAAGCAAGGTTGTAAAACTAAATTCTGTCTTTTATAGATGGGCATTGTTAAATATATTACTCTTAATGAGAGGGAATAAAGATGGACAATAAACTTCCTGAAAACTAAATGAATTTAGGATGAGGCATTGATTTTTTTGACAACAATGACAATGTTTCCCCATTCATGTACTAAACAGTGCTGTTTCTTCAGGTCTGAACAAAATCTCAAATGATTGGGGTCTCCAAGCATTACTTTAAAAAGAAAAAGAAGTTGCTCTAAATATAGTGCATCTCAGAAAGAATGATGTGACTTGATATTTAGAGCTATGTCTCTACTGTGTGCTATGCTTTGTGAGTTAAATGAGTTTAGATCTCAATTATTAAAGTTGCTTATACAGGGCAATTTATATTATAGTATACAGGGCAAGCAAACTACATGAGCAAATGTAACAATTCCTCTACTATTGCTTTGAAAAACCTGGAAATAATTTCACATTTTCACAATTTCAGTTGATCACTGCTTCATGGTAAAAGCTTGAGGTACTGTAAATTGCAATGATAGACCCTACGTATATAGTGCTATTTGACAAAAGCAACATATTAAATCAAATTCTGACTTTAGAAAAAATATTCCAGCTCCAGTGATTTTTATTTTTCATGCAAATGATATCACTTGTTTCAGGAAGCTATTAAAACAAAACAGTGGGCAAATTTGGGACCTGGATAAAAAAGTACATTATTAACAAGGAATATCATTATAAGTATTCATTACATTTACCTTACTGATCAGTAGTGAGTCTCAGTGTTAGAAACGCCAGTGGTTTTAAAGAGAAAAAGGAAACAACTAAATCTTCTAGGTGTCTCATTAAGTCTAGTCTACTTCAGTAGGCTCAAACCTATAAAGGTTGGAAAGGTTGCAAGTAGATATTGTACTTACTTTTCCACCTTAGTTAAATGATTTAGATTATTGTTCTAGGCTTATAGAAGATATAGTTGGGAAGCTACATATTATAAAAGTCAAGTTCAGATATGTTTTCCTAGCCAGATATTTTATCTTGGTAAATATCTTATTTAAAAAGAAAGGAAAAAAAAGAATAGCTTAAAAAATTAACAGCTACATATCAGATACTCTGTGCCAGGAACTTAGCAAAAGACTTCAGAAATATTAATTCATTTAATGTGCCCTGTAATTTGAGGAGATGTGTCCTCATCTCATCCCTCCTCCAAATGACAATGAGGTACCTGTGGCACAGTTTAAATAACCTGCCTATAATCCCAAGTGAAGACCCAATGCAGCTTGTATTGAATCCAACACAGAGTTCAGGTTTCTGATCACTATGCTACGAAAGGCAAGTTCTGTTCTCTTAAATCAAAATGTGAATATTATTTGCCCATGTCTAGTCCAACTCACAAACCCATGTAGAAACTACTAAAAGGAGTAAGGAATTACTGAACTACTAGAAAGAATATAGTTATGTTCTTACAGAGAAGATTCATAGGAAATTACACTGAGAACATCCTCTCTTGTGGCTTTTCTCTATTTAGAGCAAGAAACTTTGAAAATCTTCTTTCTCATTGCTTCAAAGTTTATGGTAAACTGATTTCTATAAAATATGTTTTACTCAAATGTTAGAGAGTTCTTGATGCAGAAGGTAAACAGTTCATATATATTCAAATGAAAGGAAAGGCAAATTCAGAAAAATCCAACTATCGGAAATATGAAAAACTTCTCCATGATAACTAGAATTGACTTTTAAAACATTCTTTCTTATCAAATATGTTTTTTCTGTGGAACAGTAGAGTCTTCATCAAGTAATATGTACATTTAGTTGAAGAGCATATGATGCTCCTATTTCTTTCACATAGCCATCATTTTGTGCATATATATATATATATATATATTTAGGTTATCCTAATTATTTGAGACACCGTGATGTGTTATTTGATTGTTTTGTTCCTTTTCTCTCACCTTTCTCTCAGGCTCTTTCTTTGCTAACTACAGCTAATGTAGGAACTTTGTGCAGAGCACATGTACTCACCCAGTGCTCTGATGGGACTGGGGGTCTCCAGACAGCCTTTAGTTTTCTTGCCCTCCAGGCTTTTCCTTCTCCCAAATCAATGCCTCCAATCATCTGCTAATAACAATTAGGTACATGTTTATAATGCATTATATTTTTTATTTACAAAGTATTTTTCTCTATTAGCACTCGAATCTGAAACAGTCACCAATTCCAAGGCAAAGCAGAGGTCTATTTACATTTCACTACTTACACTATACACTTACACACACTTACACAATACACTAATTACATTTTCAAATGTTTTCTAATTTGTAACTTTATGAGATTACATTTAGATAGACATGTCAATCTAAATTCATTTAGATCATTTATGAAATGATTATTTTGGATTTGTTGCCATCTCAGTCTCTCTTTTTTTATGTATTTTTTAAAGTTTATTTTATTTTTTAGAGAGAGAGAGAGAGAGAGAGAGCACAAGCAAAGGGGAGACAGAAAAGGAGGAAGAGAGAATCCCAAGCAGGCTCTGTGTTAGCAGCACAGAGCTCAACACGGCTCCTTTATGTATTGTTGCTGTAAACACCTTTCTTTCTATAATCTATCAACCAATTACTTTTCTTCTTTTCAATTTAGTCTCCTTATAGAACCCAGTGACAATATACCATCTTGGATCTGTCGTTCTTAAACACATAAACCCACAGTGCCAGAAAACATTATACAAGTTAGTGAAGAGATTTGTTGAAAAACAGCAATAGCCAATTCCTGGAACTTTTTATTATTATTATTATTATTATTATTATTATTATTGGTGTCCTTTCACCCTCAACCTGAACAATCCAAAGCCCTCTGATATACTGAAGTATGGAGAACAGAGGGGCCCCACAGCAATGTCCATGCTACCAAAGTTTGGGAAGTTCAGTAACATGAATAACGGGGTGATGTCTTTTTCTCTCTCTGTCTCTGTCTGTCGGTCTCTCTGTCTCTCTGTCTTCCTCTCTCATTCAAATGCTGTCTCACCAATGCACAGAGAAAATGAGAGCTTTACAAGTCTCTCTCTGAACGAATGTCTGAAGTCTTTGATACAGTTTCCCCAAGGGAGAAGGATGTTGCCTGAAACTTGTATTAGAGACTGAAAATATAAATTCTGAAGTGTCTAGCATACTTTTGTGTAATGTTCTGCAAAGATGGGACTTACTAAAGCATTCATCGGGGACTAATTTCGCAAATCTCAAAGCTTCCCCTTGCATCTTGTGCTAACCTGTCAATATTCTGATATTCCTAACAGCTTGCCTGAAGCAACTAGCACACTCTGGACTTATGCAGCGATTGCAAAGGACGTTTAACTTTTAACTCAATTCTGGAATTCAACTGTCATTTATGTGATTAGTTAGACTGACATTCCTGAATGGTGAGCTCTTGGGATCATCAAAATTTAATTTTCTTTAGGGATAGAACACAGGAGATTATGTTCAGTTTATTATCTCTGACCCTTTACACTTAGACAATTATCCAGTTTAATTTGGCTTATGGGCTACATAATTCATGTGGCCTGGTTATTATGTACTTTTTTTTCTTACAGATGCTACTTGAAATGCCTGAGTCTCACTTCCTTCACTACTGCAGAAAGTAGCATCCTGAATGGGAAGCAGAAGAGAAGAAAAAAGCAAGAGAGAAGAGATAGTTTTATTTTCAGACAAAGAAAATTTCAGAAAAAGAGATATGAATTATTAAAAAATCATCAAATAATATGTATCTTCTTACCTTTGAATCTCATATTGAATTTTGTCTTAATTCTCAGCTCTGGACCAGAGCATAGCATTTTAAATTACTAGCCTTTTATAGTTTTAAAAAACAATATGGGTATTGTACAACTATATAGTCTAGAATTGCAATGTTTAGTTTAGTTCAATATTAGCCACATATAGCTATCTGAATTTAAATATTAATAAATTATAAAACACAATCACATCTAGAATTTAGTTTTCAGCTACACTAGCTACATTTCCAGTGTGTAATAGCACGTCATAGCCAAGTACTTAATAGCCAAAGCTATCATATTGAACAGCACAGAAAAAGAACATTTCCCTCATCTATTGATTGTCCAGTGCTTGCCTGCATTGCAGGAGTAAGACTTCCAGTAAAGCTGATTTTATCACATGTATTAGTGCTTCCTCTTTAAGCTTAGCTTGTTGCTCATTACTGGGTCTACGATTTATGGTCCTGAGAGTGACAATGTAGCCTTGTCTATGGAGTTAGTCCAGGGAAAATGTGGCATGAGTGATCTTAAGAGCAAGTACAATGTGCAAGCCTTCCGAATATTCCCGATTCCAATCCAAACAAATGCCTGATAAGAGGGCAAGGCTAAGAAGCAAAGTTTCTTCCAGGTGGATTCAGAATCGGTTCTGAAGACTAGAGCACATGGAAAGAAAAGCGAGAAGGCATATCGGGATTGGAAACCCTAAAACATATATACATAAAGAGAGATTAGGGCCTGGCAGTTTAAATTTGTGTAAACTAAAATAACTTTGATTAAGGCAATACTTTCCAAATCTATACACATGACTTTTCCTAGAAGCAGAGTGACAGTTGCCTGATTTCGTGAATTGTGTTCTCTGAGGCAGGTGTCAGGAGGAGCCATTTGCCTGCGTTGGGTCATTGCTCAAGACCACTCTGCTAGCCAACCTATTATTATGCCTTTTTTGACAGAAAAGGAACTTGAACATTGTTAAGATAAAGTAACTTTTTCAAAACCTCACTTTTAATAAATACTAAAATTAAGGATTGAAACGCAGGCTTAATGGCTGTCAAAATCGTGATTTTCGATATCACACATAATATGGTTTTGAGGAATAAAAGAAATTCCCCCATACCATGAAATGCTCTACACAATTCATTCATGAAATTTAAAATCTATAAACTATCCATGTCTGGATCATATCCTGTGGTGGGTTTTACTGTACCTGGCCCATAATTCAAGTTATCACCCATGCCCCTAAGTACCACCTACACTCATTATTTTTTAATATATATTTTATATATTTATATTTTTTTTGAGAGAGAGAGAGAGAGAGAAGATCCAAAATGTGCTTTGTGCTGATAGCAGAGAGTCCAACGTGGGGACTCAAACTCATGAACAGCAAAATAATCATGACCTAATCTGAAGTAAAACGCTTAATCGAAGGAACCACCTAGGCACTCCACCACCTGTATTCATTCTTGACAAAAGTCCAGAGTCCTTTGGAAGCCTGTGCTGATTCGTAAGCATACTAATGGCACATCCTAGAACCCATACTTTGTTTGTATGTCCAAGTCTTTTGGGAGCTCCAATATTCTAAGTAAAGAGACTTTTGCTATCTAACGATTTTATGACATGAAGGCTAACAAAGTTAGAATTAGACAGTGCAGGAAAAATTGGCTTTGAGGCTTTCTCATCCATTGAATATAAAAACTGGAGATAATGGGTGTAATTATTTGACTATTTTATAGTCTCAAGGGAACTCCCAGTCTTTTGGGAGAGCTATATCCTTATAGAATGGAAACTTCCAGTAGGATATATATTTTATTATGTATTTTGAACTGACTTTTTTCCTCAATTTTAAGATGAATTGAATTTTTGAAAAATGATTTTTCCAAAAAAAGAAAATTAAAAATGAACTTTTAAGATAAATTTAAATGGTTCTTTAAAAAATACAGCATTGAATATTCATACATCCTGTTTTTCCTCTACTTTTCTTCTTTTGGGGCAGTCTTCTCAAGTAAAAGAAGAAAAAAGAAAACTATAAAGTGCAAAAAAATGTAAAATTATAAACATTCAGTGTCTAAGTCGCCTTCTGAAAAGTGATAAGCCTAGAGATACCTGTATTAGGTATTTAGCATTCTTTAACACTATATCTTTTTAGCTAAAGTTATGGTCAAGGGATGTTAATAGGACAGGCCTCTATTTTTTGATGTGGGAAAAGAAAGGGAACCCAAAAAGCCCTGAGAGCTTCCAGGGAATATGTATATCAGAAAGGGGGGAAAAACAACCCAGGAACCAGTAACCCTAGTTGCTGATTTGCTGTGGGTAGGGTTAAGTTTCTCTGCATTGTGGCGGTTTAATTCCCTCAATTGCAAAATGAACAACTTTGAACAGATGCTTCTAAGGTTCTGTCTACGGCATTCTGAAGAGTAAAATGAACAAGAGGAAAATGCCAGCCAGCAAAACTCATAAGACTCACTGTAGAATGCCACAGTATTTTCAACTGAGCAAAACAGTGCTTTACGCTGCCTTGACACAGAAATGAAGCCTCGGAAAAGTTCCATCGATACAGACTGATTAAAGATATTAAAGCTGAGAGCATATAATGAGCCATCCTTGTCCATAAAAGGGGAATGAGTTACATCATGTGGCACAGAATTCCATCTCTGGCAGGAGAAAAAACTTTTCAGTTTCTACTATCTAATAAAGAAAGAGGGACTAAGAACTTAAGTAAATTAAGCTGAAATTTAGCAAATGTATGTCCAGAGGCAGAAGGAGATTAAGGATTCTTTTTCATCAATGTTTAATTTACTAAGACACTCTTTAGTTTAAGTAACTTTCTTAGGGTGCTTGACAGCTGGTTGACTCTACAGTGACATGAGCCAAAGTGATTCCTAAAATAACCACGCTTATGCTATAGCATCTCATCAAGGTTTTGCCAACATGTTTTGTGTGACATGGGAAAAGATACAGCCCTCTGTGCAAATCGTGAACCTAAATAAAGACGAAAAATCCTTGACTTCAGAGTTCATGCTGTGTGCATGACTCAGCTCTACCAGCACTGTGACTGTTTTATTACATGTATTTCTTTGGGTTCTATTTTACAAAAAAAAAATTTTAATTTAAGCAGAAGAAAGTTGGAATTCTCTCCAATCATAAAACCTAACATTGCAAATAGCCTTGAGACCCATTATTGTATTGCTAATATCAAGACACAACATAATTATCCATCTTTCAAACTCTTTCTGTTGGGCCCAGCTGCCTCCACAGAAAATGGAAATGACACAGTCTTCCAGGAAAAACAAAGCAGAAGAAATAATTTATCTTTCCAAATGTGCAAGCATATCCTAATTTGTATACACTCTGTATTTCTCTTGTGCAGGTTGTTATTACCGATCTTGGATATCTTATATACCTGATGGGCTGACTGAGCCTGATGCCCCCTCTCCTCGGTCTTAAAGCTATTTCTTCTCCTTAGGAAGAGCTAATTCATTTTACACAGGCAAAGTTAAATTTAGCAAAAGGAGCCTTTTCGGAGCTGAGAGTTCTTGCTGATCTGGGAGCCTGTCAAGGTGATTCTATGCCAACTTGGACCTGCCTGGAGTTGAGGTTTCCAATCTTGCCAAATGTTGTGCTTATTTTGTGACAAAGATGAAAGTCACAGTTGGATTTAAAAGGAGGCCATCCAGTTTATTTTATTCTCGTCTCAACTCTCTAAATCTATGTCTCCATGACTGAAGGCTTTGTAAATAAACAGGTGTCCACATGTCCCAGTGCGAACTAACATTTTACGGAGCCAGAGAGGGAGTTGATTTATTTTTAAAAGAAAAGTTATTGTAATACTTTTCTTTGGTAACTAGAGATAATAGTTGTTCTACAATTTGTTTCCACACATTTCCATAGTAATTTATTACTATCCATACTCACTATTTCCATGGGATTTAGGGTAGAAGTGTTACTTAAAAGATATGGGTTTGATATATATCTTAGAGGCTAGACAAGCTCTAGTCAATGTAAGAAATGTTTATAGACTGTTAAGTTTTTCCATAAGTACTAAAGAGAGGCCATCTCCCATATGTATGATTTCATTTATGGTATGAGAACTATACACTGAAATAGATATGTAAACTCAGGTATGCTCTGTCAGAGTGCATTGTTACTTTTTCCTCAAATATCTAAAACTACAGTTTTTTTTCCCCACTGTTGCATAATGATGTCTGATATATTAATACATGCATATACATGTACAAACATTTATGCAAAAACAAATTTTTCTAATTAACTAATTTTCCAAAGTACCTAAGAATTCCCTGTTTGAACATTAGGCATCTCAGGAACCTGCATTTATAACTGCTTCAGCAAACTAAATGCCAAGTGTCTATTTTGCAACAGACCATAATTTTGGCATTGAGGGGTACATTCAGGGAGGTTACATCATTTTTATGATTAAACTTAGGTAATTTACCACCATTTGGCAATGGTGTAATATTTACTGTATTTCAGTTTTTAAAGTTTTGAGATATGTAATATTTATGTACCATAGAAAATATCTTACCTTGAATTGTCCTAGTAAATATACCCTTTAATGCATTTAGAGTCACATATATGAATTTTAATCATGTATGTGTTCATTTTCCAAAGTGTTCATTTCATATAAAGCATACATAAGCTTATTACATAGATATTAAGGAAATATGCACAAGTAGGTGTCTTTGTCATACATTTCATTTGTTTTGCAGGCATTCGTATTCCCTGGTTGGAGATTTAGAAATTTTGCAATGGGATGATCAATTATTTAATTTAAATCTATAAATTATTTAATTACAAATACAATCACAGCAGGTTTTGCAAATATTGCACAACCAGAAGCCAAAAGGAACCAATGTTTCTGGTTTTTTGAAAATACCTTAATAACTCATGTCTTGAAACTTTCATTATTTTAACCTCTTAATTATTTAAATCAATTAATGAATGAATCTAACTCCACAGTACTGCAATTTTACCCTAAATATACAAAACAATTTTGTTTATGGATGTCCCAGCATCTAGGTGACCTAAATGGCCATATTCACATGTGTTGTATTTGGAAGCTTATAGGTAAAGAGTAACAGGGATCACAGGGCCACACATTTCTCATTCCACAGTTGACTATTTCAGACATTTCACATGGTGCTCATGGGATTCCAATAGCAGCAAGAATACAAGAACTTTTCAACTCCTTGCTTATGTCACATTTGTCATTGTCCCACTGGCTAAAGCAAGTCAAATAGCCAAGCACAGACTTAGTTTGGAAAAGCCTCACAATGGGCCTGGGTATAACAGAGGGAGGAAAAACTCAGCTTGGAAGAGCCTCACAATGGGCCTAGGTACAACAGACCGGGGGAAATTTGTGGTCTTTTTTACACTGTACCACAAAGATCATTCCTAAAGATTTACATTCTTCTGAACGGGCCTCCCTTGTTTTGAAGGGAAGAAAAATGAGCATAAATGTCAGCTTGATAGATATAACCAAAATACAAATGTCAAGAAACGTAATTACTAAATAGAAATGTCAGGGATGAGATGTCATAGAAGAGCAAAACAGCGTGAGGCATCACAGGGTGACTGGATCCCTTGAATGTATTCATTATGTTGTACATACTTCTTACTATGGCTGCAAAAGATTAACATCTCTTTCTTACTCATATGATCTAGATACAGTATTTTCCAAATGTGGTCTTTGAACCACCTGCTATGATACTGCAATGGTAGCCCCTGAGACTGTTGACAAGAGTACTACCTGAGGTGTATGTGACAAATGCAGCTTCCCAAGTCCCTTTCTTAGAGATTTTTGACCCTGAAAGACTGGAATGGTAGTGAGTTATAAGTTCTGTAGCAAGCATCCCATGCTATTGTATGAGGAGGAAACACAGGTCCATAGAGCAAGTCATCCTGATTTCTCAAAATCCAAGGTCAGCACTGAGAGTTACAGTATATCAAATATTACCTTAATATTTCCTTGAAAAAAATATTTCCTTCCCTTCCTGGATCAGATACCAATAGGAATTTTATTTAGTTGTTTTCTTTATTCTAAAAGTTTCAAAGCCTTTCTCCTCCCTCTAGATACCCAAATGTATAATGAATCCCATTAGCAAAGGAACGAGAATATTATTTACAATTCAAAATTACATTTTAATCTTGACACTAGACTAGGTATGAAAATGATCTGAGAAGTCTTCTTTCCTAAGGCTATCCATATGTTGGGGTAGGCTTGGATCCAGTCCTGCCTAGAAGTTGGGGAACTAACTAATGAGTCCTGGTGTTCTCTCCTGCTGACAATTCTATATCATTATAAATCTTTCAAGATATCCAGTTCCCCAAACAGATTCTGAACAATCAAACATTAATTTGTTGCAGAAGGAGACAGTGCACCCTCACTATCATAACTTCCAAAATTAAAAGCTTTCTTGTCACCTTATTTACTTATCTAAACACGAGTCTATCAGTGTTGAGGCTTCTTCTTGAAAGATAGGGGTGCTCTAAGCAGAGTGGGGAGAAGGCAAGAACAGATTGTCTTGAACATCAGGAAAGTGTGTTATCTTGGCCTGTCTGCTCAGCCTGAGGTGCTTTGACACTCCTTTCTAACACACCTAAAAATATCTTTTTTTTCTACTGCTGCTGCAATTACAAGTATGAAGTCAATCAAGGAGGCATATAATCTATCTTCTGAATATATCAATGAGAGGAATCCTCAAAGACCTAACAACACTGGCTTTATTGAGGGAAAGGGAACAAAAGTGCAAAGAAGAAAGCATTTCTCAAATCATATGCATAACAAAACTGAGAACAAAAGCATGCGTATCTCTTCACAAAAGAATGCATAGAAATTAAAACAGTCATTTTATCTATACAAATATTAAGTGAAGCAAAGAAAATATGTTTGATTCTTGGGAGAATCACATAAAAAATTAATGAAAGATTATGTTTTGAGGACATTAATCATTTACCAAAAATCAACAGCCAAATACATCCACATTTTAAGCATAAAAAGATACACATTGCAAGACAGACAACAATTTATTTATTAATTCAAATCTTTTGAGCACTTACTGTGTGCTAGATACTGTGTAAATGCTGAGACACAGAACCAACATCCCAGAGCTTAGTGGTAGTGGTAGAAACATATATATTAATGTGATTAAAATTTTAAAGAACAATAGAAAGAGAGAGGATAGTCAATACCATAGCAAAGTAATCAGATTCAAGGAAATCTTCAGAGAGAAAGAGATATTTGGGCTGAGAGCATTTTGCCCTCTAGGAAAATGATCACTATCCTTCTTATTGTCTGGGTTACTATCTTCTCTATGTTTCCATAGCAAACCATATTGTACAAGGCATAGGACTTGATAAATTGTTTTCTGTTGATTTAACTTCCAGATTTGAATGGGAGGTTCATGGAGAAGATATACCATGAATTTTCAGTGTTTTTAAAAAATGCTTATTTATCTATTTTGAGAGAGAGAAAGAGAGAGAGAGAGAGAGAGAAACACAAAGAGAGAGAAGGAGACAGAGAAATCCAAGCAGGCTCCACACTCAGTATGGAACCCAACATGGGGCTAAATCTCTTGACCTGAGCTAAAATCAAGAGTTAGACCTTTGCTAACTGAACCACCCAGATACCACAAGTTTTCAGTCTTTTTTATTTTATTTTATTTTATTTTATTTTATTTTATTTTATTTTATTTTATTTTATTATTTTATTTATTTTATTTTACTTTATTTCACTTTTTAATGCTTATTGATGTTTGGAGAGAGAGAGACAGCACAAACAGGGGAAGGGCAGAGAGAGAGAGAGAGTGAAACACAGAATCTGAAGCAGGCTCCAGGCTCTAAGCTGTCAGCACAGAGCCCTATGTGGGGCTTGAACTTGTGAACCATAAGATCACGATCTGAGCTGAAGTCGGACACTTAACCAACTGAACCACCAAGCCTTCCACATTTTCAGTCTTTTTAATCTCAGCACATGAAATACAAAAAGCCTTCAATAAATGCCTGTTAAATAAATGAATAACTTAAGCTGATTCTTAAAAAGTGTATTTGAATATTCATATTTTTAGTCTCTGAAAATATGTATTTATAGATATAATTATTTTATCAACTGGCACCAAAGTTCTTCTTAGGGAAGGAACGTTATGTAGGAAATTAAGCTCCTTTGATGTGGAAAACGAGACCCTAAAGTTTACTGTGAAAATAGATACCAAAATAAAGTCTATGCATAATAAAAAGGAGATGAGGCTTTTGGAAGTGGAAGAGTAGAGAAAGAAGAGGGAATGAAGGTAGAAGGAAACAGGTCAACCATGTATACGTAGTCTGAAAATTAGACAGAAAGATTATCTGGCAGAATTTTACAGTGACCAACATGAATTAAATCACAGGAATGCCTAGTAAGTAATTTAAAATCACTTGCATTTGTGTGATGTAAATTCTTCTCTTCCCCCAAATTCAGTAAATTCTATAACAAATACAAATATCATGTCTTATTTTTTGAAAACTCAAGCAAAAGTGTCTGAATTTCATTTATATGTCAGTGGAGAAGGTAGAAAGGAGATCATCTACATGGGATGAAATGCAATTGAGAGTAAGAGATCATTGAGGAGACTTCAAATCCTGGCAACTATGGAGTTATTGGTACTGGACTAACTATAGTACAGTAAATAGTAATAAAACTGGACAAAACAAATGAGATAAATGCTTTTTTTATACACTCAAAGTATAAACGTTTAGCACTCTCTCTCTGCTAGTCACTGTGCAAGTGTTGACAACAGAGGCACAATTCTGTGACCTCTGGCAGAATGAAACTCACAAAGAGGCTCCATGTGTTCCCTGACCAATTTTTGTATCTGCAGTGAGTGAACCTAGAAACCAAGAAGGGCAGATTCACTCTGCCAGCATGAGATTGGAGTCTGGGACAACTGATGTGGCTGGAAAAGAAAATTGTGCAGGGACAGTCCGAAGCCCTTTATAAATTAGACTACACATATGCAGGCTGGCCTACCAGAAAATAGTTTCTTCTGGGTTGAGAATGGAACTGAATTCCTAGAATTTAATCAGAACAGGCAGATGTTGGGGTCTGGCCCTGGCCAAATGGAGAGATATAAATAACATCTCATTAAAGTCAAAGGCATCGGACGGAGACACAGAAATATGCTACCTTATGAATAAAGACCATACTATAGAGAAAACCCTTCTCTATGTCTACCTTAACAAAGCCTAAAATCAAGACTTAATGAAATCCACCCTTTGGAGTCTGAGACCTACCAAATTTGAAGGGTTTGAGGAAAACTGAAATTTCTACAGACTGACCTTCACAAAACATAAAAACAAGCCTATTTAATGATAATATGATCATCCAGTAATTGTACTGTCCATTAGGAAACAATGGACAAAGCCTAAGGACAACATCAATGATTTAACATACACATAACTGGAGTCTTACAAATAAGAGAAAGCAATATCACACAAAATAGTACCTGACAATTCATAAAATATAATTTAAAAACACTAATTCTCAGATCAAAAAATGTCAGCAGGTCTCAAGCAGCATAAAGAAAACCACACATAGATCAATCACAGCCCAACAGCTTAAAAATGAGTATAAAAATAGCAGCAAGAAAGCACAGAAAATAGATATTTTACATACAAAAAAAAAGTGATGGAAGTTATGACTGACTTCTCTTTATACTTAAAAAAAATTTTTTTAGTGTTTTATTTATTTCTGAGAAAGAGACATCATGAACAGAGGAGAGTCAGAGAGAGAGGGAGACACAGAATCTAAAACAGGCTCCAGGCTGTGAGCTAGCTGTCAGCACACAGCCTGACGCGTGCTTGAATCCACAAACTGTGAGATCATGACCTGAGCCGAAGTCGGACGCTTAACCGACTAAACCACCCAGATGTTCTGACTGACTTCTCTTTAGAAACAATGGAAAGCAAAAGAAAATGGAATGCCATCTTTAAACTGTGGAAAAAATAAAATTACCCACCCAGAATTTTATATCAAATGAAAATATTGTTAAAAAAAGGGAAAATGGGGGTGCCTGTGAAGCTCAGTCAGTTGAGTGTCTGACTTCAGGTCAGGTCACGATCTCATGGTATGTGAGTTCAAGCCCCGCATCTGGCTCTGTGCCGACAGCTCAGAGCCTAGAGCCTGCTTCAAGTTCTGTATCTCCTTCTCTCTCTATCCCTCTCCTGCTTGTCCTCTGTATTTCTCTCAAAAAAAAAAAAAAAATAAACATTTAAAATATTTTTTAAAGAAAAAAGGAAAATGAACAACAGATATTTTATTTATTTTTTTTGTTTATCTTTTTATATATGTTTTTTCTTAGATATAGAGGAATTACTAAAGAGCACTGGAATGGTTATATAAAATGCTGTAATTTTTTCTCTCTAAAAGAAATTTAAACAGCTCTGTGTTTAAACACAAGTTAACATTATAAAATGAGTTAATAACATATATAAAAGAAAAAATATGATAAAATAGCATACATTATATAATTAATAAATTAATTATTAATATATACATTTTATATGGGGGTCATGTGGGTCATGTGATATTTGAAATGTCAGAGGTGGTGTATTAACTATGAAATGGAAACTATTAACGCTGAATAGATTTTTAAAATAAACTTTTTAAAATTTTAGATTATATACAGTACAGAGATTTCTTGCATACTCCACATTAAGTTTTTCCTATTACTAACATCTTACATTCTTATGCTTCATTTGTTACAACTAATGAACCGACATTGGTAGGTTGTTATAAACTAAGCTCTATGCTTTATTTGGCTTTTATTAGTTTTTTTTTTTTTTTCCCACCAATATCCTTTTTCCATTCCAGGATTCTATCCAGAATATCACATTACATGTATTCAGTATGCCTCCTCAGTTTCCTCTGGTCTATGACAATTTCTCAGACTCAGATTATGTCAGATGAGCTCAATAGTTTTGAGGAGAACTGATCAGGAATTTTGTAGAATATCCCTCAATTGGGATAAATAAGATTTTATTTAAAATGTTTATTTTTGAGAGAGGGGGTAGGAAGAGACCATGCAAGTGGGGATGAGGCAGAAAGAAAGGGAGACAGGATCTGAAGCAGGCTCCAGGCTGACAGCAGAGGGCCTGATGCGGGGCTCAAATTCACAGGTAAAATCGTGACCTGAGCCAAAGTTGGACACTTAACTGACTGGCCCTCCAGCTATTCCTTTTTTTTTCTTTTACGATTAGACAAGTTATGGATATTTTTAGGAAGAAAGACCCAAGATGGGAAGCACCATTCTCATTATATCATATTAAAGAAACATACTATTGACATAAACTTCTTACCAATGCTTGTCATTGAGTTGACTCAAGTAATGTTTTCCAGTCTCCTCTACTGTAAAATTCTTCTCTTGCCCCCACTTTTCATACTGCATTCTTTAAAAGGAATTCACTCTGCTTCCCATGCTTAAAAGGTAGTGAGTTCAATTGTTCCTCCTTGAGGCATGTCTTCTCTATGGATGATATGCCTCTTTACCTTATTTATTCATTTATTCAATATTTTATTTGTGTCTGTATGGGCTCATGATATTTACTCTATATCTGGGGTTATAACCTTTTACTACATTATTTATGTTGTTATTCAAATACTATCCATTGGGAACTTTTTCATTTGACTCCTATGGCATTTTAGCATATCCCACCATTGTATTAAAGAATTTTCTCTTTCTGGCACCATAAGATGTTCCAGACTTATGTTGTGTATTTCCTGCCTTATGCCTAGTAACAGTTATTTCTCCAAAGAGAATGGATTATTAGAAACTGATATCTGGGCACTAGATGCTACTGTAATATTATTGTTTTATGTGCTCTTAACAAATACAGTAGGGAAGTACATGTGTGTATATTAACACATGGCTACACGTGCATTTATAATTTTTTGTCTATCTATCCACATACATTTATATTAAACTAAATGTGGCTTACATTTATGCCTCTGACTCTAATCTCATATAGACTGTTCCTTCTAGCCCTTCCTTGTTATTTATCTCTTACCTTCCTCTCCAATGGTAAAACAAACAAACAAACAAACAAACCTAGCTCTTACCACTGGCCATCCATTTATTTATTTACTCAATTCTAGTATAACATCAAGTGATTTCAGAATTGTTAACCTAAACCCCAGTAAGAAACAGCTTACCAATTAAAGCATAATATTTATGTATATTTCCTTTTGTCTTTAGTCTTAAATTTTTCACTCATTTCCAATATTATTTAGATCAGTATTTTTACCCACCTCCTCAGTGGAAGTACATCATATATTTACAACATAGTTTATTCTGTTCCATCAGCATTCCATCTGGAGCTCCTCCACTTCTGAGAAAATAGATTTTTAATTTTAAGTAAGAATCTAATAGAGTTAATAAAATGGAAAGGTAAAAATTATGCCATTGTCCAAAGGGAATTCAGAAAGAGAGCAAGAGGCAAGCCAAATAATGAAGAAAAAATATAAAATAAATAAGGTGATAGATTTAATGTATCAATAATTTTAGTAAATGTAGTTGAATGCAACATTCCAATCAAAAAGAAAATTATGTATTGAGTGGATAAAGTTAACAAGAACTCTTTGGTTTTTAAAAGAAATATGTTAAAATAAGAGAACAAGTTTAAGGATATGGGACAAGATCTGTTGTACAAACTATACACATGAGAAAGATGCTATGTCTATATTTACATCAGATAAATTAGACTCCATGCCAAAGAATGTTATACAAGATAAACAGGGCATTTAATAATGCTTTAAGGGATAATTCATCAGGAAGACATAAAAATCCTAACTATGTATGACTTAATAATAACAGAGTTTCAAAATTCATGAATAAATGCTAATAGAATAAAACTGAGTGATGGAGAAATCTATGACCATAGCTGAAGGTTTTTTTAATAGTCCCCTCTCAACAACTGGGGAGCCTGGGTGGCTCACTTGGTTGAGCATCCAGTTTCCACTCAGATCATGATCTCATGGTTCGTAGGTTCAAGCCCTGAATTGGGCTCTGTGCTGACAGCTAAGAGCCTGGAGCCTGTCTTCAGATTCCGTGTCTCCCTCTCTCTCTCTGACCCTCCCCTGCTCATGCTGTCTCTCTCTCTCTCAAAAATAAATAAAACATTTAAAATTTGTTTTAAAAAATTGAATTAGTGCTGGGAGCCGCAATGGCCTCACTGGATGACAGTCACAGCAAGGATATGGTAGCGTTTGCACAGCTCCTGCCATGAGAAATGAAAACTGGTATCTCCTTCTGCTACTACTGACTCAAGTTGGAAATGAGGCTGCTGGTATTGACCAGGCCTCACAATATTCCAGATCAGACCGATATTCCGCACACAGATTGTTCATAAGGAAAGGCATATTCCTACCTTTTCCAAAGAGATTTCAGATGAAAACATTGTGGGTGATTATTAAAAGCCTCTTCCTAAGGGCCTTGCAGATCCAAGACTTACATAATAAAAGGGGCCAAGAACATAGAGTTACAATTGAGTCTGGCCCTGAGACAAAGAGCCTAATTTAGAGTTAAGGGCAGATATCCACCCTCATCCATTTGTTTCTGCTTGGAGCATTTCCTGGCCTTGAATATGCTGATTACTCCCTGTGAAGGAACCTATTGAGAAACTATTTTTGTCATTATGGGAGCAAAGGTGTTTCCTGGACAACCTGTTTTTCTTGATACTTCCACCTTAAAAGAAGTAACTTCACCCTTTCTATGCTAAAAACTTTGTCTGGTATGCTAAAGATATTCTTCCCCATAGGATAAGCATCTCAATCACTATTGATAAAGGTTGTGCAGGAGTCTTCTAGATTTCCGGGGAAATTCTTACATATCAAAGAAGTTTGTTATCAGAAATCATTGTCTAAGGCAAATGCCACTTCTGTGCCTTCCCCCAAACACTTATAAAACAAAGTTGAGCCCCAATCAGAGCGGAGACGCCTGCCTGGTGACCAGAAAGACTCTTGGGGGCCTCTCTCATCCCTCCCTCGCCCACACCGTCCATCCTTCAGGGACCCCTGGACCTGCCGGAGCCGGCCTCCGACAAATTAGCAAAAAGAAATCAAAAAAATATGTAAACAACACTCTCAGTTTCGATCTTCCAAAGCAAGCCCTAAGCAAGGTTTTGTAGCACTATACTTTTCAGGGTCAGCACCTGTGAAAGGAAGAGGAAAGCAGAATTAAGAATAAAAGTCAAATAAATTCTTATGCAGGTCTGACAAATTCTCAGGAATAATTCCGGGAGAAAATATTTCCTGTCAGAGTTCCCCACATCCGGCTGAACCAGCAATGCTTTCATCTATTCCCCCACCACTCTTAGTTACTACATGTGAACTTCCCAGGAACGATGTGACCTCCCGTGAGGTGACTTTTGGGGTTGAGGCAGAATCTGAAGGGGTGGACAGCTTAAAGTTCTCAGGGAATTACACACAGCAAGTTCTCCTTTGAAAGGAAAACTGGACAGCCCATTTCCATGTGTACCCCAAACACCACCAACAAACCTGACCTAATTAATGATAGAACATCATACCTATCAATAGTGGAAAGATATATTCCTTTCAATTGCCCATAAAAAAATAAAACAAGTAACACAATGATAGATTTAAATAGAAGCATTTCAACAGTTAGAAGATAGACCATACCGTGACAGGTCTCCATAAATTTCAAAAATATTGAAACTTTATAGAATAGATTCTATGGCTATAATTAAACTAAATGAAAAATTTAGAACAAAATGACACCCAAATATGTGGAAATCAAATAAGACAATCCGAAATTGCCAATGGGTCAAAGAAAATTACACAATGGAAATTAGAAAATGTGTCAAATTGAATAGTAATAAAATAGAGTATATTTGTGGAATGCTTTTAAAGCAGTGCATAGTGATAAATTTATGCTTTGTTTATATCCAAGAGGAAGAAGAGCTTACCATCATTAATTTAAAATTATAGTTGGGAAATTCTAAAACAGAAAAGCAAATAACAACAATGCAGTAAGTAGAAGGCAAGTAGCTAAACAGCATAAATCAATGAAATAGAAAACAGACCAATGTGGGTTCATTGAAAAGACTTAGAGACTTGATAAACACCAAGAAACTATAAGAGAAAAAGAGAAAATACAAGTCGCAATATCACTGTGTTTCTATCCCCCCATTTCTCAGCACCCAGATACATCAGTTATAAGATATCTTTTGGTTCATAGGAGAAAGTAAGACTATTTCAGCAGCTTTGATGACTAAGAAAAAGAAAAAAAAGTTACCACTTGTGTTTTACAACTCTTGTTGAATATTACAGGGTACAACTGAAACCCACAGACCAAGAGGCTGTAAGAAGAGTGTGTCAAAGCGTTTAGCGATGTTAGGCCAACCTATCAGGATGGCTTTCCTGGTTTGTTGGCATCACAAATACAACAATTGCACAGCGTTCCCCCATCTTTCACCACCTTCTAGATCCAAAAATTTGATTGAGCACTATGATTATTATCAAAGACTAACTCATGTTGGGTATAACCAAGATTTGTTAAAAGGAAGTAAAAGAAAACATAGAATGTAAAAATCTAAAGCAAGATACAAGTAATGCCCTATAACTTTACAGTGACATTTGATTGCCAAAGGAGGGCTTACAGACAAGTGTTAAGGAATAAGAAAGAAAGCAAAGGAGCTTTGTTGTCCAAAGTTCTCCACTAAACCACACTGGTACATATTCTGGGAACTGCATCCTGTTTTTGGTTTGAAGATACTAACATAAAATGGTGCCAATTCAGATGAGGTTCTGGAAATAAATGTATTAAATACACTGGTTTTAAATTTTTAATGGTCAAATGAGGTCAGAATAAAACTAGTTCAAAGGTTTACTGTAGCATTAGTAATAACCCCGAAATAAGGCTTTCTATATCCCATCATTTTATATCTATGAAAAATATGTGATTACCTTTTTCGTGCCTTAAGGCAGTGAATAACTGAGGTAGCAGTTATTATCCAAAGATGTTAAATTGTCCAACACACTTATTCCTATAATAAGCTATGGCAGATGTAAAAATATCTGCTCATTAATGAAGCATAATCTCAGTGAAATAGGGTATTGTGGGAAGCCCTTTCCCTTCCCTGTTTCTCCAACAAGGTATGCTCATGAGGAAAATTAAAATTATGTAACTTGGAAGAGGTATGTCATGAAATGGAAGTAATACTTTGGGCTTCTAATTACGAAATCATGAATTTATACATCGCTATTCTCTAAAATAATTCAGAAAGCAGTACATGTTTTCTCATTTATTCTCACCTGAGTTGGGTTTAAGAATCAAGACAGAAGCCTATTTTACAGCCTCCAAAAAGACCCTCCAGAGGAGACAATAGAGGGTGCTCTACTTAAAAAAGCAAGTAGGCTATGTATCCAAGGCTTGCTATCAATGAAATGAAATGCTCTAAGTTATTTTTGCCCTTCCCTCTATTAGGTGAGCAAACAGTTTATCGAGCATATTGATTGAACTGTTTTCCATTTTCTCTGGGTTTTCTGCAGGTAGCAAAGTGCCTACAGAATCTATATGTTAAAACTTCAAATGTTGAAGTTGATAGTTGGAAGGGGTTAGTGTCTCAAATAATGCAGAGCAATGCAATTTTGGACTCACATTGCCAGAATCTCTTTAATGCGTCTCTGAATTTATGCAATTAGTATAAACTTTTAAACATATTGCTACATATGGAGTCTTAGTCATTTTTAGTTTGGATTTATCTACCGTTTGATTTCAAGCAAATCCAAGGTAAGCAGAACATTTTTTATTCTTTTGTATTATACTATAAAATCTCTCACGTTTTATGACATAATGTGACAAATTAAAGCACTAGTTAAACCTCCTTTTTATGTCATTACACTTCATAGGCCACACAGATACAGACACACACAGACACATATTTTCTATGTAGAGAATATATATTATTTAGGAAAGAATATTAATTATCTAGTAAATTAAATCTTAAAAATTAGATTTTTAAATTTTGTTTCTGAAAATATATCTGGACTTAGGGATATCCTTTAATTTTGGATGTTGCTAATATATCCTAGGTAAGTAATGAAGGATGCAGGCACCAATTTATATGAACTATATTTTTAAGGGAAAAAAACTGTAAGGAAAAAGTGTAAATGTGAAAAGAAAGATAAAATTATTTGAGAGAGATTTTCAAGACAAAAGCTTATCCAAAAAGCATATACAGTTTACTTTTTTTCTTTCAAGTAGTTAAGAGCCATTAATATTTTTATTCTATTCAATTCAATTTAACAAATATGCATTGAATGACTCTGTGCCAGACACTTTATTAGGTAAATACTTGTAGCAGAGGAACAAATGCAAGAGGCTTGCTCTCTGCTTCCTCTGGTCTAGGTCAAACATAAATTTAAATACCGTGGTAATTTAATGTCAAGTTACCAATTTTTACTCTTTTGTATTTGTTTAGTTTTTTATTTTTTATTTTTTAATGTTTATTCATTCTTGAGAGATAGAGACAGAGTGAGAATGGGGGAGGGACCGAAAGAAAAGGAGACACAGAATCCGAAGCAGGCTCCAGGCTCTGAGCTGTCAGCGCAGAGCAGGACGTGGGGCTGGAACCCATGAACCGTGAGATCATGACGTGAGCCGAAGTCAAACGCTTAACTGACTGAGCCACCCAGGCGCCCCTTGTTTAGTTTTTCTTAAATAGTTTTAGAGCATTTTTAGCGCCACATTAAAATTGAGAGAAAGGTACAGAGATTTCCCACTATTCCCCTGCCCCCACACATGCATGTCCTCCCCCACCTAAAAGTCCCCCACGAGTTTGGTACATTTGTTGCAATGGATGAACCTACATTGACCCATCATAGCACCCTGTGTCCATAGTTTACATTAAGATTCTCTCTTCATGTTGTCATTTTTATGAATTTGGACAAATGAACAATCACATGGACCCATCATTATAATATCATGTGGAGTATTTTCAATGCCTTAAGAATCCTCTGTGCCTCTCCCATTCATCTTTCCACCTCTTCACCCCCTTCAGGCCCTGGCAACCAGTGATCCATAGCTTTGTCTTATCAAGAACGTCATATAGTTAGAATCGTACCATATGTAGCCTTTCCAAATCAGCTTTTTCAATTTAGTAATATGCATTAAAATTTCCTTCACATCTTTTTTAATGGTTTGCTATATTTCATTTCTTTTTGGCACTAAATAATATTCCATTGTCTAGATATACCACAGTTTTATCCATTTATTATAAACCCACTTGTTATCAATCTAGTTTATTTACCTGCTGAAGGATATCTTGGTTTCTTCCAAATTTTGGCAATATGAGTAAAACTGCTGTAGACATCTGTGTACAGGTTTTTGTGTGGGCATGTTTGCAGACTCTTTGGGTAAGCACCAAGGAGTGCAATCTCTGAATTTTGTACTTATTTCTTATCCTAAAAATTTCAGTGACATAAGTTCAGGAATAAAAATTACTTGTCAGTTCTTCATTTTATGACCTCAATGACATTTAGATGTGGAGATTTTGTTTTCAGACACAGTATATCAAAAAACAATGAAGCTGCATCCTTAACTTTATTACTTCCAGTGTCCATGATTGAATGAGGCTATTAATTAAATGAGCCCAAAAAAGTATCAATGGAAGGTATAAATGGAAGAGACATAGTATTGTGTCAGTTTTGATATTTGCGAAAATTTCAACTGTGTTGAAATCTATGAAACGTTTATAGTTATCATAGTAAGTAACAAGGTCTCTATTTCTGAGATGGCATGACTAAGAGAGTACTTTCAAGTTTACCAAAAACTCCAAGAGAAATTTGTAAGGTAAATAAAGTTTTATATCTATTCCATGGTAGTCTATTAAACACAGTATCAAGGAAGTTTTTAATAACGGACCCTTACAGCCTCAATAGAGATTTTGCATGGCAAAACATTACACTATGACCTTGCAAAGGTGAGACTTGTTCACTTCATATGCATTACATATTACTTCCTAGGAATTTTGTACTGCGAAAGCTTTCAAGAATGCCCAAACTATCATATTAATGGAAAACAAAAGGAAATATTTGTTTTTCTCACCGTCTCTTATGGATGGCATTTTAGGCAAAAACATACATTTAATTTATTATTTTGAGGTCAAATGATGTCCATCCATGGTGATACACGTGAAGTCAAAACTATGTATAGAAGAAGATACAGCACATGTGTGTGGCTCTGTCCAGAGGCAAATTGTTGAGACAGTATTTTCAGGATAATCCCCATGTTTGAGTTTAATAAGAATACTTACAAGTAGCTGTAGAATGTTCTTTCTGTGCTATCATTAATTCATGTGGTCAAAATGCTGCCGAGTCGGCAGATCAGTGCAACCCGAAGCCTAACTTTCATAACTCTGGTAATGATCAGTGGGGTGCGCAAATATCTGCAAGTCACATAATTGTGGTGACCTCAGTGCGCTCAGTTCTGGTGGACCGTTGCCCATACCACTAAATCAGCATTCACAGAACCATGCACATATGGCACAGTTGGAGTTCAGTGGGAGCCTAGGACTTTGTTAGCTTGGGGGCCAAGTCACTCTTAACCTCCATAAAAGGCATCTCTTTAAAGAATAGGGGAAAGGTCACTGCAGCTCATGCCAAGTGTAAAAATGAGAACTACAGACAGGAAACACTGTTCAGATGTTGTAGGGCTGTAGGCCTGTTTTATGTCTGCTCTGAGCCCTCTGCAGCTACAGGAGACCCAAGACATACTCGCCATCCCCGTTTATACTAGGTCAGCGGCCAAATGGGTCCAGACATTAGAAACAGGGGAAATCCAGGGTCTAATCAGGAATTGCCTGTCTCGGCGGTATGACATGAAATACTGCAAGAGGGCATTGTGTGATTGCAATTGTAACTGCGATGTGTGGCCGGGGGTTGTAGACTGAGTGTTCAACATTATGAATGTGTGGCACTGAGGCGGGCTGAGCATGACTGCATAACGGCTTACCCCCGAGTCACTCATAAAATTGAGATGTGCGTCTCCAGAGAATAGCAAGGAGCAAAAATTACAAACAAAATAAACGTTCAGTGTGTCTGAATTAATGAGCATATATTAAGATCATATATAACTTGAGGAAATAAGAAAACAGCACAACCGAGATTTCCCTGAGTAATAGAGAGAAATAGGGGAAGTTATTTTTATTATCTAGTTGGTAAAAAGTTTCCAATCTTTCTGTCAAAGTTTATAAAAGACAAATACGTGCAGGTTTCAAGGCAGGAGGAGGGGGCGGTATGTGTGGCAAATGTGGAAAATCACTCAGTGGGGAAATACTTTTCACACGCAAAAACACGGTCATGGACAGAAATTGAAATAAAAACCATATTTACATAGCATGAGTTTTCAGATGATGTTTCTTCATTAAACTCAAAATTATAACCAGTTTGGTGAATCAACTGGTATCATGACTTTTGTGGTTTTAAGAACCAAGCTTGTCCTAGTTTATTCAGGTCAGTAATATTCACCCTTCATCTCCATTCAAGTACTTGACCGTTCTTCCTTTTCCTTCCTTCCTTCCTTCCTTCCTTCCTTCCTTCCTTCCTTCCTTCCTTCCTTCTTCTCCTTTTTTCCTTTTATTTCTTTCCTTGATTTTCTTCTTTTCTTCTGTTTCTTTTTTAAGTCTCCCTCCAAATGGATTTAAAACTGGCAAATGGATTTAAGAGAATTTTGAAAAATTAAAAAGCCTGTTTATTCTGCCATTCAAAGATGTGAGCTTAGATTAGGGAGAGGAGGAGGGAGAGGCTAGGGTCTTAAACATGTAAATGATGTGCATTTAAAAGAACTGCTTAAAAGTACAGCATTAAGGGCACCTGGGTGGTTCAGCTGATTATGCGTCTGACTTGATTTCGTCTCAGGTCAAAATCTTAGAGTGTGTTAGATAGAGCCCCATGTGAGGCTTTGTGCTGACAATATGAAGCCTTCTTGGGATTCTCTCTCTCTCTCTTTCTCTCTCTCTCTCTCTGCCCCTCCCCCACTTGCTGGCATGAGTGTGCTCTCTCTCTCAAAATAAATAAATAAACATTTTTTAAAGTACAACATTAAAAATAAAATAACTGTTGTGATGATCCTGCAGATAGGCATGAGTGAGGAAACTTTACCTTTAGCCATGCCTTCAATTGAATACAAAGCAGAGAACCAGCTGTGTGATGCATACGTCATTTTAGCAAGCATTGTGCCTCAAAATGCTGCAGCCACACCCTGAAGTGGGGGGGAGGGGAACAGATACATGTTTATTAAAAATTATTTTCCAGTTCACAGACTTAAGAAATACGAATATGTTTTTGTGAGGAAAAGGTAGCTGTGCAGTCCTATAACAGAGAGATCTTTAAATCAGGTAACAAATAAAAGATATTAAATCTAGACCGAGATTATAGTAAGCAGTCAGTTTTGCAGAATTCACTATGGTAGTATAATGTCTTCCTGCTCCTGCTCATCTCTCTGAAAATCTACCACTCTCAATATGTGCATTCTAGTGTGTCTAAAGACTGACCTAATTTCCTAAGTTGGACTTGTGCCCTTTGCTCATCACACAAATTCTCAATTCTTGGATACATTAAGAAATGCATTTCATATCCTTGTCACATGAATATCTTCTCTTGCTATTGATCTTTGTATTTTCACCGAAAGGAGAGAAAGCAAGACACTGCATTGTACTGCCTTACCATAAAACACGTACACATGGAAATATATGTAGATGTGTGCATATTGGTGCATATGTACCTAGATGCATACAATTAAGTGCTCTACTTTTATTTTAATGTATTGAAATATAAGATTTTCGTACTAAAAAGAATCTTAAAAAATCATTTCCTCTAGCCACTTGATATTAAAAATAAGGAAATTGAGGTGGGGTAAGTAAAGTGTTTCATGCAAGAACACTTGGCTTGTTGGTGGCAGAGAAAAATACCAGGATTCAAATCCATGATCTCTTTGGACAGGGCCCCCTTCACTATGCCTTATTACTTGAGTTTTTATTCAGATCAGAGGCACTTGTAATGGTTTCATTCATGAAAACCCTGCGTTTCCCCTAGTATTCCTTTCAGTCTACGACTGAATCGCAAAGTCCAATGCCCACTATATTAGTCTACTTGGGCTGCCATAACAAAATGCCATCGACGGGATGGTATATTTTCACATTTACAAAAGCAGAAATTTCTTTTTCACCTTTCTGGAGGCCAGGAAGTCCTGGCTGGTCAATTCAGTGCTCTAGTGAGAGCCCTTTTCCTAGCTTGCAGACATTGTCTTCTTATGGTATCTTCATATGGTGAAGAGAGGAAGCTCAAGTGTCTCTTCTTTTTAGAAGGACATTGATCTATCTTGGGGGCTCCATTCCCATGACCTCATCTAAAACTAATTGCCTCCCAAAGTACCCATCTCCTAATACCATCACACTGGGGGTTAGGTCTTCAACATATGGATTTTTTTTTTTTTTTTTTTTGGCGGTTGGTGGGGGGTGGAACATGAACATTCAATTCGTAACACCAACTAGAACATTCTGAACAATTATTTTGACTAAATCAAGATAGACTCCCCTCAGCTCATTTATGATTTAAGTCACCTAGGTTTTTTTTCCCTTAAAGACTATCAAAATATGTTTCAGGATTAATTGAAAAATAATGTATTTATATAAGTAATCATTTGCCTCTTATTAGTCATATTTTGGAACTCTTAAAAAGAATGGCTTGAAGAGTATTGGTATCTTTTGCATCATTCCGGAAACAGTTACAGTGATCTAAGGTAAGACTACATTTGCAGTATGTAATAAACATGTACCTGTCTCTACCTTGTAACGTCAAGTGTCATCTGAGAGTCATGATCACAAGGATGAGCTCTAAAATGACACAAATACAACCTTACAGAATTGATTCTATAGTGCTTCCAGCATCAACCATACAAGCTCTTTAACATTTTCATCAGTGTCCTAAGTGATGCCTGAGAAGCAAGCTCATTACGTTTGCTGTTGACAGAAGCTGGAGAGGATGTTTCAGAAATGAGGTGTATATTTTCCCCCGGGAAAGTAAGTCCAGAATTCAAAATGAGCTTGAAGTGAGCAGAAGCATATTGTAAATACAGGAGAATATACATAAGAAGCTTAGGGGGCAGAACATACACGAAAGCCTATATAGAAAAATATGACAAAATGTATCCAAGTGTTAGATATATAGAAAAACAAAACAGACTGTACTAGAACTTACTGAGATGAGAATTGTATGGATGTATATGTAGAGGAAAGACATCTGTCATAATCCCACTACAGGAAATTTCAAAATACCTTAACAAAAAGAAAATAAGTTTCAAAATATATTAGCATTGTGAAATTTAATAGTAAGATACATACGTTCAAAATATTTAGAGCTACATCCATGTACGTGCCTCTCTAGCTTCTTTATATCTCCATGCTAAACTCTTAGTTTATTAAATTGAAAGAATGTAAATATTACCCATTGTTTGCCTCTGCAAAGTTGACTCCTCTGGGAGAAAAAAAATCAGAAATAAGAGAAAGAAAAATCGTATTATGTGCCATGCATTTCTGATAGATGTGGTATCTCATTTCTGTTAGATACACACTGATTATCTTTAAAGAAAAATGTAGATTTATTTTAATGACTAAGTTAGAAAGGTGCTAGGAATCACATCAGTATTTTTATAGACAGCTATAGCAAACTATCATTAGCAGGAGTCGGTTGGGTAGCTTTCGTTTCTTCCAGAACCTTCTGTGGTTGACTAGAAGAACTAGTCCTGCTCTGTGTTCCTTGTGCTTTGAATCCCACCAGCAATGTCCTACCCTACCTACTACTTGTCGTACCTTTTACATCTAAAAACTCTACAATAAAATATTACCACATCATTTAATACTTATTTATTATGTATTCAGTCCCTGAGTCCTCATATATGAAACAGTAAAATATAGAGGATAAATCAGACGTGGTATCAGAATGGCCAGATCTAAATTCTGTCTCATCCTTGTTGAAGCACTGGGTGTTTCCAGTTACGCTATCAGAGTTTTAATATTCCTACAATGGGGGTACTATCATCTTTTCTGGATGTTTGAGGGGGTTAAATGAGATGAAACATATGAAAGTACTTTATGAAGTGCTTGACATATTATGCCCGATAGAGATTACATTTCACCCAATATGGAGTTAAGTTCTATAGGTTTGAGATATGTAAGACATGACACTTGACTTCAAGGAGCTTGCAATCTAGTACAGAAGCTTCTAGTACAGAAGCTCTAAATGAAAGTCAATAAAAGAGGAAGGAATACCATATGCCTGAGGAAATGCTTTTGAACTAGTATTTCCTTTTTATGCCATTGGACCATATGGCATTGAAGCAGGATCTTCCTCTCCGCTGCAAACAAACCAATAAACTGACCAAGAAAAAAATAAAATTTGGAGGTAACACCTAGGTTTTGCCCCAATATTCAATGGACTTCGGGAGCTCCTTCGGAATGCTCCATGTTCTGCAGCTCCTGGGTGGCTCAGTCAGTTAAAAATCTGACTTTGGCTCAGATCATGATCTCATGGTTCGAGTTTGAGGCCAACGTCCGGGTTCTGCTGTCGGCATGAAGCCTGCTTTGAATCCTCTTCCGCCTCCCCAACTCTCTCTCTCTTTCTCAAAAATAAACATTAAAACAAAAAGGAATCCTCAATGTCCTAAGAATCAGATAACCTACAGGTATTTCACTAAAACCACTCAAACTAAGGCTTAATAAACTGTATAAAAAGAAAGGTATAATAAACTCGCTTTATAGTAAACAATACTTAAAATAATCCAGGGCGCCTGGGTGGCTCAGGCGGTTGAGCGTCTGACTTCGGCTCAGGTCATGATCTCAAAGTCCGTGAGCCCTGCTTTGGGTACTGTGCTGACAGCTCAGAGACTGGATCCTGCTCAGATTCTGTGTCTCCCTCTCTCTCCACCCCTCTGCCACTTGTGCTCTGTCTCTCTCCCTCTCTCAAAAATGAAATAAACATAAAAAAATTAAAATAATCCAAACAATGTAAACATTGATTTTTTAGATATAATAATCAAATAAGACAATCACTGAAGGCTTATTTATGATCAAAACAATGTATTATTGTGTTCATCTTACAAAGAGAAAAAACAGTATGAAAAACAAATTCCAAGTGAGAGAGGAGTATTGAAAAAAGGACAGGTGTACTAAAACCTCATTATACAGTGCAATCAAGACTATGTCTTTTTTTTTTTTAATGTTTTATTTATTTCTGAGAGAGAGAGACAGCATGAGCAGGGGAGAGTCAGAGAGAGAGGGAGACACAGAATCTGAAGCAGGCTCCAGGCTCTGAGCTGGCTGTCAGCACAGAGCCTGACGCGGGCCTCAAACCCACAAACAGTGAGATCATGACCTGAGCCGAAGCAGACGCTTAACCAACTGAGCTACCCAGGCGCCCCAAGACTATGTCTTTTTTAATGTAATAGGGAATTAAGATCCGATTCAAAAAATAACAAACGTTGGCAATAATATGGAAAAAAGGGAACCCTTGTATACACTTGATGTGAATGTAAATTGGTACAACCATTATGGAAATACACTAAAAATGGTAATGAAATGTTAAAAATGATCCAGGGGGTGCTTGGGTGGCTCATTTGGCTAAGCATCCTACCAGCTCAGGTCATGACCTCACTCACTGTCTCTGAGTTTAAGCCCTGCATCAGGCTCTCTGCTGTCAGCCCAGAGCCTGCTTCAGATCCTCTGTGTCCCTCTCTCTCTGCCCCTCCCCTGCTCTTTTTCTTTCTCTCTCTCTCTCTCAAAATATAAATAAAACATTAAAAAATAAATAAAACAAAATAATAAAAATAACCTAGTAATTCCACTTCTGATAATATATTTGAAATAAGATCAGTTTCTTTTCTTTTTTTCCTTTTGGTGGTGATGGTTTTCTTTTTCTTTTTTTCTCTTTTTATTTAAATTCAAATTAACTTACATATAATGTAGTATTGATTCAGGGGTAGACTCATGATTCATCACTTACATATAGCACCCAGTGTGCAGCAAAACAAGTGTCCTTAATGCCCATCACCCATTTAGCCCATCCCCCACTTACTTCCTCTCCAGCATCTCAGTTTACTCTGTATTTAAGAGTTTTTTATGGTTTGCCTCCCTCTCTGTTTTTATCTTATTTTTCCTTCCCTTATGAAAAGGGGACCAAAAATTAAGCTCTAAGTGTACTGGGAAGACTTAAGAGAGCTGTAAAGCGTGACTTGAGTTAGCAATTTTTCATCTATTAGAGGAAGACTCTGAGATGTCATGTCTTAATCTAGAGTGGTAGTAAACCAATACTTTTAAGATATGTGAGTAAAGACAATACAAATACATTGTTTCTTTTCCGGAACAAACGTTGAGAATAATCTTTAGTAATTGTTGGCACAGAAGACATATATAAATAAAAGTATATATGATATGTAAAATGGAAATGGCATATTAATTATTATTTAAAACTATAAATTTGTCAAAACTCATAGATCTCACTCTTAAGTTAAAACAGGATGTTATAAAAATATGGAAAAATTAATTTTAGCATTAAGGATAATAAAATTTTATGTTCTTCTAAAATATTAATTTATTTATTCTGAGAGAGACAGAGAGAGAGAGTGAGAGATAGGGGTGGGGGGAGAGGGGACAGAGAGAGAGAGAGAAAGAGAATCCCAAGCAGGCTCCATGTGGAGCACAGGGCCCAATGAGGGGCTCAATCTCATGACCATGAGATCATGATCTGAGCCAAAAAAATCAAGAGTTGGACTCCTACCCGACTGAGGTACCCAGTCATCCCCAAATTTTATATTCTAAAATGTACTAATTATAATCAACATTTTAAATAAGTAAGGGTTGGGGATATTTAATTACATGGGTTTTTTTAAAAATTATTTCAAATAAACAAAATTCACTTCTTGAGTTCAAAAATCTAAGATTAGTCAACCAACTTTCTTCTTTTAATTAGCTTGCTGGACTAAAAATCACATGTTCTCTGTGTATAACTGGAAGTCACTGAGACTGTCTACCATTTATTTCTCATTTGTTTTCTGGTTACATGATAGACTTGTGCTTTCTCACCTGTTTGAAATTCACATGTAGCTAGATGGCTTGTGTTGGTCACTAATATACAGTAGAAGCTATAAGGCACCTTCTGCAGAAGTTTAAGAACCATTAGTGACTTCTCATGTCCTTCCCACTTATGTCGTATTTGTGAAATGAAGTATCCATCCACTTGGATCCCTGAGTGAGGACATAGAACACAGCCCCAGATAACTCACAAAGGATATGTAATGAAATTGTGAAATACCTACGGTTTTAAACTACTAAGATGTGGTGGCTGGTTGTTATTGGAGTATAAAACAAACTATCCTAGGTAATGAAATGATCTCAAAATGTTCAGTGTTTTAGAAATGACATTACTATATTACTTCTCATGTAAAGACCTGATGTAAGAGCTGTATACGTGTATCACACGTAAACACCATAATCTAATCTGCAAAGAATATTAATAACAACCAATAATTTAGTCCCTGTCATATCTTTTGCTTCCTTTTCATAAAAATCGGTAACAGAAAAATCACAGAAAAGATTTTCGTAAGACTTTAGTCTGTTAAATTTTGACTAAGATATATTTTGCCATAAACTGATTTAAGTGAATTAAGATAATTTATTGGGGTAAAGCAGTTTTTTTGGTGATATTTAGAGACATAGCTATATTATATAATTATTTATATATTATATATATGTTCCCATTGATAAAATGTATACTGAATTTAGAAATTAGACAGAACTTTAAGAATTGTTTCCAGGGAAATCATCATATCCTCCCCCCTCTTCATTTTACAGATAAAGATGAAGAAAAACAATATGATTCTTCTAAAATCACCTAGAAAGTGTGTGGCAGAACTGAGGTTAGAAACCAGATCCCTTGACTTTTGGTTCAATTTCTTTCCATTACTGCCTCTAACATATGTTAGCCATTTTGCAGTCAAAGATTGTATGGTTCAGTGTAATATAAATTCACAAATTATTTTTCTAATTTGGGGAGTTTGATTAAGTCACTTCTAGTATATCAGCTATTTTCCTTTATTTCTTTTATAAAAAGACAAGGGACATGGTTGCTTTAAAAGTTCTCATCAAGTAAAAGTATGAACTCAGACACACACACACACACACAAAAAAAAGCGCCTGAAGTGTTTCCAGTTTTGCATACCATCCAATGCAGGCAAAACTAGACTTCCTTGTACAGAGGGAAATGCCTTGCAAAGAAAAAGGCTTCCTGGAAATCAAATAACTCTTGCACAACAAGTCTGATGAGCTAAGTGTGCATTAATCAGAAACATCTGAATTAAATTTCCCTTGAAATATACATAAAATGAAGAGGAACCGTGGTTTGCAGATTATGTTTCAGGTTCCACTCAACTCAAACATTTTTCCAGCCTCGAATAACTCCAGCTTTTTTCATTCCTACTTGGGAGTTCATAAAAATGCTTAGTATACCACAGAATAAAACTGGATTCATCAGAAATCCAGTATAAATATAACATAGAAAATGACATAACTTGACCTAATGTTTCCTATTCATATAGGAGTATTAGAGATAAAATTTCTAAAAGAGGGTTATTATGTGACACGGAGTAAAGCTTAACTGTTTGAGAGACACAAAACAACCATTTTGAGGGTAACCATCAGCAGCTATTTTCATAATCTGATTCGCTAACTTTCATGACATAGAACACAGTGTTGAATGTTATGCACCATTTCTCAGATTTGAAATATATGCAATGATTGTAACATTTTTGTGCTGTAACTCTAATATCTAGGATGAGTTCCCTTCTTTCTTTTAGAGATCTATAATAAACCATAAGCCCAATTCTATATTTAAAATATCATTTGAAAATAATGTTGCCATTACTTTCATTAGTCTCAGTTATCCAGCAGTGGAAATTTTAGGGTTTTTTTTTTCTTTGTAAAGTAGCATCAGATTTTAAAGGAATAACGAAAACAAACTTATAGTTTTAGTAAAAATACATTTCAGTTGAAAAGAAGACCTATCGCCCATGGTGTCTTTCAGTTTGTGAGAAATGTTTCTTTGCATATTTCTCTTATTCTGTCATTACTGTAATACATCACCAGATACATTCCATGTGCCATTTACAGTAATCTGAAATTAAGCTTTTGCTGAAACAAGACTATCAGTATAAAAGAATTTAACATATTCTGATAAGCATATGCCCTAGTTCATTTGTAATAACTCTAGTGGTGGTTGAATTATATTACCAAGGGATTTAGATATGTAAATGTGCCTGCCTAAAGCTTTGCAAAATTTTATAAGAACAGAAATTTGCCTTTGTATATCTGTGCATTATAGTCACTGGGGGTTTTTTGTGACCTCTTTTCCATATTTTACTAGGGATAGGGTTTTAAAGAAATTCTATATGCATAATATAGTAAAATTCTATATATATATACTATATACATTCCATATATATATATATATATATATATTTCCAAACCAATTCTGTCAATTAAAATCTTCAAGTGAATAAAAAATTAGAACATAGAATAAATGCCTGATTATTGCTTTGAAAGGAACAAGGCCCACAGCTTTCCGGAATGAATGAATGAATGAATGAGTAAGTGAATCAATTAATTAATTATTTAGGACCTCTTAATGATGTTTTATAAACTGAACTAGAGGTGAATTTCACTAGCTTTCCTGGAAAAATCTCTTAGGCAAAATATGGAAAATCAGACTGAGTTGGAGAATTTGCCTATTGATTATAAGGGCACTGGGGACATGGTGCTGGAATTTATGTATAGCAGAAATTAGCAATTTGTGCAGAACCTGAGGATACATATGCATGTTTGGGAGTCTCTTGTTATAAGAAATCAAAATTTATTTGATCCCTGTGTCTTTATTTAGTTGAATTAAATCTGCTGGCTTTCATAATTTTTCTACATAAAAAGACTGCTTTGCTCTCAGAATACTGTGTTGTAGCTATGTCCAAGTAACTTCCGTTAAGTAGATATTTTAGCAAGAGGAACAAATGACCCATTAGCTAGAGATCCTTTATCATTTTTAAAACTCGAATATGTTCTTGAGAAATGACTCAATCAAATTTCTCAAAAACAACAACAACAACATCTGTCCATCACACTCTCCTTCTCTCTTCTATGCTATTTAGTTCCAGATAAATGAGTTCCTATAGGGAGCTTAAAAGGAATTTTCCTGCATTGGCCTTGGTAAGAAGGGAACTCCTTATTCCAGAAGACTCAGTGATTTCTGATTCTTTCAAAGAACAATGTCTGAAATTCCACGTAGGTTAAATATTTTATCCTTGTTAAAAGTAGAAATCAGAGCCCTAGATGTGGGAAGGCTAACACATTATTTTCCTACCCAAACGGATCTGGAAGCAGACAGAAGAAAACTGAATATCACTTTTCCTGCTAAATAAGACATTCTAAACTTGTCTATACCTAGCACCTTTGACACAGGCTGAGAAAAAAGGAGAAGAAGGTGAAGGAGGAGGAAGAAGGAGGGGGAGGGGGGGAGAGGAAGGGGAAGGGAAAGGAGAAGAAATCACCAGTTCCATAAGAGAATTAAAAGAAAGTTTTGGAAAGGATTTAGTGTTCTAATATTATTAATATAAGCATCTTTCTATTATAGGAATGGTTTACATGTTGGTATAGAGCGTGCCAAGTTAGAACGGCATTGCAGGGCCCCTCAGAAAGAATCCTGATATAGTCTCTGAGCATATTCTTCCCTCCATTTTGCATGCAATCCCTAGAAAGAACTTGGTTTCTTCAATTTAAGTTTTGATTTTTGATAGAACACAAATTCCCCTGCATAGGTTATTTTAAGACTTTATCAATCATATAGTTCTTAATGTGGTCTCATCTGGTTGTAAACACTTTCTCCTTCTCTTGACACATTTATAATACACGCTCTCGTTCTTTTCTTGCACTGCCAAAGTCATCACACTTTCTTACCACCTGCAGTCACTTCTGCTCTAATGCTTGTTTTGAAAGTGGGAATGTTTTCCAAAAAGAGTGACATATTAAGGAATAATTTAAAGCAAAATGCAGATTTTGTGTTTACTAACACATGATTTCAACCATGAGAAGCATTAGGTGAATGTGGAAAATTGCACCCAGTTGAGACTAGCCATGGAACAGTACACAACACGCACAGCCTCCAGGACCTCAAACATCTGCAGGGACCGCCGTCCCTTGTGTGTGTTAGTTTTGTGTGTTAGGAGCACACACAGCCCCACAAGATGTTAAGACTTTCTGTCTGATTTCAGATAATCTTCCTTCTATCACTTCACAGTAACTCTAAGACTGTTACAGACCTTCCTCTATCCTTTTCCATAGGTAAATCCCTGGCTTTTTTTCAAGGTCAAGTGCCATGTTTATTATAGTATATGTTATGTATGTTTCTTAACTGTTTTATACATTTATTGGCATATTGGTACATTATATTTTATGTATTTCTAGACCATTTAAGAAGTTTAAAACTGTGCTATAGTTTTTATTAGTTTCCCAAAGTTTTTTATTTAATTTTGTTGCTTTAATGTCTCATTGACAGTTTTGGAATGCTACAATCCTAACCACATTTTCTCTTTAAGTGCTATAGAATTGATTGTTCTGTTATGCGTAGCGTAGCATTCCTATGTTTAGGAATGGAAGGCTTGGGTTATAGCAGAATGGGTTGTACTTTGTCTTTAGCTCTTTTTGATCTGATATTGGTGCCCACGATTTTACTGAAACTTGTATCTCTAAAGTCACCAATGGCCACTCTAATACCAATATTCCTCCATAAACGTTAACATTTTTTCATGTTGCTGAGCACATCCTCCAGATTTTTTTTAAGCCAACGTATTACTAAATATATTTATTATGTGTATAGGGGCGTTCCTTAAACTCACAGAGGATAGAAAGGTAAATAAGCATATTTTGTCTGATAGATGGAGATAAGGCAAAGGCTTGACCCGTTCTACTGCTGGCAAAATCTGTGGTATAAAGACAGATGGATGTTACTACATGCACCACATCTGCTTGTGGATATCAAGAAGATGTCGTAGAAGATGCAGTGTTTGAGATAATAACAATATCAGCTTACATCGCAATTTCATGCATTTCCTTGTTTTTTCCATATGAGACAAATTCCTTGGGAATAGAACTCTCTCATTATCATCCTTATAATATGTTTTTGAGTACATAATAGATTTGGAGGAGTCTGCATAGCACTTAACTCTTCTTAACTTATTATACCCTTGCTCAGCACAGAGACTGCCTCAAAAATCGTTGTTTACTTAATGATAAAGGAATATATGGCCTTTATTATAGTTGGTACTAAAAGTCAAACAAGAGAGAAAGCATTGAAAGAAATGAAATCAACAAAAGTTTAGATACAGTAGGGCTCTGGATAGGTTCATACAGTATCTAGAAGAGTGAAAGAAAGAAGGCAGCCATGTTTTGAAGTTTTCTCAGTAGCAAGTTAAAGTCTATACTTATCAGTCTATACTTATACTTTCTTTTCCCTTGGCAACCATTATTTTAAACTGATTAACAAACTGGCCTTCACTGCAGACTTTTAATAATTTGTCTTTTTTTCCATGTTCACAAAAATACAAAATGCCTTTGGCATTATAAAATATGACATCTACTTATTTGCAATTAAAACAGACACATAAAATATTTACTGTGTGAATATTAAAGCAAGGATTTGTTCTAAAGTAAAGATGGAACTTTATACACTGGATACAAATTTACTTAATAAAAGGAGACTTACAAACATTTTACACATGTATTTATTTCCAAACACATTTACTACGTCTCCTATCAGAAGAGTTTTCAACTTTCTTATAGAAAAAATATAAGCCATAGTTTGAATTTAAAGATCTCAACGAAATTCTATTTGTATCTCTATTGGAAATGAAAAGTCAATTTATATTATAAGTAGCTTTTTTCTTGCTGCAATTTTTTTTCAGAAATTAGTATCCAAAATTAACTGAGTTTAAATAATTGGTTGACCAAGTTTAAAACTTAAGGTGTCTGGGTGGCTGAGTTTACCTGATTTTAAGTAGTTACCACACTAAGTCAAAAAATGGTAGTGCTCACAATAAAAGATAAAATTATTATAGTGAATTTTATAAATCACATATTTGAACACTTGATTCAGGATTTAGAACACTCAGAACCACTTCATATGTTAAGAAATCTGGAATGTGTCCTATATACAGAGAAAAAAATGAAATATTTTAAGAAGTTCAATGAACAAATATATATATTTAAAATACCATTCTGCCCATTATGTAGAAAGAGAAACAACTGTCAAGGAGAAAAATACAAGGTTATTTCTATACTTCATTCAATGATAGTGATAATGGAAATGGAAAAGTATGGATGGGTTTTTTGAATGCTATTCCAACCTAAATTAAAAGACATTGAAAAACTGAAGATACGTAAACAATGAAGAAGACTGACAGTCGGCTAATTATATAATAATGGAATTGCACACTTACAGAGTGAGGAGTTCTACAACTTTAATTATGCTTAACATAGTTGAAGGAGAGCAAGGAAAATTTTTGGCTAAAACGAATCACTCCAGCATCTAAGAGTTTATAACATTCAGGACAGTACTTCAGAAAGAACCTGGGATGTGTTGAAATTTGTTCACTTATTCTGACAACATTTGAAGAAGGCAAAATTATGTCAAAGACAGATTTAAAGGGAAAAGGACATAACTGAACATAAAGCTTGATGGCTTAATGGGGGAAGACAAACCCTTTTCATTTCTGTCTGCATTGCTAAAGGTTGAGAAGTTTGTATTTGTATGTGTGCATGTATACATACATGCACACACACACATACACATACATACATTCATATATGTATGTTTGTATGTTACATGCATATGTATTGTCTGTCAGTTACAGACACAGTAGGCAAGAGAATCTCTTCCCTCATTGGTTGCCCTGTAAATCATTGCTCAGCAGAAAGACATCCGCCAAACCAATTACTCTGATATACTTGACACTGAATGTATTTCTGGTAACATCAGATAAATGGTAATTATAATAAATTATGAATAATATAATAAAATACTAATATTAAAATAATTGTGTATATAAATATAATATGAATAATATAAATTTTGTAAAATTTATTTGGCTCCAAAATAATTTTTGAAGATCATAGAAATAATTATTATGCTAAACATTTTATTCTTTACATTATAATCTAATAAATTCTTGGCTGATTTTTTAAATTTATTTGTCATTTCCTAGTGGTCATATATGTTCTAGGTGTATCAGAAACATGTATCAGTGTGTATAGTAGATATTTAAAATCCCAAAAATCTATTCTTCCAGATACAAACTATGATGATGAAATGTTTTTATTTTAAAATTTATAAAATAGAGTAGACTTTGGTCTGATATCAATGATTTAAAATGTTTACAATGTCAGGAATTGAGGATTTCATTGTTTCACTAAATAAATCATTTATAAATCAAAAACATTTTCCCACTTATCACATTTACTTACTTTACTTATACATTTTAAGATCTAGCTAGAAGGAATTCTAATGAATCTAGATATCCTCAAATATAGAATGAATGATGTACTCGTATTTATGGAACAAACCATCACATTATCTGTTGTGATAATTGCTTTTTCTTTGACATACTTAGATCATATAGTGACAACTCCAATATTAAGTTTCAAAGTTTAACACAACATTAAATGTGAAAAAATGAAGGCACTCAGTGTCAAAAGTTTGATGGTTATGATTTATGAGTCATTGGTATAACAACAATAATCATGTATTTCTGGCAGTGTCTTAGTAACTGTAAACATGAATATAATCAAGAGATTTAATAGAAAAAATAGTGTAAATAAATACAGGCAGTTATCCTCTATTATTCATAGTTGAAGAAAACTATCAAGCATATCTTATTGTTTTTATGCTTACCATTACCAATTGAATTTATAAGCATTGCTATTGTGATAATTGAATTTAATCTTAACATCAATACAATCTTTGTGGACCACTGTACTGAACACTTGAATAAAAGATATGGTACCATGAAACTTTTGTATACCTTTAATTATTATTAATACTTATATTCACTTTTGGTAAGTTGACTGTGAGACAAAAAGCAAACCAGAGCAAGAAAGAAGACCTGCTTCCTTATTTACAAGTGTGTTCAACTGAACACTTATACAAGCCTTTAGTAATAATACAACCTGTTTCTCATTATTAAGAATTTCATCCATTGGTCCCATAGGTTTGGACAGTATGCTTAGTTTGATAATAGAAAGCATTCTCCCTTTTTCCTACCAGAGATCTTCAAATGATTAGCTAATAATAGGCACACAATGATTTCCAGATGCTGCTTACAATACAAGGAGTGTCCACTTATCTTCCACACAGGATAGTGTGGGAATTGACCTTCTTTCATAGCTATAAAATAGAGATCACAGTGGAAATGTTTCCCACCCAGAATCTGAAATTCTTAATGAGAAGAAAAACTTCTCCTAATACAAGCTTGTTGACTGATTGGAGAGATTTTGGAATTATCTGCTTTAAACCTGAATTCTTGATATGCTGAGAGAGGGATTGGGTTGCTTAAAAAACACCTAAGGGGAACACCAAAGAAGTACTTAAACAAAACACTGCTTTGGTTTCTCTCTAAAAAATGAGTTCTATTTGTGACTCAAAGCGAGTGGGAGTTACTATAAAGAACTACTTTAGGAGGAGGTAGAAGACCCAGGTTCAAACTTTGGAAACTGAATCTCGGCAATCCCTTTAAGCTACAAAATACAGCCAGCCACTCCCCACGTTTTTTGTTTTTTTGGTGTTTTTTTGAGAATTAGTATGAGACCACCCCAAAAGGACTTTGAAAATTATAGGGTTTAATTTACTCAGGTTTGATTAACAGTGATAGTCAAATTTAAATGTTCAAACATTCAGAATTCTTTACCTCTTTGAATAACAGTCAAGATAAATGACCTCTTCATTAAGTATCTTGAGTTCTAGCTTTCACACCATTGATGTTGTTGTGGTTGCTTTATCAAAGACCTGCTAAGAAAAGAAACTCAAACAGATAAGCAGGCATTTTTCTTTTCTTTTTTTTAAATGTTTTTATTTATTTCTAGGAGAGAGAGAGACAGCGTGAACAGGGGAGGGTCAGAGAGAGAGGGAGTCACAGACTGAAACAGGCTCCAGGCTCTGAGCTGGCAGTCAGCACAGAGCCAGACACAGAGCACGAACCCACGAACCGCGAGATCATGACCTAAGCGAAAGTCGGACGCTTAACCGACTAAGCCACCCAGGCGCCCCAAGCAGGCATTTTTCATTTCTTTCCTTGGGAAGTTTAGAAGAAGAAATAAAAAAATGACTGATAAAATCAGATGCACTTGTCTTCTAGAAATGTCAGAGCTCACTGAGGACTTTGTGCTGGACAGCTCAGACTAGAAGGGGCAATGGCAATGTGCAGGGTGTGGTAGAAAAGGAATGAAAAAATGAGGGTGAAAGGTCTGCTTTGGAAATCCCAGTGAGGTGGAAAGACCTGAAGACAACCAAGACCTAGGAAGGCTAGATCCTAAACCCGGGCTCTCTCAATCTCACCCAACATTCTCATGACCCAGGCAAGAGCCTATATTTCAGAGCCAAAGAACCAAGAGCCTCAGACATCAGGTTTTTCATCACTAATCGCTATACTCCAAGTTTACAGAGATCTCTCTCCATGGCTTGGCATTCAGCAAAATGCTGGAACATCTGCACAAAGCTGTGGCCGTTACTCTGATTTTGTGTGTGAGTGCTGAAAGTTTTCATAGACTATTTTCTTAAAAGAAGTTTTAGGTTTACAGTAAAACTGAGGATAAGGTACAGAGATTTCCCGTATATACCTTGTCTACCACACACCGGCAGCCTCCTCCTTTATCAACACCTCCCCCCAGTGTATAACTTTGTTACAATTGAGGGACCTACACTGGCACATCATTATCACCCAAAGTCCATTGTTATCACCAAAAAAATTCACTCTTGGTATACATTTCGTAGATTTGGACATATGTATAATGATATGTATCCACGATTGTAATATCATATTGTGTTGTTTCACTGCCCTAAATATCCTCTGTGCTCCACCTATTCATCTTTCCCTCTCCTCCAGCCCCTGGCCACCACTGATCTTTTTACTGTTTCCATAGTTTTTGCTTTCCCATAATGCCATATGGTTGGAACCGTACATCATGTAGTCTTTTCATATTGTTTCTTTCACTTAGTAATGCGTATTGAATTTTCTCTCTGTCTTTTCTGGTTTGATAGCTCATTTCTTTCTGGTGCTGAATAATATTCCAAAATCTGGGTGTTCCAGAATTTATCCATTCACCTATTAAAGAACATCTTGGTTACTTCTGAGTTTTGGCAATTATGAATAAAACTGCTGTGAACATGGGTATCCAGGTGTGTGTGTGACAGAGAGAGAGAGAGAGAGAGAGAACGTAAGTTTTCAGTTCTTTGGTTAAATACCAAAAAGCACAATTTTTGAATTACATAGTAAAAGTTTATTTCATTTTGTAAGAAACTGCTAAACTATCTTCTAAAGTGACTGCACCATTGTACACTTCCACTAGCAATGAATGAGAGCTCTTACTGCTACACATCTTCACCAGTATTTGGTGTTGTCAGTGTGCTAGATTTGGGCTATTCTATTAGGTGCATAGTGGTATCCCATTGTCTTAATTTGTATTTCCCTGATGATATTTAATGTGGAGCATCCTTTCATATGCTTACTTGACAAGTGTATATCTTCTTGGTGAGAGATCTGTTAAGGCCTTTCATCCATTTTCTTAAAAATTAACACCTTTATTGAGAGACAATTTGCATACCACGAAATCATTCATTTAAAGTTAAATGGTTTTTAATATGTTCACAGAGTTGTGCAACAATTACCACAATCTAACTCAGAATATTTTGATCACTCACAAAAAAAGAAAGAAGAAAAAGAAAAACAAAGCCAAAAAACCCAAAAAATGAAAACAAAAACCAATCCTGTATCTATAAGTAGGCATTCCAATTCCTAATTCTAGACCATGGCAAACACTAATCTACTTTATGCCCCTATAGATCTGCTTATTTTGGATATTTCATTTAAATGGAATCATACAATATGTAGTTTGTCATGACTGCCTTGTTTCACTTAGCATAATATTTTCAAAATCCATTTGTGTTATAGCATGCATCAGTACTTCACTTCTTTTTATGGACAAATAATGCTCCAGTATATGGAGTACCATATTTTGTTTATTCATTTGTCATTTGATGGATATTTGGGTTGTTCACATTCTTTGGCTATCATGAATAATGATATTGTGAGCATTCATGTATGAATTTTTGCATAGACATATTTTTATTATTTTGGGGTATTTACCTAGAAGTGAAATTGCTGAGTTATATGGAAACTCTATTTAATATTTTGAGGACTGCCTAAAAGTTTTCCAAAGTGACTGAAACATTTTACACGCTAGCTGGCAGTATATGAGGGTTCCATTTCTCCACAACTCATCAACACTTGCTATTATCTTTTTGATTACAGCCATACTAGTGGGTGTAAAGTGGTATCTCACTGTGATTTTGATTTGCATTGCCCTGCTGACTATCAAAAAGATATAGGGCATTTTTTCATATGCTTATTGACCATTACCATATCTTCTTTGGAAAAATATCTATTCTGATCCTTTGCTATTTTTTTTTAAAATAGACCTTACTTTTTAAAGCAGTTTCAGGTTCACAGCAATACTGAACAGAGATACAGAGATTTCTCACATAGTGGCCCATTTTTTAATTGGGTTATTTTGTTTTCTTACTATTGAATTGTAAGAGTTCTTCGTATATTTTGGATAACAGTCTTTTATCAGATATGTCTTTTGTAAATATTTTTCCAAGTCTGTGGCTTCTCTTTTTGTTCTCTTGATAGCATCGTCTTTTATAGAACAGAAGTTTTTAATTAATGAAGTCCAGCTTACTATTCTTTCTTTCATTAATCAGTACTTTGGACTTGTATCTAAGAAGTCATCAGCAATCCCAAGGTCATCTAGATTTTTCTCCTATGTAATTTCCTTGCTGTTTTATAGTTTTGCATTTTCAATTTAGGTTGGTGGTCCATTTTGACTTAATTTTTAAAATTATGAACAATATAAAGTCTGTGTCTAGATCCATTTTTTTAGGACTTTTCAATTTAGAAAGATCCCTTTATTAAATCCCAAACTGCCACATAATCCAGCATTCAAATCAATAATTATCATAAACACAGAATAATAAATAAAAAATTAGCTGTAAGATTCATTTGTTTATTAATTTGTATCGATTCTATAAATGTGTATTTCCCCTATGTATAACTATACCTCAAGAGTAGTACATGTAGTATAAATGTTTTATTTCTAAAACGTACAGAAGCTTCCTAGACTTAAGTTTATCTTCAATTTCCCTCTTTAAAAAAGTTCACTTTCCAGCTCCCATAATTTGCTGCTTTTGTTGACCTTGTCAGGTTATTTTCAAATACTGCTTTAACTAGCTTTTGTGTTTGCCTGTGTGTGTGTGTGTGTGTGTGTGTGTTTCTCTCTATATAAATGTACTTGAATTGCTTATAGGTTAATCCCTGCTTTATAATTTCAATTCTTGACATCTCACTTCTGAATTAGTTACTGTCATTTTGCTTGACCTTTTCAATCTTAGTCATGTCCTTCCTATAAATACAGCAACAAGAATTAACCATAGTAGTCAGAATGCGGTCTTATTGCAAAATTAACTACTGATAAGATGACTATAGTCACTTGCATTTTTAAAAAAGTACATTGAAAATATTTTTACTCTGATGTTTGTTGCCATTTTCTAGATGCCTAGAAATAGCAAATCCCTGTTTACATTTAGAAAGTAATTAAAATATTATGAATGGAAATGAGGAACCCTTATAAATATTTTACTATAAAAATAAAATGATTTTATGTACAGATTATATTTAAATATATTAAACAGTTTAAATATTAGTCTGTGATATTATAGTAAATTATATTACTAATTAATAGTAAAAAAGGAATAAAGACCTTATTATGAGCCTTTTTTAATACTCTCCTGCTCCACTGAACTCATACCATCATGCCACATCACCCTCTCTTCTCATTAATCTCCTATTTCAATGTCTGTTCATCCTACAAAACCCAGTGAAGGCTTTGACTCTTTGATCATACTCCTTGTCCATACCTACTTCTTTCAACACTAGATAATTTCAACTATCATAAAAATCCATCTGTTATCTTTGCCTTTCTGTTACTTGACCTTCTTATTCCAATGATGACTTACTTCAGTCTTTCTAATTCACCCACTTCCTCAATCACACTTTACACTTCTAGAGACTCCACTATCCCTGAAATAATTGATTCAAACATTCCACTCTCTGCTGAAAGCTCTCTAAGATTTGTTTGCTGCAGTATTCCAGAAAAATGGTCCTTGAGACTTATTAAGACTCCATTCATTGACCTTTCCACATCCTTTCAACCAATTTGTCACCTCCTCTCAACACCTTTCTCCTTTTCCAGGTTAGATGTTATAATTTATCAATGTAATTATTCCCCTACAGTATTTTACATTTTCTGACTCCTTGACTTCTATTGCTCCAACCTGAGAAATAACTTCTTTGGGGTACAGCAGATTTCTGAAGAAAATCATATAACCAGGCGGACTCGCATTGCCATGAATTCATGACCCATAAAGCAATGATCCTTCCAACATGTCTTTTCTCTACTAAATTTACTTTCTCACTTTCTGCAATGATGAATTCATGTTTCCGCTGTCTAAGCCTCCCCACTTCAGTTTTGGCTATGCCTTGACCTATATTTCACTGAGAAAACAGGATACTTATATTCAATCAGTCCAAAAAATTACTTCCATTTACCCAGATCTTCTCTTTATTACTTTTTGTTGAAATAGAAGAAATATCATTTCTTCTTGCAAAATTTAATCCCTCATATGCCTTCTTGCCATCTTAGAACCCACTCAGAAGATAGTTCACCAAGAGTTTCTCGTGTTTCTTTTTTTTTTTTTTTTTTTTTTTTAATATTTTTACTTATTTCTAGGAGAGAGAGAGAGAGAGAGACAGCATGAGCAGGGGAGGGTCAGAGAGAGAGGGAGACACAGAATCTGAAATAGGCTCCAGGCTCTGATCTGGCAGTCAGCACAGAGCCCGACGCAGGGCTTGAACCCACAAACTGTGAGATCATGGCCCAAGCGAAAGTCGGACGCTTAACTGACTAAGCCACCCAGGCGCCCCGAGTTTCTCATGTTTCTGCACAAGGCAAATAGAGACACTGACATCCTTTGTTCTAGGCTATCTTTTCAAGATCATTTGTATAGTGAACATCCTTTGAGGATAAAACAGTTTTTCCCTCTTGGGCAGAAGGCAAATGTGTTTGCCATCCTGTAAAATAGAGATAATGTTTTCTACCATGTCAAATATTGGGAAGACATGTTTTCTGCCTATTATGTAAAAGATTTAAGGTTCCTAGTCTAAGTTTTTTTGGCTGTAAAGAACACCATTGCCTTTAGCATCAGTCTGGACCAGTTTGCTTCACTCTCATAAAACTTAGAATGCAGGAAAAATGGACACAAACCTGAAACTAAAGGCTGCTGTTCCATGAGACATAAAAGTTTTCTGTAGGGTGTGTGTGTGTGTGTGTGTGTGTGTGTGTGTGTGTGTTGTGGTCCAGTAGTCTATGTCTTCTCCATCATTAGCAAAATGATGGTAGGTTTTCACATTGGCTTGCAATCAAGATAAAAATCTGTCTTTCACTGTTCTTGATAAGTCTTGCTCTAATTTTTGTTACACTCTTATAAATCTTAACTTTCTTCTCTATGAGATCATTCCCATAAGTATTCAACATGATCTAGAATCATGTTTAAAACAATTCAAGCAAACCTAAAATCTCTGCTGACACCAAATTTTCTTCCAGTTGTTTCCCTAACTCAAGTTCTTGTCCAAAATAAACTTTCTCTGTATCCACTTCTCAGCTTCAGTGCAATTTTCTATTCACAACTGTCTAGCTTCTAATCACACTTGCTTTCAGGCAACTTCCTGTGAAGATCACCAAGGACTTCCATATTGTTTAAACATGATGCAAACCTTTCAGGTTTATATTCCTCAATTCCAAAGCTGAGCATAGTTTTTAAAATCCTTCTTTAAAATGTATTTCTTTGCTCTCATGATGTCACGCTTTCCTGGTTTCCCTGTGTCACTATTGGTACTTATTTGGAATCATCATGACAAGGTTCTCCCCTTCAGAGATACTCCACATGTCACATTTTTTAGGGTTTAGCCCTCAGGTCCTTGCTTTTCTCACTCAGATTATATAGCTATAATTAATATTTTTATGTTGAGGAATCTTAATGTCTTCCTTGATCTCCACACTAGTACTTTTCACATCTCCTCATATGGACTTCTTACATGCATCATAAAATTAACATGACCTAGTCAATCACTACATCACAAGCATCCCACCACTCTTTTTCACATTTCTTAACATTGACCCAGTTGCTCAACTCAGATGTTTGGGGTTTTTATTTTTTACCTCCATTTACCTACCTTTATGCAATACATTACACAGTATCATCAATTTTATCTGAAAAGTACATTACAATCTGTCTACTACTATGTTTCTACATTTTACCATGCTAGGCTATGTCACTATATTTCTGTCTGGTGAACTTGATAACAATTTTCTGCCTCTTAATTGGCTTTCCCTCGTCTTTCAGCCATCATCTCTTCAGTCCTTCAAATATCACAATGATCTTTATTTATTTTTATTTTTTTAATGCTTCTTTATTTCTAAGAGAGAGAGAGAGAGAGAGAGAGACAGTGTGAGCAGGGGAGGGTCAGAGGGAGAGGGAGACACAGAATCTGAAGCAGGCTCCAGGCTCTGAGCTGTCAGCACAGAGCCCCATGCAAAACTTAAACTCACGAACTGCAAGATCATGACCTGAGCTGAAGCTGGATGCTTAAATGACTGAGCCACCTAGGTGCCTCCCTCACCATGGTCTTTAAATCACAGAAATCAAGTCATGTAATTTGCCTTCTTAAATAGATAAAGAAAGAAAAAGCTTTAATAACCAACTATTACACTTAGGACAGGATTGCAAATTATCACAATGACTTACAGGACCCTGATATTGTCTGACATCTGCATATCTCTCCACCTTCATTTGACCCCATGCTGTCTTTCTCCTCAGCCAGTGACAGTAGTTTATTTAAGCTTTTTGATATCACCAAATTCATTTCTTCCAGAAACCATTTTATGTTTGTGTATTTTCACTATCTGAAAGTCTATAACCTTATTATTATTACTCTTTATTCTTAAGATCTCAGTTAAATTTCAGTAACAGTATATTAATTTTAACTTATTTCGTAGTAGATAGCATACTTTGCAATTATACTGTATTTCTGTTTGTTTATTACCTGTCACACCTACATAACTCAAACTTCAAAGCAGAGCCATTCATTGTTGTCTACTTTAACATTCTAGAATTTAGAAGAATGCTTGGAATATGAAATACTTAGTACGCTTAGTATATTTTTTAAAAACCAATGCAAAACACTAATTCAAAAGAAAATGTTTTCCTCACATAGAAACTTACTATATGTTGTCACTAATTAAAATTTAGATTTCCCATTTTTTATTATAGAAGTTTGAATAATTCCCTACAAATTTGTCATCTATGCCAGCATTCACTGAATATTCTTAAAGGTAATATAATTTTGTTGAGGTTACCCAGTCTGGTTATCTGAAATGTTAGAATGGTACCAGAATTGATTTTACTGTGTAGACATGTCTCAAGTTGATTACTAAGCAAGTTATATAATACTGTGTATTCTGTCTATTCAGAGTTCAGTCTAATCAAGCCACATTCAACTTTTATTACTCAGTATATGAAGATGAAATAACATTGTAAACATGGTTGACCAAAGAATCAGAAGGAATCCTAGATAAAATAAATCATAATACATACAGACTAAAGAAGACCAGTTAGGAGATAGTTCTATTTTTGAAGCTTCATATATCTTTCTTTTTAAACAAACCCTCAAAGTAAACAATTATTTTGAAATATAGTAACTCTAACATGTTATGTGAATTTCAAAAATGTTTTTGTACTACTTTCCATTAAGTCATTGAAGTTCAAGTTAAAGTAAAATATAGGTGCTAAATAGAGACCACAAATTTATTAAGAGAATATTATTATCTAAATAAGAGAAGATCAATTCTTATTTTTAATGTTTGGGAAAGGGCAACTCTTTTTGTTACTTAAATTGATTTATGTCTCTGAATACAAATTTTGGTTTTGAATTTTATACCAATTATTTGTAAAACCATCAAGCATTATTTGTTCTTAATATAAAGAATCAAAATAATATCTCTGAAAGATTTTGGAAAATTTCTGTAAAACTCAGAATCAGATATGAGATATTCAGTTAACACTAAGGAGCTCTATTATAGCTGTCATCCATCAACTTGAGTGGTATTTGAAATAAGAACACACTTTTGGCTCACGTTTTGGTATTATTTTAAGATTCCTTGTTCTGAACATGAGTTGGATGTGAGAACATAATTTTTGGCTGTCCATGAAAATGCTATCAGATACACATAATCTGGTCATTGCAAAAGTTTTAGAAAATAAATAGACAAGGCAGTTTAATAAATGTACAAATACAAATGAGCTATATAATGAGTTGTTACCACGTGGTAAGAGTTTTTTCTTTTTTTTTTTTTTAATGTTTTATTTATTTTTTTTTTTAGGAGAGAGAGAGAGACAGACAGCGTGAGCAGGAGAGGGTCAGAGAGAGAGGGAGTCACAGGCTGAAACAGGCTCCAGGCTCTGAGCTGGCAGTCAGCACAGAGCCCGACGCGGGGCTCGAACCCACGAACTGCGAGATCATGACCCAAGCGAAAGTCGGACGCTTAACAGACTAAGCCACCCAGGTGCCCCAAGAGTTTTTTCTTTTGTGGGTTAAAGTGTAATAAATAGTAGTTATACTATAAAACATTACACTACCCCAATAACTCCCAAGTTACTTCTTTGGATCAAACTTATGGTTTTTGTTATTTATAATATTTCCTGAGATCATGGCCTGCGCCCAGTTTCAGTGTCTAGAATCAGACCAAATTCTGGGATCACATTCATGAATTGAACTCATCCATGAGTTGAATAAGGACGGGTGCAATGCTTCAGGGAGAATAACTGTTCAAGATCCTGTAGTATGGACACACCACACACACACACACACACACACACACACACACACGTGTATACACTTATCAACTCATCCTTACTATTGACCAATGACTGCTGTGTGTCTACCCTTTTACCTCTTCTGAATGGAAAGTTTTTATTGTGCTTCCATTGCCCCTATTCCCTCTATGTTTATTAGACGTGTCACCAACAGTAGGAAAAAAGCTTGTCTTTTAGCCATTGGGAAGCACATTTGGACTTTATGGAAAAGGCTGAGCAGAGATCCTGTACATTGAGATGAACACAGCATCTGGATGGAGCTGTGGGTTATCTACCATAGGGACAGATGAGGATATATTATTATTATTTTTTTTTTTTAAATATTTTTATTTATTTCTAGGAGAGAGAGAGAGACAGCGTGAACAGGGGAGGGTCAGAGAGAGAGGGAGTCACAGACTGAAACAGGCTCCAGGCTCTGAGCTGGCAGTCAGCACAGAGCCCAACGCGGGGCTCGAACCCACGAACCGCGAGATCATGACCTAAGCAAAAGTCGGACGCTTAACCGACTAAGCCACCCAGGCGCCCCGAGGATATATTATTTTTATGAGAAGTGAGATGTAAATAATTTTTCAGAAAGCACAAGTTTAGACTATGGCAGATAATGTTAGTTATTTTATATTATTTTTTGTTGTACAGAAAGATTATATGTCTTGGCTTGCATTTTATTTAAATTTTTAGATGTGTATTTATTTTGAGAAACAGAGAAAGAGAGAGAGTGTGAGTGTGCAAGATGAGGAGGGACAGAGATAGAGGGAGGTAGAGAATCCCAAGCAGGCTCCCTGCTCTCAGAGCAGACCCTGACATGGGGCTCAATCTCATGGACTGTGAGATCATGACCTCAGCTAAAATCAAGAGTAGGATGCTTAACCGACTGAACCACCCAGGAAGTCCTAGCCCTCCATTTTAATTTAGACATACTCACTGATTCTAGTTAAAGAAATGTAAATGAAGTTAACATATATCTTTACCAAGCTTGAGATAAAAAGTCTACCTAAGCACTCTTCCATTATAGAGAGCTGATACATCCAAAATGATCTTAGAAATCACACGTTGAAGACAATAGAATCTTTATCTTTCTGATTTCCTGGATCAATATATACATGGCATCATCTGGCTGACTTGCAAACTCACCGAGTACTTTAATAGAAGAAATAAAATTCTATTGTATGTGAGCCTTTGTATATCTTTGGCCTACTCTTAGTAGTAGCTAGTATTATCATGACTATCTAATTACTGAACATGAGTTGTAAAATCCAAGTAATTAATTTGATGTGTAGTATATATTAAACACATCTTTAAATTCCTAAAAATTGTTGTATCATATTAATAAATGATAAACTCCTATTAATCTCCGTGGCGAAGGAAAGATGACTAAATGTTATATTCATCATCCCTTTACTTTAAATAGGAGTACAGAAATAAATTTTAAACTCATGAGCAACCAGAGCTATATAGGAAGAATGAAGACAAATCAAAAGTGCTATGTTTTCAATTATATGGTGAGTACTTTGTCTATTTCAGTAACTCTCAATCTTAGTTTTACTTTAGAACCATTAGGGAGCTTTTATAAAACACTGAATCTTAGTATCTACTCATTAGAATGTTTTAAAATTTGCTTGCTGAAAAGATTCTATTCTGTAGCCAAGAGTGTATCAGGTGGATAAGCATCTGGCTCTTTCTTTATCTCATGTCAGGTTTTGATCTCAGGATTGTGGGCTTAAGTCTTGCATTGGGCTCCATGTTGAACGTGAAGCCTACTTAAAAAAAAAAAAAAAAGTTTTTACTATGTAGCCAGAATTGAAAATGACTGAACTGCCCAGCATTAATTTAGTAAATTATGTTATATGTCATATTTTCATCCCCAACATAGGTTAACTGAGTATTATGCAGTCCACATATCACTCATTGTTCCTTAATCAGAAGAATAAATCAGGGCTACCAGTAGATCCCTATAAAAATGCATGTACCTGGTTTCACTTATGAAAATTCTGATTCACTAGGTCCAGAATAGTGGGATCAGTAGCTTGAGAATTTCTGTCTTTTAATGTCAGCTAGGCCAGGCCAAACCAATGCTATGTTTTTGGTATCTGCTATCTACAGAGCAATATGGGGAATGATAAAGAAACAAATATAAATGAGAAAAAGTGTTTGCTCTTTAAGCAGTGGTTAAAATGCCTCATATTTTTGTTGACTTTTCATCTTCATGTTTTTCTAGTATCCGGCCTGTTGTGTCTGAAACTCTTCTATTAACAGAAATAACAACAACAGTAATTATTGGTTTAAAATGAAAACTTTAATGAAGCAGCATAAGATTGAAAATCATTCTAAATGCAATTGTATCAATTAAACAACTGCTCTGAATGACTGGTATCAGAATCTTTCTTGTCTTCAAAAAGGAAAGAGTTGGAAGAGTATCTGAAAATAATTATAAGAACAAGATCTTTCTCAAAGAGAACAGCACTTATCTTCAACAGATTAAATGAAACCAGACTTATGCAAGCCAATATTTTTTAGCATAGTCATCCCCATTGATCTCAATTTTGGGGGATGGGTAGAATACGTTGGATATGTAATTGTTCTGTTTCTGGTTGCTATTTCAAGAAATTAAAAACTAGGGTATTTTCTCATTGAAATTCATCTTTCCAAAAGGACTCTGCTCTATTTTATTGTTACTTATATGAAAGGAGAAAAATATGTGTTGTTTTCCAGATATGCAAAATATTTAAGATAAATATCTAAAAGTATTTTCAGAATCTTAATAACTGATGTAGTCAATTTCCACCCTAGGAAAAATTTTTATCTAATTTTTGTGTAGACACAACTTCTCTTTGCCTCAAACTTATTGAAAGTCACTCATACCAATATATTGAACAGTTGATCTTTTTTCCTAGATTTCCCTTTCTAGCAGAGACTTAACTACACTCAGTTACTAGGCATCCCCTTCATTTATGGATACTGCCAATTATTTTTTAAAAATTGAAGTTATCTCTATTTTGAAACCAGGTATGGAATATAGTGTCTAAAAATGAACTGTTTTGGAATTTGTAACTGCAAATGAGATCAGGTTTTTTAAAAGGTAGCCGTGGTTAAGTTTCATGATTGGGTTAAAAGTCGGAATACATCTTACACCAAGTGATAAGATGTTGATTCCATTTTGGAGGGAATAGAGTTTGAAATTTCTTCGAATTAAAGTCCTACTTGGACTTAGACTATAAACAGAGTTATCTCTTCTGTCAGGGCCAAATGACTCCAGAAGTAGACAGCAAGTTACATAAAGTTGAGGACAGAACAAGGTATTTTTATATAGGCCTGTCATTATATATATGCATATCTCTGTGGATTCAATGCTCAAACTTCTACAGAAAGTCAGAAAGAAAACATATCCTTATAAATATATAACTTCTTCTTTCTTTTTAGAAGATTATTGATTTAAGCTACACAAGGTCCTTTAAGATATGGTTTACTATTAAGGAAAAACACTTAAGAAGAAAAAATGGTAAGGTCACAAGACAAAATTTCTTAGATGGAAGGCCATTCTTCCTTAGCTTTCCCCCTCTTCTTTTAATTCATTCATTGGACATTTGTAGATTACCACACAAGCATCATCAGACCAAAGATCCTGTCTCATTTGAGGCAGTTCAACTCCTATTATCATATAATAGTTATTTCATACTTCAAAAATTTTGATTCGCGATTAACATCAAATGTCAAGTGTCAGAAATCAACCTATGCTTACTTTAATTCATCAATCACTATGCAATGAAGTGTTTTAGACATAGAGGAAACTTCAGAGAAATATGAATATACATTCTAGACATGAGAGCAAAATAAATTTCCCTGTTATAACTGCATATAAAATAAATGATCATCTATGTCTGCTTTGGCTCCTTATTTCAAAATACTAGCTTTCCATTCTGTTGTGGCTACAACATGCATGCAGGATTCCTCCAGTTAATAAATTTGTCATAATACTATAGCAAAGATATTATGGGGTTTACTTGACTGTGAGATTTTTTTACAGATGGGGATACTTCTTGCTTATCTTCTTATTTTCAGAACTTAGCTCCTTGTGTTTTGCATATAATAGAAATTTAGTATGTGTTTCATGGGTAAATGATTATCATGTGAGTAATATTGAAAATAAATTCCAGGGCCGCCTGGATGATTCAGTCGGTTGAGCTTCTGACTTTGGCTTGGATAGTGATCTCACAGTTCAAGAGTTCGAGCCCCACATCGGGCTTAGAGCTCGGTGCTGTCAGTGCAGATCCTGCTTCAGAGCCTCTGTCCCCCTCTTTCTTTGCCCCTCTCTTGCTTGCACTTTTTCTCTCTCCAAAATAAATAAATATTAAAAAACAAAAAGAAAGAAAGTTCCAAAGAAAGAGATACTGCCATAGCCTGAGCATGAAAGAGAAATTTTAAGTTAGAAATTATTTATTTTCATGATGACCTTCAGCCAATTTCAGCAAATTGTACATTTTAGGGGGTCAGAGCCATCATTGAGATTCTGATGGAATGTATGAACACTTCTGCCTGAAAACTATATATGTATATAATCACATATTTTTGCATATAATTTCAGGGAGTCTTCAGACATTCTTAATTCCTTCCATGGGTCCATCTCTGGATACATAGGCCCTAGGTGAAGAAATCCTGATATTTTTAAACATCCCCATATATGAATCTATTTTAGTCCTTAATAATAAATAGGTTTCCTTGTCGTAAACAATTATGAAATCAACAATAATCTGCATCTTAATTCTGGTGGTTAGATGGGTGTATATATTTGTCAAATCTTTTAAAATTATATACTCAAAGGAGTGATTTTTATTATAAACATTGCATTAATACAGTTGGTTTAAAACGAGCTAACAGTTCTTTAAAACTCCACAAATATGTAGCAGAAAAACATTATCTTGAGTATGTTGTGTGATCATGGACAACTTTTAAATTATATAAATAAAAAAACTGGTGCATGTTATAACGAAAGCATCTAGAGAACGCTGATCTGAACTTTGAGGAAGACCATTCTATAGAGCAAGAATCTTTTTTGGGCTACCAGGGTGGCTCAGTCCGTTAAGCATCTGACTCTTGATATCAGCTCAGGTCCTAATTTCTCAGTTGTGAGATCAAACCTCACCTGGGGCTCTGCACTGACAACACAGAACCTACTTGAGGGTTCTCTTTCTCTCTCTTTCTCTCTGCCCCTCCCCTGTATGCATGCACACAGTATGTTAAAGTGTGCACACAGACAGACACACACACACACCCTCTCTCTCTCTCTTAAAATTAATAAGTAAACATATAAACGTGCCCAAAAAAGATAATCTTTTTATAATCAGAAAAAGATAGGGCCACTGAATGGTTTGCACTATATGAGCTATAATCAGAGCTACATGCAAAAAAAAAAAAAAAAAAAAAAAAACCTTTGACATCTCAGGTCTAAATCTTTTCTGATGTATTTTCATGGAAAATTCCCCTAAATTTCCAATGCCTTGTTTTTTCATGTGTAGACAAATTTATTAAAAATCTGCTACAAATTATAATGACTTTTCATTGTCAGATGGCCAATATGATCAATATAATTGTCCAAGTCCCATTTTTAATATCAGCTTACATCATAGTTTGGATGGTGTATCTTTTAAAAAGAAGAAGAAGAAGCCATGGGGGAGATCAGTTACCTTAGGAAAACTGAGGTGAAGACCTGACCATCTTTACTTAAAATGAATATATGCCATATATCAGCGAACACCTTCTTCTCCAAATCTATTTTGACATATTGTAGTTCAGGCATGTGGGAATATAGCTCTTGTGCTGTTCAAGGTATGTATGTCTGTGCTAGGACAATGTCAGGAATGGGGTGAGTAATGACACTGCAAATTGAAGTCATCTGCTTATTTTCCACATGCCTGCCCAGAACAAGCAGCTGTAAAAGAATTTCTCCCATACTGCTTTGCCCATGACCTTGACCCCAAGAGTACCATCCTTCAAAGCAAAATGCAGAATCTCTTAAGAGAAAAACTATATATTATTAATTTATCTATTTTCTGGTCCTCTATATATAATAGCATATTTTTCTCACCTGATATCAATATCTTAGTTCACATGTTTTTCTTAGAGTATGTTAGGCATTGGTCATGAGAACATAAGAAAAAACAAAATGTTAACTCACTACTGGATGGACCCAATCAGAAACCAAATAAATGAAAGGGAAATTTGAGCATATATCTTAGAATAAAAATGAGAACTACTATAGATATTTCATACATATTTGAGGAATTAACGACCCTGGCCTTGTCTAGTCTACTGTAATTATCATAGGCAGAAATAAATATAGCTTAGATTACCAATTTCGACCTTTAAATAGTCTTTTAAAATTCCAAATAATGACTAGTTTCAAACTGCCACATTGGTGGCTGGTGCACCTGCCTAACCAAAGTTCTATCCCCATACTTATCCATGCATTCTTTAAATAAAAAAAAAAAGATAGCTTTTTAACTGCACATCATTTATTGGAGCAGGCTACATTTTACATATATATATGAAATGATTATGCATCATTACATATATAATCTATATTATATAGATATATAATAATATATCATTTTATATCTATAAAAGTTATATTATATATAGATTATACATATAATCTATAATTTGGGAGCATTATATATAATGCTTCTAAATTCATCCATTTCATTTGTTTTTAGAATTGTAAATAATTTAAATAAGTAGGTAGTGTTGTGTTCATCTCAACATGCTTTATATTCTTAGATGACCAAAATTTCTTTTCCATTTGGAAAATTAACATTGCATATTACAGTATAAAAAGAAGCACTTAAGTTTAAGGGGAAAAAATACAATTGTTTTTTGTTTCCATCTCTAAAAATCTGTGTGATGACATTGAGTGAGTCACTTGATCTCTCTGACTTTCATTTTTTCCCAACTCACAAGGAAGGATCTGGTCATTCCTAAGGTCATTTATAATAAAAACTCCTATTATCTAAGATACATCACTATAGATCTATAAATATTTATTTGCCAGTCATAGAAAGTGAAAGGAGAGGTTATGCTGTCCAATTTTCATGACAATATTGGAAGTAAATTTTTGACTTGCTTACAGAAGCGCCCAAAAGGTACTGACAACATACCTGGTTTTTTTCTGGATGAATACCATTGCTAGTATTATACCATCGTCTCTTGACATTTTGTCTTTGGAAGCTTTCTTTCTAGAATGATTTGACAGTTCAACAGGAACTATGAAGTTTCTTGGCATTTGAATACATACTTGATACATAACAAATATCCGTATTTCCTTGTGGTGTTTACTTGACACATCTATTCCTATTTTTCATATTGTGTCTCCTTAACCTTAGTAGCTGGGATCATCTGACTTCCATGAAAGATAAAGACTTTCCTTGTTACTAATTCTCTGGACAGTTTTTCATACAAGTCAGTCAGACATGCGGCCTACCTCCTAAAGTTTTCAAAGTGATGGCCTTGCAGATAACCCCCCTAAATTGTGCTCTGGGATTATCTACTGTTCATGATTCCAAGTGTCTATAGACGTTCCTCTGAGACTCATATTACTGGCATTTAAAAAATCCATTTACTGTCAAGAAAAAAATAAAATTAATGGGGGCGCCTGGGTGGCTTAGTCGGTTGAGCGTCCGACTTTCACTTAGGTCATGATCTCGCGGTTCGTGGGTTCGAGCCCCGCGTCGGGCTCTGGGCTGACTGCCAGCTCAGAGCCTGGAGCCTGTTTCAGTCTGTGACTCCCTCTCTCTCTGACCCTCCCCTGCTCACGCTGTCTCTCTCTCTCTCCTAGAAATAAATAAAAGAAAAACATTAAAAAATAAATAAATAAATAAATAAAATAAAATTAATGAAAACTACAGGACACGTGAGGATCCTACTGCGGGAGGGTCCTCCTCCTTACCTTGTCCGCTTAGCCTCTCAAATAGGTCAATAAACTCACCACTTCCTGTTTCTTCATAGCTGTTAACTTTACTAGAAATGCAACATCCTAGACATATACTTTTAAAATGTGGAATAGTCCAGTTCAGCATCTCTCATCTTGGTGACACAGCTCCTATAAGTTTTCCATTCCTATCTCTGTCGGGGTTTATACCCAGACCTGTACATAAGCCATTACTATATGACATGACAAGCCAGTCTACTGTGCTATTTGTTGTCATTTACTCTAACTGAATTATATTCTAATCTGTTTTGATATAAGTTCCCTCAAGGAAACATTTTTGTTCTCTTATATTTCAGCCATCTAGAGCAGCTCTCCACCTTTAGTCTGCCACTGAGCACTAGATGTTAGTTTTCAGAGAGTTGTACATACATACACCTCATAATTAGATGCATAATAAGGCAGTGCTTATTTAAACTGAAAGACAACTAGCTTTTTTTCTTGTAAGTTTCCATATACTTGGCAAATATTGGAGACTATTCAGCACAAAGAAAAAAGTAATATAAAATTTATGAGGAAAAATCTCTCTTACTGAAATTGTTCATTTTGAAATCAGCTCACTAATAAATGAAGGAGACAGGAAATATCGCCATGCTTCACATGCCATAAATCGTCATTTGTAAATGACATCAATGAGAAATTCTTCCTGCTATAAACTAGTGATTTCGCCATTCACAATGATATAAAGAACATGATATGTTAGTATAAGAACATTTAAGTGTCTGTTGTTCTGCTGCTGTAATTACATCAAAATTACATACATTTCTAAGAGGAAAAAAAGGACATCACACTAAACTTCTTTCCCTCAGTCTTCATGTCCACATAATATTTAATTTGATGTAAAATGGGATAAATACAATGAAAATCAGAAACATTCTGAAAGTGTTGAAAACAGCAACACACTATGAGAAGCCACACATTTCAACAAGTGTTTAAAACAAATTTCTAATCTAAAGTTGATCTTTAAAGTTGAAACAAATGTAAACCAGTGCTTTTCTAGGTTTTTCATTCATGAAGAGCCAATCTTATCAGTGCCTAGCGCAGATAATTTTCTGATCAAACTATATTTATATTTTAAATCCTAACAATATATTTCATCTTTCAGGTTAGTATCTCCTGTTACTTTTCTTTTTATATATGAGCATTTTCTTTGTCTGTAGATCTCCTGGGCTAGAAAATTTCCAGATTAATTCTGTTGGTAGAAAATTGCAAGGCTATGTGAGAAAAAAAGGGTTAATTAAAAATACCTCTCTCATCTTCCTTCTCTCTCCCCCCAAACACAGTAGGGAGTGCGAAGGAAAGGGAGGGTAGGAGGCAGAAAGAGTAAAAAGGGAGAAAAAGAGAAAGTGAGAGACTATCTGTTTACATCATTATTTTTGAAAATCCTCAACTTGGTCTACCTTATTGAATGGGTGAGGGAATGAACTTCAAATTGGACAAATGTGAAATCAAACTCACTAGCTGTCTTAGGCTTAATATAGTTTATTAAAGTGTTTAATGTGGTATTTGGCCCTACAAAAGCCCTAATAAATATTTGCTCTCATTAAGACAATGCTACTGTCCTTTGGAAATATACAGTCTAAAGAAGAACAGACCAGTGAACGGAAAATACTAGTCAATAATAAAACATGTCACAAGCACAGTGAGACTTCTGCCCAGGCTGCTGTGCGAAGCGGAGAGTAGGCTCTCAGCCACGCACAGGTTTCAGGCAAGGCTCGCAGGGCCACTGCGTTTTTACAGAACAGCAGTATGGAACACCTCAAGCCTCGTTCCCCGAGTTCACAAGCCTGTTAAAGCACACTGTGATTTTCAAAGTTCTTCCTGCAGCCGAAGGGTATTTTATTTTCCCTAAAAGCCTGGGAGCATAAGTGGAAGACGCGAAATTCCTTTCAAAGCGTCCACATGCAGCAAGGAGGAGAATGTGCTCTGGAGTCGAACGCCTTCCCTCCATCGAAACTGACTGTGTTGCATGGCGCTTGCTGATAAATGTCTGTGCTCAGCAAATCTCAGCCTCAGAATCTTCATCCACAAGGAGGAAGTCATAGAAACACTACACTCCTTCCGGGGCTCTGAGAATTAAGTGAGTTCATGCTCGTGGAGTCCCCAGCAGTGCCTACAACGGACAAAATACTCAATACATAGTAAACCAGTTTTATGTCTTTGTAGTTTGATATACCGTTTAAAAACTTTTATCAATTTTGCAATATTATATCCCCATGATGTAGATGCTTGTTTTAACTTAAAATTTATATCAATTTTGTGTTATTATATTCCCCACGAGGTAGATGTGTATCTTAACATAGAATGTTTCCAGTTATTTCGAACTGAGAAAAATCAAGCTTTAAGAAGATACACTGTTTGATCAGACTTCCTAGGAAGAAAAATGGTCTATTCATTCTCTCATTTAATGCATTATTTAGTGTATGCCTACTTTAGGTTAGGCGCTAAGCTAAATGCTGGGATGGAATAGTGATAAAAAGGTGAACTTATAACCCAGTAGTTGAAGCGGGCGTTAATCAAATAATCATATTAATAAATGCATAATTGCAAGCTGAGACAGCCCCTGAAGGCAATCAAGCTAAAGAACGTGTAAATGTTCTTTAGGGAAGCTGAAAGGCTAAAATAAAGGAATCTGATTTAGATGAAGGAGAATGGCGATCAGCATAAGGTTGAATAGAAAAAACATGGGGTAGACAAAAGTTACCTGTTCAAAACTGCTGGGGGAAATGGGGAGTCGGAGGATTCCCTGCCAAAGGAACAGACTGTATAGAGGCTTGTGTCCACTGAGCAAAAGCAGGGCACCTCCACAGGACAGGATAGGTTAGTTGGAGCACCGGAAGGGAGATGGAGAGAAGTCTGAGAATTAAGGACAAGGTTCCAGGCCTTCAGAGAAGCAGAGATTAGATGTGCAAGAAAATGGGAAGAGAGCTGGGAGAGGTAGTGAGAGTCATCGGACCACACATCTTCGTGAGGGAGAGAGAGCAGGAAGGCATTTGAGTGGGGAAGTCTTAGCCCCAGGTTCACACCACTGACGGGATGCTCTTAGGCTAAAGTCTTCTTTCAGCTGAGTCCGGAGTCTCCGGGGCTTGGCACTCCTGTCCTGCTCAGTGGCTGGCTGGGGGCATTCCCGGGAAAGTGTGGCCTAATCATAAGGGGTGATGATTTCAGAGGGCGCAGCTGGGTCACACTCAGCAGAGCAGATCCCGTGGGTGGGGCTTCGCGGGGGCGGTGCCGCGCTGATGGTACCCATGGAAGGAGGTAGACAGGATACGATCCGATTTAAGAATTAAAATCAGTATCACTTTATACGAGTTTAGAAAGGTTTAAATGCCAAGTTACCAGAGATGCCTTCCGTGACCACCCTGTCTGTGAAAGCAACCCTCTTCTCTCACATCAGTCTGTTCTCTCATAGTTTTATTTTGGGATCTAGCATCTACCAACTCCTGACATACTACATTTTTTATTTATCTAGTTCTTTACGATCTGTCTCTTTACACTCTTCCCCCGCTATAATCTAAACTTGATGATTACAAGGGGCAGGCTTGCATTTTGGCTGTTTTTCTATCCACTGAAACAGTACAGCCTTTAAGATATATTTGTTGGATAAGTGATTGGGGGGAGGGGTTTTCTTGATGAAAGAAGAGAAATCGTCTGAGGAATTTGTCCCAGTTTTATGTGTAACTGGATGGATGATAATGGTTCATTCGCTGATGAAATTCACACTGGAAATCTTGAGCAGGTGGGTCAGAAAGTAACAATTTTTTTTGTACTTGAGTTTGAAATTCTTTTGAGACATACAAATAGAGCTTTCCCACTTTCCTCTTTTTTAAAATTTTTAAGTGTTTTATTGATTTTTGAGAGAGAGAGGGAGAAACAGAGAGTGTGAGTGGGGGAGGGGCAGGGATAGAGGGAGACACAGAATCTGAAGCAGGCTCCAGGCTCTAAACTGTCAGCACAGAGCCAGATACTGGCTGGAACTCACCACCGCGGTTTACCTGAACTGTTCTAGGGGACAAGAAACAGAACAAGCTATCTCAGGGTCAACAAGCCACCTTTCTTTTGTTAATTACTTCTGTTCTGGGCAACTTTGCAATTCTTTGTGTCTTGTTAACCCATCTGTGCAGGCTCAGGGAGTTCCTAAACTTAATCCCCACACCCTTCCTCCAAATAGCTAGAGGCCAGGAGCATGAAGAACAGTTAAATACTTTGAAGTAGCTGATCTAAAAGCCCTTACAAAGACCTGTGATTTTTTTTTTTTTTATCTTGCAAAGACTACACAGATTTGTGTACTTCACAATCCTGATGGAAACTTGACTCATTTCAGGAATTTAAAAACCTGTGTCAGTTCTAATCAAATACATATTCTTTAAATATTTATTTATTTTTGAAAGAGAGAGAGAGAGCGAGAGAGAGCATGAGAGATGGAGGGGCAGAGAGAGAGGGAGACAAAATCCAAAGCAGGCTCCAGGCTCTGAGCTGTAGACACAGAGCCAGATGCTGGGCTCGAATTCAGGAACCTTGAGATCATGACCTGAGCTGAAATCAGAGGCTCAACTGACTGAGCCACCCAGGTGTTCCGATTACCTTTTCTTAATAAACAAAATATTATAGTATAAAAAAGTTAATGCAAGTAATAGAAAGTTGCAAGCGTAAATAATCGGGCTGTGCTGGCAGTTTTATAATATACAGAAGAGTTGAAATCTGAAAATTACCTTGTAGAATCAACACATAATATCCCTAAAAAATGCTGTTAAGAAATGATTGAAGGGGTGCCTGGGTGGCTCAGTTGGTTAAGCGTCCGACTTCAGCCTAGGTCATGATCTTGCTGATCCTGAGTTAGAGCCTTGCATAGGGCTCTGTGCTGATAGCTTAGAGCCTGGAGCCTGCTCGGGATTCTGTGTCTCTCTGCTCCTCCCCCACCCCAATTCTGTCTCTTTCTCTCAAAAATAAATAAATATTAAAAAAAGAAATGATTAAAGAGATTAACAGTTAAAGGTAATGTTTAAAGGGAGACTGGTCAGTCATGAAAACAGAGAAAAGGGGAAAAATAATAGAAATTAAGTTTCCAATTGGATACATACAGGGAAGACACTGGGTCTTTAAAAACTCAGATCTGTTGGCAGAACCTTCCTTTTGTGAAGTAGATATACAAAGTTAGGTTATCAAATATTATGAAATATTTGAATAATCAGAATCCCTTAACTCTGATTCCATGCTTATAACATTAAACTTATGGCTGATATTTTTCCCCACTATTGTCTTGTCTAACAGAAAAATAAGGTCATGTAATAACTTCTCATTATGAATTAGTGAGTTGGAATCCTGACTTGATGTAAAAATCTCTTGGGCTCAAGTAATGTGTGCCTCTCTCATTCCTAAGAGAGGTGTTAATCCAGGTCACATTATATTAACAAAATCTAGCTTCAGAGCTTCCAAGGCTTAAAGGCAGATCCTCCATCTGATAAATTCACGAAAGTAATAAAATGACACCTTGAATGTTCTTGGAAGTCACTCTGGTAAATATTGTTTTCTGTGGCAAAATCTGACATTGCTAGTACATCGGGAGAAAAAAGTTAAACTGGATGCACAATTAAATGGTTGTTGGCTTCATCTCCAGGATAGATCAGTTTTCCCCCTCAGCAGTGAACCAATTTTGACCCTCTAGGAACAAGAAGGAATTCAAGGCAATTGATATGTAATTGTGGGTTATAAAATGAACACCCATGTAGATCCAGTTATGCCCATGTACTGTATAGCTGTGTGATGCTTGACCACCCCAGCTCTCTGAACCTCAGCATTTATACTTGTAAGATAGAGATAGCAATATCTCCTATATAAAATTGTTTTGAGAAACACATGACACAGAATATATGTGAACTTCTATGATACATAGTATACACCCAATAAATAGTAATTAAAAATTATAAATGTATGGAAATTCAGAAGAGAAAAAAGCATTCAGTAAGCTTAATCTTATTTCCTCTTCATTTGTTTCCCACTTGATTCTGAGAAGGCAAGGCATACTTCGTGTTCACTAGTTAATTGCCCTTTGACAAGTTATGGTATTAATTGATAGTAGGGCAGTATATACTTGGTCAGAATAGGCAAATAAATGTCCATAGCAACTGTGTATAATTCACCCATAAATACATAGCTGTGCCTTTGCACAGAGGTGTGTCAAGTGCACCTCACGTAGATGGTAGCTCTGCAAAGCAAACACACTATTCCTACACACACAAATTTCAGTTAACACAGTGAACTGAGAGTGAAGACTGCCTATAATATAATTAGCCCGTGTATCATTAATAGCTGTGACTATAGTGATCCTTTTGTTCTTTCATGTCTTTTTAAGAAGATGACATTCATAAATATAATATTGTCAATCTTCTATTCATATATGGTGCCTGCTGTTTGGTACAACAAAGGCATATCAGGTGCCATTCAGGTGTTCTTCTTTATTTGTTCATTGTTAAAGAGATTAGAATCCTTCTTGAACCTTGAAATTATATTTAACATTTTTGTTGTTATTCCTCATATCCAGTGGATGGGTAGGATCCATCATTCTTGGCATTGAGCTGTTTGTTATAGCCATACATCCCACCTGAGTTTTATTGCTTCCAGAAGAGATTATGCCACCATTATCTTCCTCTGGATGACTCCATAGTTTTCCACCTTGTCTGCTCTGCCTCTTTTTCATCACATAAGACCAGCACTGGGGCACCTGGGTGGCTCAGTCAGTTGAGCGTCCGACTTCAGCTCAGGTCATGATCTCACAATTTGGGGGTTTGAGCTCTGCTTTGTGCTGACAGCTGAGACCCTGGAGCCTGCTTCGGAGTCTGTGTCTCCCTCTCTCTCTGCACCTCCTCCCCTCACACTCTCTCTCTCTCTCAAAAATAAATAAATATTTAAAAAATAAATAAGACCAGCACTGCGTTTCCTGTTTAATTTGCTCAACACACACGTGAGACCATGCCATTTCTCTGGTCACAAATCCCGGAACAACTAATATTTGGATTCAAGTTCCTCCAAGTATTACCTTTTCTATCCACATAGTTCATTTTATTTCTCTATATCTATACTCACTCTAAATTCAAGAATGTGGAACTATGAAATTTTATAGTTTTACTTCAGGTAGAGAAAATAATCACTGTCACTTTTCCACTTCCATTCCTCACATTTATGCCCTATATCTTCCACAATTTCCAAATGTCCACATTTTCTCCATTGTTAAGACCAAATACAAATGCCACTCACTCTACAAACTGTCCTATTTTCACGCTAGATGTTCTTTTTCTCCATCGCCACTTCCCTTAATTCTTAAACTTCCTGTGATAGGCATTGTTTTCCATTTAGTATAGTTTACAAGCATGTTATAGGTCTCCCACTGTCCTAGATTATCCACAGATAGGGAATGTGTATTGGTTTTATTTATGTTCTCCTACTGTATTTTACACTTAGTGATTTATGTAGAATAATTACAGCCAAGCATTTTTATTACAACAAGACAAATGAATAACAGAAAAGCTCATCCTTTAATCATTTTAAATATCTGTATAAACGCTGCTGTACCAACTTAGTGCTGTTTGTTATGAATGTTCCTTAGTATAATTAGGCCCTTTACTTAAGAAATATAAATAAAATTATAGTACCATTTTTATGAGAAAATATACAATTACAAGGAAAGTAATCCTCAAAGAGCTGTAAGATTGTGCTCATTTCTATTGCCTTTAATATTCATGCTTAGAAAGAGTTTCAATTTTTTTTTCAACTCAGTCTTTCTTTAGAAGGAAGACAGAGGAACAAAATCCATTTAAATTCTCAGTTGCTATCTAGTTTAAAATCATGTCATTTAAATATACTTAGAATTCCATCTAGCAAACATATTAAGAGGATTATGTCTTCCCTCAAAATAAGCTCATCTTCTTTAGGGCAGAACCAATAATCAACCACCATCATATCCGAGCTTACTAAATGTAGAGCCTTTTAGAAGTTTCATTTAATTTTTTTTGAAGATTTATTTCCTGGGAAGAAATCACATATTCCATTTTGTGTGTCATTTGAGAATTACAGCATCAAGAATATCACTGCAGACGAATAAAAAGAAATACCTTTTTTTTTTTTAAGAAAACCATGAGGCACATAAGCCAAATTATATCACACTTTAGTACAATCACACTTGCAACATTAAGTAAAACCTTGACACTGGCATTTGGTAGTCAGATGATGTGTCCAAAAATCCTCTTCACTTCAATAGTCCAGCATTTGCCAGAACGATGAGAGTGGTGATTTGGTCATTAGCCCATGCTGATCTCTGGCTTAGGGAGATATGGATACAAGAGAATATAGGACAGTGTTTGCCGTTTATTTTATGGAACTAACATCGCACTTGGTGCTGGATAATTGCTTTGAGAAAGAGTAAGCCTCTATATCCATTTAAATCAGGCCCAGCATACATATGTTCAAAGAACAGTTGACAGCATGGGGCGCCTGGGTGGCTTAGTCGGTTAAGCGTCCGACTTTTGCTTAGGTCATGATCTCGCGGTTCGTGGGTTCGAGCCCCGCGTCGGGCTCTGTGCTGACTGCCAGCTCAGAGCCTGGAGCCTGTTTCAGTCTGTGACTCTCTCTCTCTCTGACCCTCCTCTGCTCATGCTTTCTCTTCTCTCTCTCTCCTAGAAATAAATCAAACATTAAAAAAAAAACCATTAAAAAACAATAAAGAACAGTTGATGGCAGTAAGGTTTGAAATCATTACCAAATTCAACAGAATACATTGGACAGTACAGTAAACAAAAAAGGCCCTTGAATACTTGGTTAATAACCTCTGGAAACAATGAGATACTCTGGTGCAGGTAGACAATTATATTTCAAACCAATTTAATGCTCCATAAAGACATGTAATACTGTTTTATGCATTTGTTTGTTGTCTGCCCACTCTACAAGTGTGAAAACCAGGTGTCCGTGTACAGACCTTGGATTTAGAATACTTGGATTTATGTGTTTCTTTGCTAATAGTTTGTGACTTTGGCAAACCTCTATGACTCTCTGAACCTCTGTTTTCCCTGAAAAACCTCCTATAAATATTACTTGTTTCATATTAGAGAGGTCTTATTCACCTACTATTGCACATTCTTCAAACTACTAGAAAAAATATAGATCTCACTTTCTGAGATTTCAAAACCAGTACAGAGATGTATTAGTTTAATTTTGCTTGTCATGAAAGTGTTAATGGCTGGATTATTTCCCCAAATTCATATGTTGAAGCCTCAACTCCAAATGTGATTATATTGATTTGCAGATATGACCCTTCTAGGTAAAAAGATTAAATGAGGTCATAAGGATGTGGCTCTGGTCTGATAGGATTAGTGTACTTTTAAATGAGACACCAGACAGTTCATGCTCTTGCTCTTTTTCTCCCTCTCCATGTACCTCACTCTTCCTCTCTATCTCTGTCTCCTTCTCTGCCATGTAAACACACAATGAGAAGACAGCCACCTGCAAGCTAGGAAGAATCTCACTAAACCCCAACCATGCTGATCTCAGACTTGCAGCCCCCAGAACTGCAAGAAGATAAATTTCTGTTGTTTAAGTTACCTAGTCTGTGGTATTTTATTATATGACAGTCCAGGTAGACTAATAAAGACGACTCAAGGGGCACCTGGGTGGCTCATTCGGTTAAGCGTCCTACTTCGGCTCAGGTCATGATCTCACGGTTCATGGGTTCGAGCCCCGCGTTGCGCTTTGTGCTGACAGCTAGCTCAGAGCCTGGAGCCTGCTTTGGATTCTGTGTCTCCCTTGTTCTATCTGACCCTCCCTTGTTCACGCTGTCTCTCTCTCTCTCTCAGAAATAAAACATTAAAAAAAAAGAGGACTCAAGAGGGTAATAAATATAAACATTCTGAATCAAATAAATTGAAGTAAAGGAATCAATTGGAAGCACACTCCTTATAATTACATTATATTATGGTGAATTTCTATGCAAAAATTAACATAAAATAATATTATATAATTACTTACATGGGAAGAAAAACTATATATTTAAAAAAACTGCATATTAAGTGAAAGCTGAACATTATAAAACTTACCCAGCATGGACACTTATTTTATATATGTGTGTATATATTATATATGAAAATGTCAGTGGTGGTTATCTTTATTTGGTGAAAATATGAATCATTTAAAATTTCTTCTCCTTTTGGCTTAAATGTTAACTGCTTTAGATAAACCTGTAGATAAAAATGTAGTCTGACCAAATTTTAAAATATTACAAATTAGCACCTCAAAGCAATAAATGATAACAAGAATATTATGCCAGGATGACACATCTCAAATTTTGGAAAATTTTAAATATATTTCAAATGATAATGCCAGATTTTGAGAATCTTTCTACCTATGCATGAAGCATAGTTTATATAGGGTGTTTTATCTCTCTCCTCTGTCTCTGTCTTTATCTTAATCTCTATCTCTTATCTCTCTACGGCTGTCTATATAATTTTGAAACTTTATGCAGAGGATAATCTGATCGAATATCTGATCTTCATTCCATCTTTACTCTTCAATCCTGGCTCTTTGAAACTCAATCAAAATTATAGAGAACACTGGATATTTTACCCTGAGTGTGATAATTTAGGAGCAAAATTGATCAATAGTTTAGACCATTCAGTATTTAATTTTTAAAAAATGTTTATTCATTTTTGAGAGAAAGAGACAAAATGCAAGTAGAGGAGGGGCAGGGAGAAAGGGAGACACAGAATCTGAAGCAGGATACAGGCTCTGAGCTGTCAGCACAGAGCCCCATGTGAGGCTCAAACTCACTAGCTATGAGATCATGACTTGAGCCAAATTTGGGCACTTAAGTGACTGAGTCACTCAGGCACCCCGACCATTCAGTATTTAAACATTCTCATCAGAACCATGTGGGGATGAGATGTTGATCAGAAAATGTGATGATCTTTCCTTCAAAGTTAAACTCAGAAGTATTTTTGTTGTTTTAATTTTTTGTTTAAATTATAGTTAGTTAACACATAGTGTAATAGTGGTTTCAGGAGTAGAATTTAATAATTCATCACTTATATACAACACCCAGTGTTCATTACAAGTGCCCAACTTAATACCTTTCACCCATCTAGCCCATTCCCCACTCATCTCCCTTCCAGCAACCCTCAGTTTGTTCTCTATATAAACTCAGAAATATTAAGGTGAGTGCAAAGGTGGTTTGGAAGCCAGGAATGGGGTAAAGTATGCATTTATATGTATTGATTGACAGACACTAATCAAAGTTCCGTGATATCCTGGAGCTTATACTCTAGAGTAAGACATTAAGTAATTAAGCAATAAACAAGCAAGATAGATTCAGATGGTTATATGTTAACATGTTAACAGGACAAAATGAAAGAGAGTCGTGTGACAAAGTTGTCTAGGAAAGGGATGGTTTCAATTTGTGTGTTCAGGCAGGGTTTCTATAAGAGATAATAGTGAAAGGGAGACCTAACTGACCAGAAAGTGGATTCCATGAAGGGATTAGAGGAAAGATATTTCCAGCCACACAGATTTGCAAATACAAAGGCAGAAACAAGCTTGGCATTTACAAAGAACAGGACATTTAAAAGTCCTGTAGATGGAGCATACGAGCAGAGGAGCAGGTGGTGGGAGAGAAAGTTAAAAAGAACTGACATATGGGGTTTGTAGGCCAGAGCAAGGGATTTACATTTTGTTTTGTGTCGAATAGGAAGTCATCAGAGTGGCTTATTCAGAGTATTCTGATATGATTTTCATTTGAAAATGACCCTCCAGTTGACCAAGTTTATTAAAATCTGATGGAGTTGGGAAACAGAAAATAAGAATGGTTTTTACACATGAATCAAGTGAGTCTTAAGATACAACACATTAGAGAAACTTGTCTTACGAGATTAGCTGCCAGGGAGGCAGTGCTTAAGTTAAGAGACAATATATCAGAACCTGGTACCTCATCTCAATTGATTCACTCTGAATCTGTCCCAAGAATGTTTATGAGAATAAAAATTTAACTTACCCTGTAATTGCTCGCTCTTGGAATTTATTCTAGAGAGGGTAAGTCAGACATTAACCAATTAAACAAACGAAACACTAAGGAATGTGACACTAAACAGTAAATGAAAAAACACCATGGCAGGTCAACAGAGAAACTGCAAGAGAAAAGAAAGCTTCCTCGTTTTGGAAAAATGGACCTAGCATTTTTATTCTGTGTTAGGGCTCACAAATTTACAACTGACCATGTTTACAGGTTTCCCTCATTCTGTAAAATCAGAAGAAAAGCCCTACCTTGTGGAGTTGTAAAGTTACATAAAATAAAGCACATGTAGTACTTGGCACAATGCCCAACAAATGAGGTGGCCGATAGAAGATAGTTTGTCTCTACCTCTCTACCCCCTTACCCGCGTGATCGTCGTCATTGATAAAGAACATGTCTTATAAGAGACTTAACCTTCAGGATCCTTGGCTTCCTCACCCATAAAATAAGAAAGGTTGGACAAGACACTATCTGAGATGTCTCCTGTGCTCATAGCACTGTTTCTCTTTGCATACTAAAGTGGTCCCCATAGTAGCATGTCACAACAACGTGTCAATGACCACGGTCAGGATCACCTCCCAACTCAAACAATAGCTTCTCTTAATTACTGAGGCAACCCACATGTACCCTGTAAAAGGAAGCATCTGTTATAAGGATTTCCATTTAAGCTTTTGCACTGTTTCTAATGCCTTTGATGTTTTAATTATTGATAAAATATTAATGTATGTATGGCTGGTATTAAAATGTTCTTATCTCATTACAGAATAGTTGTGCCTGCTTTTTATTTTTAAACCTGCTGATTAAAATCTTTGCTACTCCAAAATATATTATGCTTTGCATAAAAACCAATATAAAGCTATGTAATTTTCTGGAGCTGCTTTTAAAATATTAAGTGTTGGATATCATGAAGTGAAGTGCGAGTAGATTACCTCTGCATTTTCAAGACTAAATTTATGATTATAAGTGACTTATAAGATATATTAAGGGAAATAATAAAATTACTGTATAATAAAATGATAATATAACTTTTCCTTGACCTATCATTTCACTCTTCCATCCACTCCAAAATGAGAAACTTCTCATCTAAATCTAATTGCAAAATTCATAAAGTACAAAGGGAAGAGTTGAGTGACAAAATGAGAAAACATCACTACTCTGTGACAAGGAGTTCAAAAGACAGGAAAACATCCCTATTAAGTAGCAAGAGATTGAATAGGAAACTAGAGAGCAAATTTTCAGCAAGGGAAAGTAGCTTTATACAGTTAGAGCTTAAGATCTAAGGCTGTTGTCTAAGTAGAGCATAAAAAGCAGAGTACTTTATCAAGTGATTATTTCAGTTACTTTTGTAGTGAATAGATTACACAAATGCATTACTTTGGCATGGGTAAAATAAAATAATAAATGTGCTGGGGAAGATAATCCACATAAATCTTGATAATTATAAATATACAACATTTATGGTATATTTTCATATTAGATACCAAATGGAAGACATAAAGGAAGATGGTTTTATTGGTAGAGCCTCAAATATATTAGTACTACATTTGTGACTCTAACAGTGGAATTTTCCTAAAATCTGTTTTAAGAGAGAGCCTTGTAATTAATTGTCTGTATCTCAAGGAAAATTCTTATTATTTCCCTGTAGATATATGTTTAGTAAGACATCAACTTATCTTAGTTTGGGAATTTTCAAAGTTAGAGTTCTACCGTTGTAAAATGATGAGATCAAGCCTGGGTCAGTTGCTACGGCAAAGCCTGAGTCTTCTAAGGTCGTGTAATGTAGATATATCAAATTCACAAAAAGACGATGATACAGCTACAAAATGACAAGGAAATCCATCATGAAGAGCTGCACAGGTCTTTTCATGAGAAGCTTATTATACATTCCAAGAAAGGAAATGTCATTTACTGGTTAACCTATCTAGTAGCTTTATGTGAACTGATGAATAAATATATTCATTCCTGTAATTGAAACGGAGTCTTCCCAGGCAAAGCTGCTATAGTGAATGAATATATTTACAAAGAATTTGGGTGAACTTAAATGTCTTGTATGTAAAAGGATTGGCTCTTATTATCATTTGTATAATTACTATATGATGAAGATGGTGCTAATTATTACAATAGCATCCTTATTCAGTGCCATTTGTCTAAAGAGAGCAAAGAAATTACAAAGTTTCACCTAAATAAGTTACTGTGGCAAGCATCAGAGGAAATACATTTGTCTACCAGACAGCAGAGCAGAAAGAAAATGTACTCATGTCAAAAGGAAAGCAAGTTTATTTTCCTTAGGGTTGGCTTTTGAGTTTCTCTGCCACAGAGCTGAGAAGATGGCTGATAACCCTGGAGAGGTCAATGATGTATCTAGCTGTGGAGCCCGAAGCCTACGAATTGAATTTCCTCAGACCTTTCCCTATTTTTACAACCCACAAAAAAAGACAAATGGGTAAAGCTCTGTTCATGCATTGGACTGAATTTGTTTTTATATGAAACTGAGTAATCCAACTTAGGAGACACATTCATGCTAATCCATCACCTGTAAGTGTTGCTAGGGAAGTTGGAGACCATTATAAACAGGAAAACAATTTATGGTAAATGGAAGAATGCCAGGAGTTAGGGTTCTGCTGAGAAAGAGATGTCAGTCTGAGGATAGTTGTTGGTCAGAAGAGAAATAGGGAAATATTCAAATGCATGATAATTATTTGCTAAGTGGATGTGGAAGGTATGGTTGACCCTTCATTTCTTTTGCATCAAAAGCAAAAAACTCAGCTCTTCATTTTAACTGGTCTCAAAGTACAATTTATTTTCAACCAGAAAAAGAGACTCCAAAATTGTTTTTATAGATATTGTCATTAATGCAAAATGAAATAATTTTCTAAATATTTTTACTAATTATATTAATTTCTGATATTTGTTATGGCATCCATAGTATCTCACCCATAGGAGCCACACAGTAAATGCTATGGGATTATGATTAGGTGGTATTGTTGTGGTTTACAAATCTATTTTATATAAACCTAGATAATTCATGGCCTATTTGGTCCCAAAGTAGGAAGGACATTGAAATTCTTTCATTGGAGAGGAAGCATTTTGCAGTTTCAGGATTCTACTGCATATCCTGCTCAAAGAGTCTCGGTTTCTTCAGAATATTATATAAAGATTCAACTATGAGCATGAATACTAATGAATTTTAAAAAGTTTAAAATCATATTCCATTTGTATGTGAACATTGAAAAATGATTAGGAGCTCTCCTCCCGGGTTCTCTTGAAGAAACCAGGTGTCTGAATTCTCAGAAATTGGTCCTTAAGGAGAGATCGGTCTCTGGAATGAGAACAAGGTTAGAGAATTGTATGAATTTTATGCCTTCCTCTTCTGATCAGGTGCCAAGACAACCGCATAAAATACTGCTAAAAAGGAAGCATTAAGAAATGCTAACAATGAGGAGAATGAACTCAAAAGACAAAGAGTGAAGAGATTTCCATTAAGATGTCAAGTAGTGCAAATATTAACAGTGCCTGTAGAATTAAGTTCTACAGGTTGTACTTTAAAACTATCTACAGAAAAAGGCGATCACTGACTTCCTTCTCTACCAATGGGCTACTCCAAATGTGCACAACTTATCTCTCTTGATGAAATAAAAATAATCATCTATACATTCAAAATATTTTTAAAATGTTGGTGGTATAGTGGTGAGCATAGCTGCCTTCCAAAATATTTTTTAAAAATATACTTCACATAGTAATGTGTGCTATGGGCAAGAGCTGTGAAATGGGGTGTGGGATGGAACAATAAATACCTCTATAAGAAGTAGTTCTTATTATTGTTTTATAGGATTTTTTTTAAAGGTTAACATGACTAACAAACTATAGCAGGAGTAATTATAATGACATGTATTCTATCTTGTCTTTGATTATATCTATAACATAATATAGCTATAATACATTTTTTGATATATTATGAGTCTGTCAATTAACACTTGTTAGGTGGAATCAGGGTGCCAAGTTGTGAGTCATGAGACATTGAAAGAGAGAAGCTTATTACAGGTCCTAGAGGAAGTATATGCCATGTCTCCAGGGGTCACAGAGGGAGTTCCAGGCAGAGTGCAGATAGAGAGGCAAGACTCGAGACACCTGCCTTTTTTAGGGTCTGTGAGAAGACCCTGCACCAAAGCCAGATTGGCCAATTCAAACCTGAAGACCAGAGGTTTAGTAAGGTGTCTTATTTAAGGAGCAAATGAGGGGAAGACTCTGAAAGGCAGGGGAGGGTGTTGATCACAAGGGCTGTTGGGAGCTCAGAACAGAAACTTTGGTGTTTCTGTTCTGTTTTTGTGTTTGCTTGTGACTCTGCAGGTTATTATTATTATGGGAGGTGCTAGTCTCAGTTCAAGGTCTCTTGATAGGTAGGCTAATTGGAAGGCAAGGTAGCAATGCCACGGAGCTGCTTAGCTAAACCTTCAAAATAGTGTACCATCGTATTTTTTTTTTTTATTTATTTTTGAGAGAGAGATAGAGACAGTGTGAACAGGGGAGGGTAAGAGAGAGAAGGAGACACAGAATCTGAAACAGGCTCCAGAGTCTGAGCTGTCAGCACAGAGCCCGACACGGGGCTTGAACCCATGAACCACGAAATCATGACCTGAGCTGAAGTTCGATGCCTAACCGCTGAGCCACCCAGGCGCCCCTGTACTGTTGTATTTTTGAGTTATAATCGAACTAATGCCAAGTTCATTGCAAGCATGTAAGAAAATACTTTTGAAATGCAACATTTTTCTACCTTTTCTTCTATGAACTTTTATTTTCAGGAACAAATAGAACTGCTGTTTTGGAGTTGGATTGCTTTCATTAAGGTACCAGATCTCGCCTTGAGACCCTTAGTTACAGGTACTTTGAAACTAGTGATCTGATTACCAAGACACTTTTAATTCTAGAGAGAATACAGGAAAATAGGGCTAAATTAGAGGTATTAAAAACACAGGTCAAGGATGAAGGTGTTTCTTTTCTAGGAGACAAGATATCTGGGAATTTAATTATTGCAGTCACCCTGTTTAAAATTAAAATAAAACCTTTCTGACTGTAAGAAACCTTGCCATTGTCATTTGTCACACACTTACTTAATTGTTCTGTTTTGTTTTGTTTTACTTATCTGTTTAATGCACATATATAGTACATATAGTGGTGTCAGAATTGTTAACCTGTCCTTCATGGAAAAGTTTTATCAACTAGGGTATAGTTCTTATACATATTTACTTTTGCCTTTAGTCTTATAGTCTCAATTCAATTCCAGTGTTACTGAGGTCAGAACCCTTTCCCCCACCAACACAGAGAGGTTATTTAGTACATTTTTAGTACAGTTCTATTTCTTGTCTCAGTCTTAATTCCATCCTGGAATCCCTCAACTTCCCCACAATTAAAAAAAAAAACCTGCATATATTTAGATTCTAGATTTGTATTGTAAAGTTCCAACGGTTTGGACAAATGCATTGCCATGTTTATATCATGCTATATCATACAGAATAATCTCACTATGCTACAAATTCCCTGTGCACATCTATTCAATTCTTCCCACTCCCAAAACTACTGGAAACCATTGATCCTTTGAACTTCTTTTTTTTTCAAGTTTATTTATTTTTTAAAATTTTTTATTTGAAAGAGAGCAAGAATGCAGCATGGCAGAGAGAGGGAAAAAGAGAGAGAGAGAATCCCAATTACTGTCGATGAAGAACCCGATGAGGGGCTTGAACTCAAGGACCATGATGAGATAATGACTTGAGCCAAAGTCAGCCACTTAACTGACCAAACCACCCAGGTACCCCTGATCTTTTGAACTTCTGTAGAGTTTTGCTTTTTCCAGAATGCCATGTAATTTGAATCATACAGTATGCAGTCTTTTCAAAGTAGCTTCCTTCACTTAGCAAGATGCACTTAAGATTCATCCATATATATATATATGGATATATGTTTTTTCTCATGACTTGATAGCTTGTTCCTTTTTATTACCAAAGAGCATTCCACTACACGGATGTACCACAGTTTATTTATCCACGCACTACTGAAGGACATCTTGGCTGCTTCCGTTTTTAGACTATTATAAATAAATCTTTTATAAATTTTGTGTTCCATTTGGGGTGTGTGTGTGTGTGTGTGTGTGTGTGTGTGTGTATACATAGTTTTCAAATCAGGTGGGTAGATACTTAGTAGTATAATTTCTGGATTGCATGGTGAGACTATGTTTAGCTTATAAGAAACTACCTCAATGTCTTCCAAAGCAACTCTATCATTTTCATTTCAACCAGCAATAAATGAGAGTTCCCATTGCTCTGAACCTTTACCAGCAAAATATTGTCAGATATTTTTGGTGGGGGCGGGGTTAAATATTTGAATAGGTCCATAGTGTAATCTTGTTGTTCTTTTAATTTGCTTTTCCTAATGACAAATAATATTGGGCATCATATATATATATATTTTTCTTGTCTTCTATTATGCCATCTATATATTTTCTATGGTGAGATATATGTTCAAAACTTTTGCCTATTTTTTAATTTGTTTATTTCCTTATTGTTGAGTTTCATGGGATTTTGGTCTATTTTGGATATAAACCTGTTTTAGATATTTTTTTTCAAATACTTTCTCCTAGCTTTTGACTTGCCTTTTCATTCTTTTATCAGTATCTTTTCTGAGTGAAAGTTTTTAATTCTAATAAAGTCCAACTTCTCTATTTTTTTTTTACAAGGATACAAGGATCATCTATTTGGTATCATATCTAAAAACTAATCTCCAAGCCCAGGTTCACATAGATTTTCTCACATGTTTTCTTCTATTTTTTTTTGTTTTAAAATTTTTTAATATTTTATTTATTTCTGAGAGAGAGAGAGAGAGGCAGCATGAGCAGGGGAGGGCCAGAGTGAGAAGAAGATACAGAATCCGAAGCAGGCTCCAGGCTCTGAGCTAGCTGTCAGCACAGAGCCTGACACGGGGCTCGAACCCACAAACCGTGAATTAATAACCTGAGCTGAAGTTGGATGCTTAACTGACTGAGCCACCCAGGTGCCCCTCACATGTTTTCTTCTAGATGTTTTTAAGCTATACATTTTACATTGACACCTATAATCCATTTTGAGTTAACTTTTGGGTAATGTATAAGGCCTGTATCTGTGTTCCTTTCAAGGACTAGTTGTAGATGGCATGTAAGATAATAAAATCTGTGAGTCTTATGCATTTGATGTTACAAATGATTTGGTACACTTTAAAAATATCATGAAATAAGCCAAACAGTGACAAAAATATGATTAGATGTTCTATATTTTTTTAAAAATTGTGCTAAGTTGTGTGCAAATGCTGAATACCAAAAGGACGTGTGTCTTGCTGTTCAGTCAATGGCATAGTTAAAGGTATGAACACGAGGAAGTTAAGAAAACAGCTTTTATAGGCTCTGGGTGCAGTCAACATACCATATCATAAGAAAACACAAATTGAGACAATTGGAAACACAGATGATAAAAAGAGGCTGGCTGAACCCTGTTAAAATTTATTCAGACAATATTACTTTGATGGGGAATTGATGGAAATATTTAAAATACTGCATTGCAAAGAAAAAATAAACCAGGAATCAATACAAAAAGTATGAAGGCACCGAAATGGGAAAAAGAGGCCAGTACTTTATGATTCAATTAATTTTGGTTCAAGTACAATTTGTGAACATGCTCTGCCATGTACTTGGGTGACAGAAAGCTCAGTAACACATTAGCCTCCTCTTAAAGGAGCTCACCACCAAATAGGGAGAAAGACAGGTGTTCAAATAATGTAAAAGATATATCTTAATAGATTTATGTACAATAGGTGAGTGCTCACTAGAGAATTTACAAATGTGTCGATAGTGCACTCCAAGTAGAAAGAATAACAGATGAAATAGTACAGAAGTATGAAACTGCATTGTATATGCTGGGATTTATAAACAATTCAGTAATTTGGGAATATAAAACATAAGCAATTAAAAAAAAATTTTTCTTAATCTCATATTCTTTTATAAGTAGGTATCCAAGTGGGATAAGATGATCTTAATATGCATATGAATAGCAGTTATAACACTTCACCTCTAAGTATGTTTACTAGAACTCATCAAATAAATGATTCTTCTCTTTTAATCAAGAAATGAAAAAATTCTTCTGTCCTGTCTACCTCTTGAAAATGTGAAGCATATAGAAGGAGTCTATCTATTCAGATTCATTTCTACCCATCCATTTTGATTCTAGTCACATGCCATAGTAGAACCCAAAGATACTGGTTAATAAAAGGAAGGAAAAAACTAATGTACCCATAAATTATGTCAACCATACAAATGACAGCTCTTAGATGATAACCCACTCTTATTATAATATTTTAAGCGCCATTATCTACCCAAATATACATTTCTATAGCATCATTCACCCAAATTTGTAAGAACATTTAGAAGGCTAATGTTTTGTAGCAAAGTAGTAACCAAAAAAAGCAATCAAATACTTCCAGTTTTGTGCTGGTGCTGGGTTATAAGGTTCACAGAAGCCAATTGGGTATATTCCTTTCCCAATCTACATTCAAGTGACCTTTCCATAGCAACTTGAAACTAGCCACAGTGGAAGTATGTATAACTGAAAATTTCTTTATAATTGTCTTTCAATATTGGAAGGACAATTATTTCAGAGTTTTTAGACCTCTTGAGCATGTCCTTAAAATACCTATACATAGAAAAACCTTAAAAATAGGTATGGATCACTTGACTGTATAAATGAAGTGATGATATGTTTTGGAAATCATTGTTGCTGTTAACATTGAAAAATTTGCTTCCAACATAAGAGCAAGTCTCAAAATAATGGAAGTTTTCATGTCAGCCAAGAATAATGGGATCTAAATTATCAGTATTTCAACCACCCAAGTTCAGAAACAGATAACTTTATGAGGCTATCATATAAATGTCCTTCATGTGAACCACGCTGAGATTCGGAATCAAATACAGTCTATATTGGAAAAGGATAGAATGCCTGTGAATTTCCACAATTTGTCTGTATTCTGTGTATTAAGCTGTCAGGGACTATCTAAATCACTTCCTTTTCTGTCACTCTGTCTTTGGACAACATCCTTTGAGACACAACAGCATTCAGCAACGACCTTTCCCTCTCGCCCCACCCCCCGCCCCCCAAAGTCTCAAAATGATATGTAAATCCTGCAATTCATCATGCTCTGTGTAGTACAGGTTTAATTCTTCCTCCTAGGCCTCAATCTGCTGAAACATTACTCTGATATACAGTACAAAAGCAGTAACAAAGATGTTCATATCAGCCCATTGTGAGTTGGTGGCAGGCAGAGAAATCAATGAAGCCTAGGGGACAATAGCTGGAGTTTAAACAGGCTGCTGAAATTTGCTAAGATGCAGACAAAGGGCCCATGCTGAAAGGCTAGCTGCAGTGGAATTCCTTGGCCTCCATTATGTGGCTGAAACAATCCTTACTCAGAGAGTGGATTTGCATCTCTAATAGAGTTCAGGCTCTGTTTGTGAAAGGCTTTCGCTAGGCCTGACCCCTCGTCTCAAGAGCACACTGATACCCAGCGCCTTGCCTCTGCCTGTCCCACACCACAGAGAGCAGTATCATGGGAAAATGCACTAACTTAAAAGAAAGCAAAGGAAGGCAAGAGGAAGGGAAAAAAATGAAAGGCTTGAGGCAGTTTTGGTGGTACTTAGCGGTGAAAATTACTTTGGCAAATAATAGAACCTAGTGCTGGTAATTACTGCTAACAAGCTTCCCCCAGCCCAAATGTGACACTTGGGCTGATGTGAGAAAAGCTGATATAGGCCAAGCTTATTAAGCTTCAATGAAAGGGAACCTTTCCCTATGAAAATATAGCAACTCAGGAGCTTGCAAATCTTGTAATCTAGTGTTACCAATTATTCAGTAAAACAGAAAAATGGTGCTGCAATATTTAAAATGCTTCTTGGATTTAATTCAGTATGGTGCCCTAATCCCAAGCAGCTGTAATCATGAACATCATTGGTTTCCTAAACGTGCCCTCCTGGTTCCAAACAAAATATTGTGGGTACTTCATCTTCTACTTCGTGTTAGGGACCGCTGGGGAAACCTTTCATACTTGATGTCCAGCAGATAACAGGACAAAACATTTTTCTTTGGGAGATCATGAAAAAAATAAAAGAAAACAGTCATAATCTGAAACAAGGCAATAGAATTTTGCTCGAACATGCTCATGACTTATTCATGATCTTAATTTCAAATATAATTTTGTGTGGTCTGACATAGTAATGTCAACTTCTTCATCAACTTTAAAATTGCTTTAATTAGTGTGAGAAATGATCACATGAAGTTATAGCATCTATTATTATATTAATGAAATATTGTGCCTTATTTGAGAGTAAACTCATATTTCATAAGTAAAAATGAATAAGAAAATAAGAGATGTCTCAGAAATGTATCTTATTTATTACCATATTTACTGCATACAGGAAAAGATCATATTCTTCCTTATTTAGGACACAAGGATTTGTTAAAAGAGGAGTGCTTCTTATACATAGCAATAACCTCATGAAAGATAAATGCTTAATTCAGCATTTCGACTTAAATTTCATTAGAATTATCTGGCACATTTATAATCTTCACACCCTCATGCTATCATAGATTTTTTAAAAACATTACAATTGGCTCTATGATATACATGACACCTTTAATATCTAGCAAACTACAGAAATTTTAAGTATAAGTTCATTTAATTCAGTAAAACAAAATCATATGCTACTGTGGACCTGAAAGGGTTCAATTACAACTGAATTTTAAACTTTTCAATGTAGCTTTGACTTCTTAATAATCCATTCGTGCATTGCTTAAATGTACCAGTTGAATATTTCCAGTAATTTGTTTTTCTGTAGCCTAATTACATTGGGCATGCAACAATATTAAGAGATGAGTTGTACACAATACCATTTAAGAATTAGTATGGATATTTAATCTGTATTTTTACAATATGACTGTTTTTACAAGTTGCTTAAAACACATTTTTAAAATGTTGTGCAACATAATGGAGCCAAGAAGTCACACACTTGTCTAATTATTCACTTAAAAAATACCTATTTAGTTTTAAGGCTCTCTTGTGTTTTATGATCATGTAGCCTTTAAGCCTACAATGTCCTTCATTCAGCAAAGTGATGATTGTTCATATATGTAGGATTACTGCCATGTGTTGTAGTTAAACTATTCATTCTGCAATCAGGATAGTGAAAATAGATTTTGACAATTTTACACTAAAGGAACAGAATGAATTTTTAATATTTCCTTAGATGAAAAGTAAGTAATAAAAAGTTAAAGACAAAGATTACTAAAATTTTGCATATTAAATTTATAACACTAACTCAAGATATTCAAAAGACTTTTACCACAAGTTACTAACTAAACTTATGCTATTCTTATATTCAATTAATTGCTATATAGAATTATTTATTTTATTATTCCTGTGCTTGTGCAGATAAAAAGATTTTGTTATTCATTTATTAAGATATTTGCTTAAACTATGAGTATTATAATATAAATTTATTTTTAAATAACTGCATATGACTTATCTCCAACTCTTTTCTAGTAAGATGGTAAGTAAATCTAATGAAATTATTTCATCATTTACTAAATGTAGTATATACACAATAGCCTACTACTTATGAAAGCTCTGTACTTTTCATCTAGACCAACTGTGGTTTGAAGTCTTTTAAAGGCAAATAGAATCGTTCAGATGAACATTGCTTATAATCAGTGAAGTATATTTTGCAAAACATGAGTAATCTGTGATTTTATTTAATTTTTAAAAAATTTTTAGTGTTTACTTATTTTCAGAGAGAGAGCACAAGTTGGGGAAAAGAGTGAGGAGGAGAGAGAGAATCCCAAGTAGGCTTTGCACTGTCAGCACAGGGACCCCAACGCAGGGCTCAAACTCAGGAACTGTGAGATCATGACCTGAGCCGAAATCAAGAGTTGGAAGCTTAATTGACAGAGCTACCCAGGTTCCCCAAGTAATCTGTGATTAAAAAAAAATTAATTTAATTTTCAAACTTTACCAAATGATAATCATTTCATAATATACAATAATAAAGAATTATCTCTTCTGTATAACCCAACAATCAGTAAAAAAAAAAAAAAAAAAATCATTGGGAATTTTAAAGAAACTAAATAAACGAATAAACAATATAGCCTTTCCTGTTTTCTTTTTAAGCAATGTGAAGTTTTTCAGATAGGTTTCATGTATGCCTCTGTGTGTATGTGTTTTAAGATGTTATCTTCACCTTGAAGCAAAATGCATACACTTAAAATAAAGAAAACCCCTTTCTGACTGGTAATAAATACTTTAATGAATTCATATAATTGCTGTACTAATGTGAACTGCATAGGATATTGACGTTGCAAAAAGAGGAAGTATATGTTCTTAGTGATGCTTCATGGCAAAAAATAAAAATAAATGTATAAAGGAAAGGAATGAAATAATGCTGACCAGGGTGAACAAAAGACAGAGAGAGAGAGAGGCTAAGAAGGAAGTGGGTAGAGAAATTGATGAAGCTGGAGAAGCCCAGGTGGGGAGAGACATGGAGAGGGGAGGGGATGGCAGAAACAGAGGGGGAGGAAGAACAAGGAAACTCAGGTCTCCCCAATACGAACACCAAAATTCACGATTTTCATAACCCTGTATTCACTTAGAAAAATTCCAAGTTTTGTCAGTGATGCATTTCATCTACTTCATAATTCCCTCTAAGCTTTACCTACAACCTATTATGATGCATTTTGTTTCATCACAGGGAAAGCCTGTAGTTGAAAACAGACTTTATGAAAAAATGAGCTTTTCAAAGCTCTATTGATACATTTCTATGGAGGAAAAGAATGACGAAAGTTAATGATGATGCTAATGAGTCTGAAAAAGCCATGCAAACAAATTTGAAGAATCATCATAATCCTTAGACCATATATTATATTTTTTAGGTGGAGTAAAACCTTGGTTTACGAGCATCATTTATTTCAGAAACATGCTTGTAATCCAAAGCACTTATATATCAAAGGGAATTTCAAGAACCATTGGCTTGGTTGTGATCATGTGACATTCGGCAACTCGTACTACTTGTATTCCAAGACGTCACTCGTTTATCAAGTTAAAATTTTTTAGAAATGTTTGTTTACTCATCTGGTGGAACACTTGCATAAGAAGTTACTCACAATCTAAGGTTTTACTGTATAGGGTAGAGAAAATTAAGGGAAGTACTAGTTCATAAAGGAGAATGTGGAAATTGATTTCAAATACTTTACTCTGCAAAGGTATATGTCCAAGATAATATATAATATATATGTCTCATATAATATCTATTTTTAAAATAATTTTTTACAGAAAATTTGGAAGCTGGAAAGGATCACCAGATGAGACTGGTCACTGAAAATAGGAGCTTGCTGAGATCTTCGGTCACACTGATGCTTACATGGAATTCTCAATTGTTTAATTCCATACACTATGTGCTACCATTTCATCCAGTTTCGAAAGTGCTCTTCCCTTTGACACATGCATTTCCCTTCCTCTCTCCATTACAAAATGTTAATTCCTGTAGATCCTCCCTCTTGTATCTCTCATGTCTGCTGCTTCAGATCCATCTCATTCCCTTTTCTCTGACACTGCATCAGCCTCTAAATCCCTTCCCCCTTTCTCCACTGTTTACCTGAACAGCTTACTCTGTATAGAGCTGTCACATTAATTATCCCAATGTTCAGATTCAATTGTGTCCCACTTGTTCCCAGAAACTTTCCTGTCTCCCTACTGCCTTCTGAATTGGACTCTTGCATTCCTCCAGCAAATAGTCAAAACTCTCCAAATCTACACCAAGCAAATTTTCCAAACATATTATCCATCCCTCTATTCTGCACATACCGACACCCTTACAAAAGAGGACAGTTCCACGGTTTTGCCATATCATGACTCTGGTGCACTTTTTAGACCACCGGTGTTCTACTGGAATCTGCTTCCTCTACTTCTCTGCATCTCTGTTTACTAACTTTGAAGTGTGACTTTTACGATGACATCTGCCCAGACCTCACCTACAAGCAGTGCCTCTGAAACTTCTTTGTCTCTAATGCTAAATAGGACTGTACCTTATTATAATACTTGCATATGCAAATTGTGTCTTGTAATTCTCAAGAAAACATAGTACATTTCCTTCCCATACTAACACTAAATTAACATCGAATACATGGAAATAGGGAGATACCAAGTGTTTTTAACTTAACAACAGTAAAAAAAAAAGATATTTATGATGTCAACAGTTAGGTTATCAGGTGTAAAAATCACTTTCCTTTTCTTAAATTAAAAATAGCTATATTGCCTTTTAGTGGCAAAATTCAGTATAGCCTTTAAATCAACTGGTCATTTTCAATAATGGATACAATTTATTATGTTGAGGAATGTATTTCCAAGTTAATATTTTAAAAATCAGAAAATGGAAAATACTCCTCAGATAATCCTTAGACTTTAATTATGCTTGCACTTGAAATATAAATGTGGATAAATACTGCGCCATACACTAGCCTTTGGAATGTGACGGAAAACGCATTATATTCATATAGTCCTTCCATAAAGAAATAATACTGCTATTTCAAAATGTTACAGGATATGATATTTCTAACAACAGTATTTTAGATCAGTATAACATATAACTTTATAATGAGGTTTATAAAATCTCTAATTTCTGACACTCCGGGAAGCAGCTTGTTTTGAGATGGATAGATTGATTAGCTCCAAGCTTTCCATAGAGAAAATACGGCAGGCATCTTGGAACAGAAATAAATAAGGTTTATTTTTTAATGGAAACTTTAACATAATTCTTTATTTCTTGTTATTTCACCCAACTGAAAGACTACTTTTTTAGTTCTTTTATTTAAGACATTAGCATATAAATAAAAATCCTCAAAGTTGATAGACTATTTTCAAAAGAATGTCATTCATTCTATACTGAAATTAAGTAATTGTTGATGCATTTTAGAATGAAGTTATAGAATTTTTTAAATCTTCCCTTTCTTTCCCAAATTCACAGAATGATCATTTAAATGGCAGTTATAAACAAACACACAAATAAATAAAGTGGCTTTTATCATATTTGCTATGATTTGTAAGCTGGAGTATACATTAAAACTCTCTTGAGTTGACTATGAATTTAGTAAACATAACTGTATAGCAGCTGAATGTCTTATTTTGAAGATAAAAGTGAGTTCTAAAAAAGGTAGTGTCAACTTGGATATTTGGTTTTTTTGCTTTAAAAATTTTCTTTCATTCTGCTGAATACTACAGAAACCTTAAAGTTCTTCTCAAAACTTAACCCCATCCAAATTTATGCTACCATGATATGCTTTTATATTTTCCTTAGTATTTCTGGCACTGTAACATGTGTTTAATATAAAAGCAGCAACAATGGGCTACTTAGTTCTCTTGTTCTTTGAAACTTTAAAGAGTATTTTACTCATTTACCAACATCTTGGTGAAATTGGCTAAAATCTTATGACTCAGATTTCCCATTTGCATTATCAAGTGTGGAAAAGTCATTAATAATTCACCATTTTAAACCATTCCCAGCCTTTTGCATATTATCCACAGTGCAAAATAAAAGGCTTACATTGTGTTTGGTTTCAATACCTGAGGTGTCTTTTGTGTGGTCTCTACAAATTCCTACCTCATGATGTGAAAATAGTTTCGTATTGGGTAATGTGGTGCTCTGCAAAGCTAACTTAATTTTTAACACGACTCTCATGTTATTATGGAATCTTCCACCAGTTGTCAATATGTAACAGACCTCTGTGAAAATGTGAGAGAGACACAATAAATTGTCTAATTTCATTTTAACATTTTACATGAAAATTGTAGTACCATTTAATGAAATGCTCAAAATATTTTATTTCCCTATATTAGTCTTGGGTTTCAGAGAGCTCCAAAAAATAGAAGAATGTATTTCTCATATTCCAGATAGAATAGCATGATGATCAAATGTATTTTAGTGAGAATTTTAAGACTAAATATAGAATAATGTCTTAAGCCCCCCTTAACATTAGGTTCCACCTATTGGAGTTATTTCATCTGCTTCCACACAAAGAGAAAAATGTGTGCATTTAGTTTTTGTTGTAGCTGAGGACAAAGACAACATACATTTTTGAACTTGAATTTTCAGATCATAATAGCATTTTGTCTCCTTGGTGTTTCTGTTTTCTTTCCTTTTACCATCTGGATGACTTGTTGAAGGGAATAAAGAGAGAAGGCTGCATACAGGGGAAGCCACCGATATCATTGGCAAGTGAAGCTCACGACAAATAGATATTGTACGGGCAAACACCAAATGAGCTTTCACGCAGGGCTCTGTCAGTGTCATTCAGCTTTGCCTGAATGGATAACCCTCTCATGATTTATCTTCCATTCATCAAGTCAATGCCTGGTATCTTTTCAGTTGTGATGGATAAGACCTTGCTAAATTGACTACTGCCTGCTGAGCATTGTGGAGCCTGAGAACTGAACAAGAAGGGGATCCAGTCATATTTCATTCATATAGTAAGTCAGCCATTCTCAGTAGACTTAAGGACTGAGGATTATAAAGAGCCTTGTTTCAGCTGGCCCATTGGGCTGGACCAGAGAGTAGTCAAGGATCCATCTAGTTTCCAGGACTTGAAAGTAAAGTAGGAAATGGGATATTAGTAGCTTCCACAGCAGGTCAAATGGAAAATAGAAAACCAATATATTAAGAGGGAACTGCTGCTCCTTCAGGTCTTATTCTTGATGATAAATATTTAGCCAACTCCTTTCAAACATCATGCTTATTTTATCATGAAAAATAACTATATCAGATACACATTTCCTCCCATATTTGACTGAAAAATTTATTACACTTCATTACAGCCGTGAGCATGGTCGACTTATTCAGTTGTCTATTCTTCAACTGCTAGAATAGAAGAATATCGAGATCAATCAGTGTCTGTAGGTAGATGGAAATATGACAGTAATAGACTGGTATGGGGAAGAAGAGATCAAGGGAGGGAGGAAGGAAAAAAGGAAGGAAAGAAAGAAGAAAGGAGAAACTTAAATTAATACATTGCATTTAGGATTTGAAGTATGGGCATACATTTCTAAGTACTGTGGTTTTTTCCACTTGAATAAAAATCAACCTTAAAACTTTCTGAAATGGTTGGTTGAATGTGAAGTGTGAAGCACCTTCACAGGTGTTGCATCTTTTGGTCCCCTTGATAATTGCCCCCCCCCCCCCATTTTAAAGACATAGGTGAATCGCTTTAGTCATACAGTGAGTACACTTCTCCATTCAAGTTCTTAAGTTCAGGTATCCTTTAGATGAGAAAGCTATCAAGTGCCTTATGTTCATCAAATCATACAAGGCATTTAAAATGCCAGTGTACACACTTAAAATCACTGCCACAGTGTAAAGTATTCAAAGATATGAATACTGCAAATGAAGAATTCCTGTAAAAATGGGGACCATTATCATTATACAGTACCAAAAGTAAAGAAAAAATTAACAAACACAAATATACATGAAAAATAAAACAAATAACAGAACATCTTCTATCTTCATACTCTGGAGATTAAGATAACTTATGATTATTTTGTACACTCACAAAGAACTACTTAAAAAGTAACCTCCATGTCAAAATATCATTTCCTTTAATTTTGGGTCTGCTTTTAAAATTTGATTAATGGATTCCTAAGAGTATTACATCAATAACATTTGGGAAAAGATACTAGAGTATTATTAATTCTTCTGAAATGTATTGGCAAGGATAATAGATACGTTAGATAGATATGATGGATTTCCTTAAACACACACGAAATAGGGAGGAAACATGTACCTCTTGTGTATTTCCAGGAAGGAACAATCTAGAAGTCTTTTTTTTCTTCAAAAGTAGATGCCCTTGTTTGAAGAGTAAGCTAAATTTCTAAGCCTAGGGACTGAACGCGGTACTCCACAAGACCATACCTTACCATACTATAAGAAGCATTATGCAAGAGAAAATAAATGGTCGTGAGAAAGAAGTTTGGAGAAGAGAGTGAGAAGTAAGTGATAGCCTTGTTTGTGTGTTTTAAAAATTTCCTGGCTAGGCCCCTCTCCTAGTTACATTTGCTTTGAATTTTCACTTTTTGTTTACCAAATGGAATGTACTTTTTTAAGGAAGCAGAATAAACAAAAATACCCCCCTTTGATAGCTTAAGGCATAGACATCATTCCAAAAATGGATAGATCAAACATATAAAGAATGTCTATACACACACACACACACAAACACACACACACACAATGTCAGTGTAAAAATCCTACTGATCTTCATAACCTCTTTTCCTAGAGCTTGGTATAAATCATTTTCAAAGGCTAATAATAAAATTGTAGATTTCTTTTCAGTTTTTGCTTCTACCCTCCTGACTTGATCTGTATTCATTTCTCTATTAATCAGCTGTGCCAGAGAATGGGCAAAAGATTATAGAGATAACCCAGAGTTAGTGTTTTTTGTATAAACAGCCAAAGAATCGGCTAGGAGGGCTTTAACAACATAGCTTAAAATAAGGTTCTGAGTCTCTCATGGTCTTAAATGTTGAGAACAAACTGAGGACTGATGGGTATGGGGGGAGGGGAAGAGGGTGGTGGCCATGGAGGAGGGCACTTGTGGGGATGAACACTGGGTGTTATATGGAAAGCAGATTGATAATGAACTATTAAAAAGGGAAAAAAAAATAAGGTTCTGAAATTGTCCTGGTGTATAAGTTGTACTTTATTTTTTAAAGAAGTTATGATTTCTTTCTTTGTTCTATCATTAAAGGAAATAGTTAATGAGTTAATGATGAACCAGTTTGATTTTAGTAAATTAGCATTGTAAGGCGTAATGGTATTTTTTAAACTACCATTAAGTGGTTTGAAAAGAAAAATTGGTGATCTGAGTGCTTATTTGGGATCCTTTTAGAGGATAAAACTGAGAGAATAACACCCAATGTGTCCTACTACATGCACCAAATCTCACAAATGGGTTGCATTTAACTTTTATTCTGTAAGTATTTATTCAGTGTTTTCTAAGTGCCAGATGTTGTTCGGGGAAATTGGAATACATCACTGAACAATATACATAACCTTCACATCCTGGAACTTATATTCTGAGTATAGGAGGAGACACAAATTATAATATATGTTAAAATTGTGATTAATATCAACCAAGAGTTGGAAAAACAGGATACTTGAATGCTTTTTGATAATTTATTCATAGGTCTGCTCTTTAAAAAATCCTCAAGATTTTCTACTTTTTTTTTTCTTTTAACAAAATACTTTTTTTTCATGACCTTAAATCCTTAAGTACTTCGGCCTAGTTCATAATGTCTCAAGGTTACCAGATAAATAAAAACTGACCTTGGACCAAGAGCAAGAAGGTCTACCTTCTGGCCCAATCTTAGCTATCCGCTGTCTGAGCCCCACATAGATACACATGGCCCCCAAACTCACTGAAAAAGTAAATGGGAATCGGTGCCGTCTGCCCCACTGCTAGAAAGTATTTAATATCAAATCATAGAATGTCCAAGGAAGTACTTTTAAAAGGATAAAGAACTCTGCACCTCATTCGGCATCTTAACACAATGGCTGCCACTCAGTGGATATTCTGCTTATAACTATCGAAAGAATAAATAAGTGAGTGAAAAAAAGCAAACGTTGACATGATTTATATTATTCTTTGGTCATCTGTTTTGTGAATGTTTGATCTTTCAATTCAAGCTTTTTAGTGTTAAAAATAAAGTCAATTTCTCCCTCTCAGGTGGCACAGAGATCATTTTTTCACAGAATCTAAATTCACTTAAGTGCTTTTAATGAAGGAGTTTTGTTGAAAGAAGCAAACAAAAGCCCTGTGTATTAATGATAATGAGCATATTGCTTATTAAATTATGATGGTTCCATCAGGTGCTCCTTGAGTACTGTTAGTTCTGCAAAGAGGCTTAATTTGTATATTTTAGGGTTAGCATAAGTATCCTGCCATGTAATACATTCAGAACAAATGAGTACTTAGCTCAGCAGCGGCTGAAGGATTAAGAAGTAACATAAAATCTTTATGAAGTTTTATACAAATGAAATTTTTCTTCACTTATTGCTGTTTTATTTTATATTCACAATTTGTTATTTCTCCCCCATGCTTAATATTTTCCCCTCTGGTCTGATAGAATGAAGAATAAAATAACATAAATATTGAAAAGCAATTCATTTCTCTGACCAGGTCTCCACATATTAAAGACCTGGCAACAGGGGGTAGAAAATGGAAGATTGAAAACCCAGACTTGGTTGCACTGTCACTTGGCTTCAGTCTAAATCTCGGTTATGTGATCAACCACGCATGTGAACAAAAGAGACATCCTCTGAAGAGAGGAGGGGTTTCTGATGGAAATCACAGGGATAAAAAAAAAAAAAAAAAGAATATAGACTGGAAAAAAGGCAAGAAGATAGGTGTCAGGGCCTTGTGGGTTTTGCTAAATGGGTAGACACCCCCACGCTTTTGCAGTAATTCTTTTCTTCTTAATCTCCAACCCTCTTTTTCAGAATGCATTAGGTCCAATCCAAGAATCTGTTATAAAGGAAAGTTTTGTATATTTTTGAAGTGTGTGGGAAAGAAGTGTTCCTGGGGAGGCTGTGTTTAGGAATAGATTTTGGAAGCATTTTCTGAGGGGAAAAGGTTTTAAGAGGAATACTTTGTTAATAACTACTTAGTCTGAAATTCCGGGGTTACCTCTTGAGTGTTTTTTCTTATCTACCACAGTACAGTGTATGTCTACACAAATCAAGCTATCCAACTCTCCAGCCAGCCAAAGGACATGGAATCATCAGAGGAAATTTTTCGAGCATGAATGATATCAGACTGGTCTTTTGCCTTTAGTTACTTTTGTGAAGGAATTAGGGCAATATATTCACCAGGACAAACATGGAAACAATGAAAAATATGAGGTAATATTAAGTTGAATCCACAATATTACACCAGCATGTTCAATTTATGTTTACTGTGAAAAAACTTGAAACAAAAAAAATGTGGAAAAATAAAATACCACAGCCCACCCAGAAAGGGGAAATTTTGTTTACTGAGCACCAAAGTCAATGTTTATCCTACTCACAGTTGGAAAAACAGAGTTAGCTCTCTGAAATTTTGTGAGTTAACATGACAAATGTTTCTGAAAAGATTCTCACTCAACACATACACTCAGAACTGAAGGACTGACTCTACTCATTTGCATCATGAACTAAATGGAATTACATAGGTATTGAGAATCTTGATATATAAAATTTAAAGATCAGATTAAAGCTATTCCTTATTTCCTCTTTCTGTTATATTCACAATGCACACATTCCCTGTTATCATAGTCATTAAACCTTAGGTAAGTAGTTGGGAAAGTAAAAAATTTGAAATAGAATAATTAAGTCATTTAACCCCACAACCAATTTAGAGCTGCAAATAACAGCTTATATATTTAATGTGTTGGGTGAATTACAGTAATGTTGGAATCTCTAATCCAAAATTAAATCCCTTTTGTGTATGTTAAGGAATGGAAGCGAAAGAATAAAAACAGAAAGGGAAAGGAAATATTTTTTACTGTTTATTCAAACATCCACACAGGCACAAAGAGTTCTTTATATTCACATGCGTTGCTCCATGACACTGCTAGATTGCAAAATAATAACTTCTCCTCTTAAACATTAAGAAAAAAACATTTAAAAAACCCCGCAAAAAATGAAAAGCTTTTAGGGAACATTAGGATTTAACATGATTTAACATTAGGGTTTAATTTTTTTGAGTTATATCACCATTCTGAAAATGTCCAGAGCCTAGCCAGAAAGTGTAACTCAATAGTAACTATTGAGACAAGAGAACTATTTGTATTTGAATTTGTCTAACTGTTGACTTCCCAGTGGTGTCCATTTTAACTTACAAATTTTAGTGAAGCTTTTCCTGACTATACATCATAACATCACTATAATAATCATTAATGCTAGCAACCCAATGAAATATCTAATAGTTTCCCAATATGAATTTTAATATGAATTTGTGTATTTTTTTTTAATGAGACTGTCTTCCATTTTCAATACACACAAAATTTTAAAGTTAGCGTGTGGTTTATTAACATGTTAGTGTCCTGAGAAAAAGAAAATTTTATTGAATAGAATTAAACACAAAAAAACAGGGCTCCTAGGTGGCTCAGTCGTTGAGCATCTGGTTCTTGATTTCTGCTCAGGTCATGATCTCACAGTTGGTGAGGTTGAACCTCCATAGCAGTCTCTGTGCTAACAGTGTGGAGCCTGTGTGGGATCCTCTCTCCCCTCCCCCACTCATGTCTGCTTTCTCTCTCTCTCAACAAATAAACATAAAAAAGTAAATAAACAGAAAACAAAAGAACAGGTAATCTTTCTTTCTTAGAGTTTACTGTGTCCCAGGTACTGTCGCGGTAGCTTTGTATCTATGATCTCATTTTTTGGATTCAAGAACCTCGGAAGAAGACACTATTGTCCTATATCACTGAGGAGCAAATTAGCCTTCCCCCCGCTGTTTCTCTTTAGAGATGCTAGGTGTGGATATCCATTTCTGTATTGCCACTGAATACTCTATGAAATTTTCCATCCATTCCATTGCTATTTATATTGCAAATTCTGCCACTTGTTCCTGTTAACTCTTTGGTCATGATAATGATGATAAAATCATAAGGAATAACATACTGAGTGTATATTTCTTGCAGTTACTATTCCAGAAACTTCACATATATTACATAACATGAGTCTTCCCCATTTCCCTTAACAGAACTGGAAGAGACAACTGGAAATTGTATTGCTCCTTTTATATTGTGAGTAAATAACCTTGTCATTTTTGTAGTAAAAAACATTGGAATTACTCAATTTCATATGGTCTGTTCTAAAATACAATATATTTTAGTTTTATTTGATGTTTAATATGGTAATTATGTACATAATAGACAAATATATGTCAATGTAAATCTTATAATCATAAAAATAATTTAGGCAAGAGTTTTATTAACCAATAAAATAGTTGCAGGTTTCTTGTAATTTTGCTTCATGAGAGATTTTTAAATATGGCCATTTTATTGTCTTTAATCAGATTGTATATACTGCTTATTAATAGAGCTTTATTTAAGCTTCTAATCATCCTTTCACACCCTTTCAGAATGTGATCAACACATTTTCACATTATTATTGATCTCATGTTTACAAAATCCCCCATTACTTAGCAGCAAGATAATTATAAATTATGCTGGTTATAAGCTGACAGTAGTATACTATTTCATTAAATAGTTGCCCAGGGTCAAAGGAGAAATCCAGATAGATTACCAATGAGAATTACCTTGATACTTGGGTATAGTTCTGAGAAACAGTCTCACGCACTATGGGTGCTAATATCATGGACAATGAGGAAATGAGTAAAGAAATGTTAAAGAAATGAGTGCTGATTATTTTTTTTCTCAATCATTTATTTTACCTTCGTTATTAGGGGTAAAAATAGAACACTTTATTGTTTTCTATCAGGCATGCTTTTGTTTTAAATTATTTAACAATATATAAGCTACTGTTTTACTCCACTGCTAGCACTAAGAAGACTGCTAATTCTTTCAGAGTGATTCCAATTTTATAATTAAAAAAACAAATCATAAGTGATTGAGTCAACAACTCTTAATGGTATGGTAAGTAATTAGATTTGATCGTCAGAGCGAAAACGTTTTAACAGCAAAAACTCGCTTCTTAAGAAAGTTAATGTTGTCTCATACAGGGCAGATGAATGTTTTAAAATATTTTTAGCATATGCCCTATAAGGTTCAAAAGACAACATTTTCTATCATCAATCATTCTCGTCGCTAATAATGAGCCAATCCTAACCATAAAATATAGATCAGATTTGCTGCCCTCACATTTAAAGTTTCAGGTTCTCCCGCACTGATTACAGTATCGCCATGCCGAAAGAAGAGGTCTTCGAAGAAAAAAAAACAAGGCTCCATTAATCATGAATCATTACATTTTGTCAGTTGGCAAAGGAACACTTTGCTCATTTATCCTTTGAATGAAATTAGTTCTGGCTCAGGCTCTTGTAGAAGGAAATTCTAAATTGTCTTGGCATCTTCCTATAGCAGTTTGTGTATGTGCCATAAAACGGCAGATGGGTTTATTAATGGCAGATGAGTTTAGTTTGCAAGATTTTCTCTTTTCTCTATTTGATCATTTTAATACTGAAACTCAGATAAGACTTAGACATTATGACTCTATATTTATCTATAGATAGATTTTATCTTATTAATGAGAAAGAAAAGAGAAAACTGATAATGTCTGTGATGCCAAATATAACCAAGTTCTTTATTCTCTGTGCCTTAAAGAAAATGGACACAGATTTCCTTAAGTATCTAAGAAGAATCGAATAATCAAAATCTTTGAAACTATTTACACTAAGTATGTGAAGATGATAGTTTACTCATAAACAGCGCTAGTAACTTAATAGAGTGATATGAAGATCATAGTCACATCAATTAATGTTAACAGACATATGAGTAAGTTTTGAGAAGCAATGTTGCCTCATGAATAATTTCTACATAAGTTTTACTGTCTTCACTCAGTCCTCCTAAGTGAGAAACAAAGTGTAAGTTTTCAATACGAAACACTGAAAACTAAGCTAAATGACTGAAATAATAGAGTACCTTACGGGTGTATACATCAAGGGTTGAGTCCCATCTTCTATCACTGTGTGGTAATGTGTAGGCAGACACATGGATTCTTTTAACCATAAGTGCATGGCTGGCAGCAATCTGTAATGTGGAATATGAGCCTGCAATATACCCCTTTAAATATGTACTTAATTTCACAGAAATGACACAGGTGTTGGGGAAAATACACATATAAAAGTGTTTTATAATCTATAGGAACTATAGACATAAAAGCTGTTATTCAGCTTAAAACTAGCAGATATAAGGGCTTTACAAATTGTTAATAAAAAATGTTTTATGCTGAGTATCCATATGTTAGACTTGGTGGGAGTTAAAGGTGAAAATTTCACTTCAGCGATTTAAAACATAGTTTTTACTTGCCTTTGGAGAGGATTAATGTGCATTTAGAGTAGTAAGTTGCATACTTGATAATAATTCAGAACAGGGGAAAAAGGAAATTGTATTTTTAATAAACTAACTCCTAATCAAAGGGAATTTGTAGCTGAATACATTTCCTTGACATGCAAGCATACCTTCATGCAATTCGTGTTTATAGGAAAGGATAAAACAATAAATCTTTTGTTTTCTTAATGTTGCTTGAAATAATAAATCAGTGGTTATGACAGCATGATATTTCAGTTTTCACAAAAGCCTTTAATTTTTTACAACTTATATCTTAACATCAACCAGACACTTGCGTTGACTACCTTCTCAATCCATCAAATGCATTTTTTTATCAAGTGTGTACTTAGTAGTATTTTTATTTTAATAAAATGGAAACAGTTAGGGGCGCCTGGGTGGCTTAGTCGGTTAAGCGTCCGACTTTCGCTTAGTTCATGATCTCGCGGTTCGTGGGTTCGAGCCCCGCGTCGGGCTCTGTGCTGACTGCCAGCTCAGAGCCTGGAGCCTGTTTCGGTCTGTGACTCCCTCTCTCTCTGACCCTCCCCTGCTCACGCTGTCTCTCTCTCTCTCCTAGAAATAAATAAAACATTTAAAAAAATTTTTTAAAAAGTGACATATAAATATAAGCATTACAATGTCAAAGTCAATTCAAGCAAAACTCTGTTGATATTTTTCAAGATTCATAAATAGCCAATCATTTCCCATGATGACACACAGAAAATCACTTACCAGTTTGAACCACACTCCAAATATATGCAAGATACACTTACATTTTTTTTCTGGTCCCATTAATGTTGGATTCAGAATCAGTATGCTCACATTGCTGCCAATTATTTGCTTTATAGAAATAAAAGTGACTTGTTTTTTCCAGTAACTGGAAAAGAATAAGATAGTTATGCCTGTGAAGAATATAAGGGAAATTTTTGCTTCCATTTCATAAATCACTATTGAATCATAACTCTGCACCTAACAGATCTATAAAGTGTGTGTTCTGACTCTTGCTACCATTACATATACTATATTCCCCAAATACTAATCCATATGTGTAAAGGACATTGCATATCTCCACATCAAGCACAAAAGGTCAGGATCCAGCCATTAGCTTCCTCCAGATTTAAGATGGTGATGAAATGTGTATTCCATTTTGGCTGCCAAAAGATAATGGAATCCCCTGAAATCTCATTACCTGCAAATGTAATGTCTTCTTAAAGTGGAATAGCAGAACGGAAGCACGTTCAAAAACTGGTACCGTAAATAGATATCTACACACATTACTATTTATGTAAATGTTTCATAAAGAGAATAAGTTTCTCTTGTATTTGGGACCTGTTTTTCAGAATTGCACAAATGCTGGGGTTATTCTCTCCATGTTGGAGATTATATCTATATCTATATATCTATATACACACATTTTATTTTTCTCTGCATAACTTACTTTCCTCTTCTTTTTTAATAATATAACTCTGATTTCCAATCCTCTCTTTCTCCTGTTCCACAAGGTCTTAGAGTGCTGGATTCTACTCCTTAGCAACTGACATGAAATCTGACTAATAGAAACATACGTACATGGATGTATACATATAATACAAATAATCCCAACTAATCCAGGACCGCTGAGGGCCAGATTTTTTGCTAGAGTGAATATAGTAAGAAACAATATGCCAGGCTCTGCTGTAAGTGTTTTCCATGCATTTGATTTTTTAATCCTTCTAACTACTGGAATCGTTATGAGATACCAGAAAAAGTGGCATATCCTTCTGTTGGAAGTTAAAAGTGTGATTCTTCCTGGAATCCACAGGAAGAGTGTCTGCCTGAGAACAGTACCTACACGATAAAAAGCTGACATGAACAAGGAAAAGAGATGATGTTTTGGCAATAATTGATCTCCTAGATCTAAATGTGACAGAAGTCAGCCAATTAAAGGGCAATAGCTTCAGTGTTACACAGAATAATTCTGTGTATCGAATGCTACAATGAATGTGAAACCCAATACTTATTATTAGCATCACTAACGAATTACTAAAAACTCAGCACTGTTCTTCCCAGCGATATTTGCCATATAATGGGAACCCAAACGTTAAATTAACAGAACAAATCTAGAGCTAGCAGAGTGCCCAGCTTGTACAGAATTTTATGGGTAGAACAATGTCTTCCTGAGGCCTTCAAACGTAACAGATTTATATCGAACAAACATGTGTTTGGCACCTATTATAGGAAAATACTACAGAAAAGAGAAGTTGCAAACCCAAAAATATACTGGGGTCATGCTGGTGTGCAAATGAGTGAATCAGACCAGATTTTTGAGGGCTTAGCTAAGAGATCAAGACAGACCAGGTTTCCATGGTGCTTTTGAGTTCTTACAACCAAATGTAACTGAAGTTTGCAAATTCAAAATATGAAATGTAGCTTGAGGACTACAGTGGAGTAGGGGATATATTTTCCAACTTCCTTCCTGAAATGTTTTGAAACATTATTCTTTTTTTAAAGGGAACTAGAATAGGAATTTTCCTGTAAAATATTTCAATACTTAAATGTCTGCTCAATTTATTGATTATTGAAGATGAGGATGCCAAACAAAATAAAACCAAAAAACCCCACAAACCTATCATGTCTGGCATGCAGGCTGCCTATTATGACCTCTGTAGTAAAGGATACAGACACAGTTAACATTCTCAGTTAGAAATCTATAATGTGAAATGTATCTTTTAATATTTATCTGTCTTGTTTAATTATTAAAATAATCCACTAGACATAATCTCCAGTTTGCAGAGAAAACAGAAGCCCAGAGAAGTTAAGTGAATCATTTGATAATACAGTTAAAGATTGCAGAGTTTAAACTCCAGTTCAAATATTCTAACCCAGAATTACTTGAAATAGATTTGAAATGCAATACACAATTTAAAGTAGTCCTTGTTATAGCTTTATTATCTATATGTTTATAAATTTAATCTGATTATCCAGCAAATCTTTGCTGGGTAACTACTGTGTGTCACGTACTCTAAACACTAAGAATTGTTGAGGTTCAAAGTAGTAATATAGGGGCTTCTGGGTGGCTCAGTCTGTTAAGGGTCCAATTTTTGTTTTGGGCTCAGGTAATGATCTTTTGGATTTATGGGCTTGAGTCCCATGCCAGGCTCTGCATTGGCAGTGCAAAGCTTGCTTGGGATCCTCTGTCTTCTCTCTGTCCCTTCCCCCATTCATGCTGTCTTTGTCTCTCTGCAAATAAATAAATAAACTTTAAAAATAGTAATACAGACGTGCCTGGATGGTTCAGTCAGTTAAGCAACCGACTTCGGCTCAGGTCATGATCTCGCAGTTCCTGAGTTCCAACACCCCAGTCAAGCTCTGTGCTGTCAGCTCTGAGCCTGGAGCCTGCTTCAGATTTGGTGTCTTCCTCTCTCTTTGCCCCTTCCCTGCTTGAACTCTGTCTCTCAAAATTAAATAAATGTTAAAAAAAATTTCTAACTAGTAATATAATGAGTACTAGTACAAAATGAGAAAGAGGAACATTCTTTCATAATCCCACTTTTTAATTAATATGAAAGCTCATGCAAGCACAGATAGGACTGGGCAGAAAAAAAATCAGGACAAATGTAGAGAATTTTGAATGTTGAAATGAGGAATTTAGACTTGAATATGGGAAATGGCTCATGCACTCTAAATTATCATACAGTGATTAGAAGTTTGAATCATTGGGATTTTTTGAGCCAAAGGGTATGATAAACAAGCCTCTTAATCTGTAATTTATGGTTTTATGTGAACTGCATTAATTTTATTCAAATGTTTATGTATGTGCCTACATGCATTTGAGTGTTTTTCTTGAGATAAAGGTCAAAGACTTTCACATATTTTCCCATCCCCTTTTCCTCTCCACCCCCCTTCTTCCTTGCTTTCTTCTTTCTTTCCTTCCTTCTTCCCATCCTTTATTTTTTAAAATCCTTTTACTTTTTTTTTTAAGTTAACATGTATTCACCCTTGAGAGAGAGAGACAGAGCATGATCAGAAAGGGGCAGAGAGAGAGGGAGACACAATCTGAGGTAGGCTTCAGGCTCTGAACTGTCAACACAAAGCCCCACGTAGAGCTCAAATCTCTGAACATGTGGGATCATGACCTGCACCTAAGTGGGATGCTTAACCAACTGAACCACTCAGGCATCCCTTTTTCATCCACTTTCTAAGCCATATTCCTGCTTGATTTAGACAAGATCAGGAAGAAAATGAATATATAGCACATACGTAGAAAAAAATCAAATGAAATAACTTGAATACTTTGAACTAAGTTCTGTATATAATTGTCTATATTGTATATTGACCTCCCGTAAGGCATTCTATCTTCAACTATGTTTTAGTCATCTTCTTCAGATGTTAGTTTACGTATAGATATTATTTTGGCCTTGATTTATTTTTTGATAAGGGAAATGTAATAGCACAAAATTTAGACATGTTTAAATACATAACTTTAAATTATTGAAAGATCAATAAAGTTAAGGCACAAGATTTTAAACCCTACTTGTGCCACTTAATCAATATGCACCATTTACTAAGTCACTATACCTTCTTGTGAATTGGTCTCCTAAACTACATAATTGCCAATTCCTTTCTGTTAATAAAATTCTGTGAGTACATAAGTCTCGAACGGTTACTATATTATCAACAGTATTTTCCTCTCTAACATAAAGTATATGTGCTTAAACAGAATAGTGTCAAAGAATACAATACTTATTTTATGTGATCATTTCAGATACATTCCATAAGAGAGTAAGGGAATGAGGTTGCTCTATCTATATTACAGACTCTCCCAAATTATGTCTGATTTTCTAAGTGGTTGCATCTACAGGGAATTGTCATATTTTTGTCTGTTGGTGCCTATGCATTCATTGGCCAATATCTTCAATTTTACTTATGAAATTTCTATGGCTTTTCTTATGTGTAATTGTTAAGCCATCTGAATATTCACTGTGGATTCCTTTTATTCATCTTTCCTAACTTTCTTCCTGGGGAAGGAGGAAGACATATCTAGAGGTAAGCATCAAGAATCACTAGCATAAGAATATGAATGTTACACACTAAAACAACAAAAAATATCTAAGATTAAAAGAAAAAACAAAATGAAGCTTTTACATATATAAAGATTACAAAATGACAAAAAAGGGCAGATCAACAATTTGCTAAGATATAGAATTTTAAAAATGAGTCATTAATGTCCTTCCCTCTTTTTCTGACTATTGAGCAATGTTTAAATATAATTTTTTTATTATAAAAGTAAATTTTTAAAGGATAAAATATGTAAGTGAACTATATTTATTTAAATGTATATTTCAATTTTTTTCCATTTCAGTTCTAAAACTGGACCATGCACTTGCCTGTAAATGGATGAAATTAATAGGCATCCTGTACATTGTTGCAGTTCCCTTCCAATTTAATTATGTTAGTGTAGCAGAGTTTTATAGATTTACTGGGTATTATTATAAAGGTCATTTAACCATGATGTTGGGCATTAAAATGTCAGTTATTTGCTTTTAGGTTAATAAAATGTTTTTATAGGAACAAGAATGGTGATATGAAGTGCAATGTATAAACTCATTTTGATATGCACGTCATGTAATTACAGGAACTACCCCATGAGCAATCTATTTAACTCATTTCTCTTGAAAAGTTCTACTATAGCATCATTATCAAGAGGAAGATAGTCTAACCCTGTATTTTCTTTTAAATCAGACAAGTTCAGCATCTTTGAGGAATCCTGAGTCAGTTCCTTCATTCTTACTTTCCCAATGAGATACAATCACTTGCCTGATGGGACAGCTATTAGAGAAGATAGTGAAGTACTGCGGGTATCTTTTGAGGCTGATAAAATATAGAGTGGCATCAGAGAGTGACTGAACATCATTACATAAAATTGGAATCCTACACCCCAGAGACCTCTCACTTGATCAGGTACATATTTATGCCACCTTGCCATGGCTACTTTCAAGATAGGACAGAGAGGCTTAGTCTTCTAGATAATTACAGATTACCAGATTACTTGAGTTTTTGATGAATGCAGAAGTCTGAGTATTAACATTTATGTGCAAACATGAGAAAGTCAAAGACGACCAGATTCTGGGGAAGCAGTGCCCATCATTTATAAATGAAATCCAGATCTCCTTACTTCAGATACTTAATTAAATGCCAGTTGTTGTGGATGGCTTAATCCATAGTCACAGGAAAACAGAAGAAAACATACTGAGGAGGATAAAATGCAGCAGGAAAATAGTCAGCTACTATGGAAGAAGGAATAGAGGAAAAGGAACAACCAATAGTTACTATATGTAATAATTAATTTTATGGACACTTATAATCTGACTCCATTTTTTTAAATGTGATGGCTGACAATTTTTAAGTCTCATTCCTTCCTCGACCCCTGTTGCTTTGCATCCAGAAAAACTGATGAGAAATCCTGGTTTCCTCTTTTGCTGACGACAGGAGACTTAAACAACTTAAAGTCCCTGCCCCACACAGAATCCTCACCATGAACTCATAAAAACCCTGAAGCTGGTACCCTCTGTTTGATCCCTCAGGCAACTTTGGGTCAGCTTGGAGGTCTGCCCTGTCTTCCCTACAAAACCTCATTATAGAAGTAATGAACTTGTTCAGACATTCTTGGTGTGTATGTAGCAACCACAGTATTGATGTCTAAACTACACTATGAGGGAGTTCTAGTCTACTTCTACACTGTGGCTATAACAGAGACAAAACTTGTATGGCAAATGCACATGACCAGAAGTAGGTAGATATTTTCAATAATTTAAAATTATGGAATGATGGGCATGCAGGAGGGCACTTATTGTGATGAGGACTGGATGTTATATGGAAACCAATTTGACAATAAACTATTTAAGAAAAAAAATAAAATTATGGATGATGTCTAAATGGTAAGATCATAGACCATTAGCCCTTGCAGTCAAAATAGTCATTTTCATTTCCTTTTGAAATTGTATGTAATATTCTTGCTCAGTGGATAAATATTAATGCTATGTCACAATACCATGCATTTAGAATTTAGTAAAATGGCATAAAACTTGTGCTCTAAAACTTCTCAAAGGAGGGAAGAAAAAAGTGGACGTTCCTCTCATATGTTAGTTTCCTAAGACTTCTGTAGCAAGTTGCCATAAATTTGGTGGCTTAATCCAACAGCATTTTTTCCCGTACACTTCTGGAAGACAGAAGTCTTAAATTAAAATGTCAGCAGGCTGTCTGACCTCTCCCTAGAGGCTCTGGGGAAGATTTTGTTCCTTACCTCTTCCAGTTTCTTGTGGATGTCAACATCCCTTGGTTTATAGGTGCATGTCTTTCTACTCTGTTTTCTAGCACCTTCTCCTCTGTGTGTCTATATCCTCCTCTATGTGTTTGTCTCATTTCCCACTGCCTACCCCTTCTAGGGACACTTGTAATTATTTTTACTGCCTACAAGGATAATCCAAGATAATCTTAAAGTCCTTAACTTAATCACATCTTTCGCTATATAAGGTAATATTTACTTTTTATCTTAAAAGGTAATATTCAAAGATTGTGGGGATTAGGACATGGATGCATCATTTTGGGAGGAGTGACCAATCAGCCCACTACATATTGGTTAATAGGCTCACAAACCTGAGGATAGTTTCTGTGCCCCAATTCCTTGTTACTGAGACAGAAAGCACTCGAGCCTCCCTACCTTGTCAGGTTTATGGGATAAAACGAGTAAACGTGAAGAGAGATGTGTCAGTTAACACAATTCTGTCTTTAAAACTGATTTCAACTGTCTATTCTGTTTCATACATCCTTTGATTATTACAATGAACCACCTGACACTGCTTATATAAGCCATGCATTTCTGCTCTCTGATTCTTTTAAAACTGTTCATTTAGCTCATGGTGCCCTTCTTTCCATCATTTCATGTTCACTTCCAATTAACCTTCATGATCTGTTAAAATGCCGGTTGTTCAATCAAATCTAACCAGACTGTAAATTAATTTAGGAAATAAATTGTATTGGACACTTCCCTGGCACCAATATTCCTTTTACATATTGTTATGTAAATGTCTTTTTAAAGTTTGTTTATTTATTTTGAGAGAGCTGGTGGGAGGGGGGATAAGAGGGAGGAGGAGCGAGATAGAAAGAGAGAAAGAGAGAACCCCAAGCAGACCCTGTGCTGTTAGTGCAGGGCCTCAAAATCAGGAACTGTGAGATCATGACCTGAGGTGAAATCAAGAGTCAGACATTTAACCTGACTGACACCCAAAAAGCCACTATTATGTAAACGTTTGATCAATGAATGACTTGAAAGTGTCAGTTTCCTCTTGAAAATATATTTCCATTCTTCAGCCCTTTATCTAAACCATTTCCTATTTTTGACTTTTACTCTTAACTACTAGATTCTATATTAGACTGATTCCTCCTCATTCTTGCTCTTTGGGCTGATTCCTGGCATCATGTTTATAGTGGACCTTCTGACTTCTCAATTTGCAGTGCTGTGTCTAAGTCTGTAACACCTCTAAGTATTACTCTGTGGGGCACTGTTCCGAGGCTTTCATTCTGAAGACTATAAAGTGTTCTGAATTACAAAGGAATTAAATTCTTAATGTTACTTTCATGCTTTCTGCATATTCCCATAACCATTTAGATGAGACAGAATGGATGTGTTCTCTAGTGAACTCAGTCTAATATACCAAATTCATATATCTTTGTAGTTACATTCTCATTGATTGCCATGTAAGGGAATCAACCACATTTTTTTTCAGCCAATATTTTTTTAACAGAAACCATATTTCTACCTGTTGCAATTGGCTGGTCGTGCTGAGGCTAGAGGAGGCCCTATGGGGCACCAGGGCGGCTCAGTCGGTTAAGCGTTCAACTTAGGCTCAGGTCATGATCTCACGGTTCCTAAGTTCAAGCCCCATGTGGGACTCTGTGCTGACAGCTTGGAGCCTGGAGCCTGCTTCAGATTCCATGACTCCCCCTTTCTCTGCCCCTCCCCTGCTCATGCTCTGTCTCTCTCTGTCTCTCAATAATAAAAAAAAACATTAAAAACATTTAGAAGAGGCCATGTAACAATATGTACACATGAAGAGGATAGTCCTTATTTGGCTTTTACTGTACAGCATCCTCCCTATAGTGCTAGCTCTGTGGTAACCCTCTTGGTGTGCAAGAAACAGGGAAGCATACCACTTGCCATCACCGGCCTTGAGTCAATTAATCTGGGACTTACCCTGTAACTTGGGAAAGTCATTGCTTACTCTTGTCCACAGTTTCTACAGGGGGTTGGATTCAAGAATACAATCAATACTCTTCATCACTATTACATCGTTTACATGTGGTATATAATTTGATTTTATTTCATTCATCCTAAAACATGAACTAATTATATGATATACCAAACACTGTGGTCCACTGTGCTGGGATAACCTGGGGGGAAAAGGGCACATGATTGCTACCCTCAAGAAGCTCAGGGCCCAATGGAGAAGACGGATGACAACCAATTATTAATAACACAGAGATCATGATACAAATTATTATATAAATGAAAATATTTACTGTTAGTACATAGAAAGACATAGTAGATGCCATGGAGAGACATAGGAGGAGTAGGCAGCAGCTTTAGGATGGGAAAATTCTTGGAGGGAATTTGGCATACAAGCTGAAATTTGAAAGACATAAAGTCACTATCCAGATGAAGAAAGCAGAGGACGGAATCCCAGGCAAAGAGAATAGAACGTGCTAAATCATAAGAACATGAGACATGCACAAAAGTAGTACATTCACTTTTTTTTCCAACAGATATTCGTTGACTACTTATATAGTCTGAATGTTTGCATTCGTATGTTGAAATCCTAACTCCCAAGGTGATCATATTAATAGGTGGTCAGGGAGGTGATTAGGGAGATGATTAGGTCAGGTGCTCTTATAAAAAGCACCTCATGAATGAAATTAGTGCTCTTACAGAAAGAACCCCACAAAGCTTCCTACCTCCTTTTGCCACGTGAGCATACAACTAGAAGCTGTCTACCTGGAACAGGGCCCTCATCCAACCATGATGGCATCCTGATCTTGGACTTCAAGCCCTGAGGACAATGAGAAGTGAATCTCTCTGGTTTGTAAGCCACCCAGTCTGTAGTGTTCGGTGACTGCAGTCCACGTGAACCAAGACAATAGCTTCTACTTCCAAACAGTCTCTGCCACCACAGAAGGTGTAGGTCAGGTGCAGGGAATGCAGGTGGAGCTTCCCGCCATCACAGGTGGCCATCACTGTGAAGACTGGAGCCTGGGAGGAGATGAAGCTGGAGAGGTGGCAGAGGAGAAAGTGTAAAAGCCTCATCTGCCGTGCTGGGGGAGTTCAATTCTGCCCACTGGACAATAACGACAGGCGATAATTGCATTTAAGTGGAGGAGCAATCTAATAAAATATCTTTAGAAGACCACTCTGTAGCCATGACAAAAATGCATTGAAAGGAAATCTGAGAGGACTAGAAACGTGCTAGACAACAACAAGGAAAGAAGAAAATTGTGTATGTTAAGATAAAATACTGAGAATAAAATTACCTTAAAGAAGAAGAATCTAAGGGAGTTTTTTGTGTATTATCTGTAGGAAGACTCTGACATAGATAGCAGACTTCCTTCACATGCTTATTTCTTCGATATCTATTTATTGAGTTAATAATGCAATGCTGTAAAGACAATATTCCAATAAACAAGAGACAAAACTTTCAGCCTTCATGGCGCTTCCATCAGGTTTAGCGGAAGGTAAGTGGACACAAGATAGATAAGTAAATTATGTAATGAGAAGATTACGAGAAGTATAGAATCTAGAGCAGAGGAGGGAGGCTGCTAGTGGCAACGGGAGTGAGAACAGTGTGGTCAGAGTCGGTCTTACTGAGGGGGTGACGATTTAGCAAAGACTTGAGGCAGATAAGGAAGGGAGCCAAAAGTGTTCCCAAAGGGATATCAGGCAGAAAGAGGAAACTAGGCAAAGAACTGAGGCACAGCACATGCCTGGCATGTTAAGTAGCAACTGTAGGTTGGTGTAGACAGGAATGGGGGACAGATGAGCAGAGCAGCATGAGGTAGGACCTTTAAGGTTATAGTGAAAAGTTTAGATTGTTTTCAGAGAGGGAGAATTTGTGTCAAAGAGTGACCTAAATATACTTCAATTTTAAAAGGAAAATGAGGCCTATTCTGTCATAAATAAACTAAGGCCAACATACCAAGAATAAACTAATGAACATCCTGCTGTGCTGTTCCATGGATGCAAAAGAACATTTCCAGGTACAATGCAATTGTGACTTGAATACGGGGGAGGGGGGGGAGGGGGGGTCACAGTGAAGTTTGCAGTGAAGACGGTGAGATTTGCTGTATTCTGGCAGATCCTACTGGAGGACTGGAAGCGTGTTAAGAGAAAATCCCAAGGATTCAAGAAGCAAATTGTGTGTGCTAAAAATAAAGTTATTTTAAAATTGTATTGGAGGGGAAACTGGGTGGCTCAGTCGATTAAACATCTGACTCAATTTCAGCTCAAATCGTCACCTCATGGTTCATGAGTTCGAGCTCTGCATCGGTCTCTGCGCTGACAGTTTGGAGCCTGCTTCTTCCTCTCTCTGCTCACTCTGTCTTTCAAAATAAATAAATAAACTTTGATAATATATAAAAATAAAATAATATTGTACTGGGTGTCAAGCCAACAGGGTTTGCAGTTAGAGGGGAAGCCCAGTAGCAGTTTTCTTAACAGGGATGTGAAGATGCAGTGGAAAATTCAATTTGAAGTTATAGGACACAGGGAAGGGACTTAAAAAGCTGTCCTCCAGTATATAAGAGAATCTAGTGCAGAGGAATAGTTTTGTATCAGATGCAGGCAGAAAATTTTCATCGTTAGAAATGGCTTAGAAGGCAGGAAAATGAATACTGATGATGATAGGTGGAGTGAGTGGTGTGAGTTTGAGGAAATCCTCTTATAATGATGTCACTTCCCTCTGTGAAATAGGAGTGGCTGTTATTTGAGAGTGAGGGTGGGACATAATGTCTTGTGTCTTGAGACACAAAGAGAACTGGAGTGAAATAAATAGTATTTTAGATAAACAGAAGAGATAACTGATTAAGGAAATGCAGTCTTATCACCAGACAGCATTAAAGTCCACTTGATTTTTCTGGTAATAAATTCAAAGTTAAGCCAATCAAAATGGCTGTTTGTATTCTCTAGATCTAGAAAAAAGCACGAAGTGTATAAAGAGACATATTTTAGCAGGATTGAGAATACAAACAACTGTGAATATTGGAAGCAGTAGAAAAGGAGATGAGAGAAGTGTTAGATAGAGGAAAGTGTTAATGATTTCCCGTGAAATTCAAGCTGGGTTTGAGTGCGGAAGAAGGAGTATCTTGAAAGTGGAAGATACAGTGACAATGTTGTGACATCAGTGAATTTTAGTCTCACTGTATTGAAGGAATGATGAGGTTTGGATCTTAAAGGGAGTAAGCTGTGAACATTGGAGGAGATGACTACAGAGTTGGATACATGACACTGTGATCCTGGATGGGCACGCTATACAGACGGGAAGGTTTAATTTTCAGTGTGAGCATCTGTCTCCCATGATGTACCAATCATGGAGGCACTAGTTAACAGAAGCACAACATGGAGCAAGCACATGTAGAGGAGTGCCTTGGAGAGTTGCCTGGAAACACAACAGGATTTGCATGAGCAATAAATAAACATTTATTGTTTTACTAGCATGAACTTTAGGGATCGTCTGTTACTGCACCTAACCTACCCGATCCTGGTAGATATATTCCAGTTAGCAGTTACCGTTAGTGACAAGAATATGACCAGCATGTCCGTGAGAGAAGAAATAAGTTGGAAGACAGTATTATTGGAATAATAAAATTAAAGGAGTTGAAAAGGCTAATAGATTACAAAGATTATTGATTTGTTTATTGAAATCACCAATAATTAAGAACAATGAAAGCTTAAGGAGAGAATATAATCAAGAGATAATGGGGAGAAAGGTGGGGTTGGTAGATGGCTTCAGAGATGTGAGCTGTGAGAGAGATACCATGTAATGACATGACATTCAAAGTATGGTTTTAAGGAACAGAGAAGTGGAGCCAATTTGACTCCAGTCCCAGAGTTGTGAGGGCCATAGTACAAAACAACACAACCATCTTTGTAAGAAATGCAGAAAAATCATTGTTCGCATTTCGGTTAGAGAGTGGAGGTAAAGGGAACGTTCAGAGAAGATATTGAATGGTATAAAGGTTTTTGCTGATCAGAGACTAAGTTACAAAGGACACAGTAGAAGATTTTCAGGAGACAGAAGTAATAGAACAGGTGTGTCTAATTATATGGAGGTTGTAATATGGAGATAAGAGGTTATCAGGAAACCTAGAACCTCATTTGGTAATTGGTACAAATGGGGATAAAAGGCACAAGACATAAGTCTGATGAATTTAAGGCATATAACTAATATTAAGAGGTTAAAGGGGGGATTACATGTCTAGGAATATTTTTAATTGCTGCAAACAGAAGTTGGGTAGCTAAGGAGGGACAGTCTTAAGCATGTGGGGTCCCCTTTTTGATCTCTGCTGATGGCCAGTGGTGAAGCACAGGCAGAAACCTAATTAATTCCTGCAGTTCTCACTGGACTCTCTTGACATCTCAAAAGCTAGATCTACTTCTAGAATATTCAGACCCCTTCTGTTTTTTGATGGAGTTGAGAATTGCCACAATATCTTGTAGTAGATGTAATATTCTTCATTTTAGAGACAAGAAAACGTTTACACCTTGAGAAAGTCATACAGCTAAATAGAGATTTCAGGATTTGGTTCAAAATCTAACCTCTTTCCATAACATTTCACTGTCTCATGAATCCATGACGAAATCCATCCTAGCACGACTTCTGGGGGAATATTTATTTCTTGCTTAAATACAACAGGGTATGGGTATGTATGTCATAGCCATTATAGAAACTATCAATATGGTAAATATCTGTGCTCTGTTGTGTACAAACAATATGTCCTTTTGTGGTCATATGCTATAAAGGACGGCTGTAGAGATGATTTACATAAGATGTCCAACCTAAACTTGTGGGTTGACATTAAAGGTTTGCATAATAAATAAATTGAAAATGCCAATAATGATTTTCAGTGAACAAAAGAATATAAAGAACTAAATACATTCAGCAGTGGGCCAGATTTCCCCTGGGTGTTATTAACCCATAGATCAGCAGCTGAAGATAGATACAGAGCAGGCACAAGGCAGCAAATCAGTGTCACTCCAAGCACTGAAATGAACTCTAAAGGAAAAGCAAGGCAGTAAATTGTGACATTCCCTCCTGGGTATTCACTATTTATGCAACTACATGTTCTGTAACTACATCACGTTCATATAAGGAAGAGCCCTATGCTTGTGAAATCATGTATGGTGAATTAGTATTTAGGGGCACCATGAAATACTTTTCCAATCAAGACTGTCCTCATTCTTCGCAGTTAAAATTTTATCTAAGCTTATAAATGAAGAGATATTTATTGGAGTTTATTATTGAGACAAATTACAGGAGCAGTCTTTTTTTTAAGATAATGTCCAGATGCTATATAGACTCATGAAAACAACAGTTAATACTAATGTTTTTTTCTGGCTCCACACATCACTGAGACAGTCTTACCAACACCAGCATTATCCCCCAAGGTTCATTACCACTTGAGTAGGTCAAGTTAGATTTACTGGAAATATATTAACTACATCATTCAATTAATATGAAAATCCATACCAAGACATTTGATTTAAAAAGAAGTGTCTTACACTTCCCGTATGTGTATAATTCTTTTGCTTGAAACCATTGAAGGGGGATTAATCTTAGAAACTTTCAAATCACTTTTACTTTCTGAATTTTCAGTTTTTGCAATCAATTAACAAATTTGAGAAGAAAGGTGGTAATAGACAGTAGTTCCTTGCTAATGCATGAGTTATCACATGTGTTATATTATGCAGACAACCATAGTTAGAAGTCATTTAAAATTGAAGTGTCCGCTCATGGCATGAAAATTATCTGTAGACACCTATGTTTCACATACCTGTAGACACTGAACTTGACAACTTCACCTGACTGAGATTTAGATGTTGTCAGCTGCCACTCGATCTCATGGCCGTAGGTAACAGTAATGGCTTCCAATCTATAAAGCCCTTTGTAGACATAAGGACTTACAGAAGAAAGAAGAGTGAAATGCATGGAAATAAGAAAAACACTCGTGAGATAGAGGACATTTCTGCCTCTTTCAACTCAACACATCCTTTCCTTTATGCCATCTGCTTTCTTATTTTGTTTTTATTTATTTATTCATTTATTAAATTTTTTAAGATGTTTTTTATTTATTTCTGAGAGAAAGAGCATGAGCAGGAGAGGGTCAGAGAGAAAAGGGAGACACAAAATCCGAAACAGGCTCTGGGCTCTGAGCTCTCAGCACAGAGCCTGACGGTGGGCTCAAACCCATGAACCGTGTGATCATGACCTAAGCTGAAGTTGGACACTTAACCGACTGAGCCACCCAGGTGCCCCTGCTTTCCTATTTTGTATCTTAGCCACACACTGCCTCATTTGAGGAGGAAAGGCTATGATTCCTTCTTCTTCCTTGGTGAGTGCAAGTATTAGAACATCATTCGTGGACCAACTAGTTCAGAATAAGCAAAGATATTTGTTAATGTAGGATGGCCATTTAATGCATTTCCAAACCAGAGCCCTTCTGAGAGAAGAATAGGAGACTTTGATACGAGGAGAGCAGGCTTAGGCCAGGAATACCTAATTGTCACCTTAGCAAAAATGTAGATTCCTGGTTGCCAGTCCAGATTTACTGGAATTAGAATCATGACAATGCTTTGCTTACATATGTGGAAAGAATTTGATGATTTTCAGGGAACTTTTGGAATAGGAGAGAAAGTCTGGAAAAAAGAAGAAATTATTTGAAAGGGGATTTCAAAATTATAACAAGAATCCAGGGGCTACAAGGAGACCCCAGATGGTGGAAAATCCCTAACATTTTTTGTACAATACTGTCTGATGTCACAAGTAAGTGAATACCAGTACTAACTTTAGTGTATCTTTGCTGTATCTAAATATTGGTTTTAAAGTGCTTATCCCAACAATAGTTTTTAGGATTTAGTGATAAATTTTAGGGAAGTGGTATTTTAAGAGAAAGAGGAAATGGGACTGGGTCCAAAATGATGAAAGGTAGCACAGAAAAAAAAAGTTTTATGAAAAAAGATGCAGAGTGGAAAGTAAAAATGCAAAAGAAACAGGTCATTGAAAGAATCTGTGCTCAAGAGAAATAGAAGCTACCTCAGTATGATTAATACTGGGGGACAGATTGGGTTCCATGTAGTGGGGGACATTATGTTAAAGATCCATTCAAGTCCTAAGGACCTTCAAAAACAGTCACTTGAGTCACACTAATAATGTGATAAACATAGTCATGCTAAAAGCTTTACTGTGTTTTTAGGAAAATATCATCACGGTAGATTTCCAGGTGTTGAATTTCTCCATGACATACAGAAACAAGTTAAGAACATTGATGTATATTTCTTAAATGAGACCCTAACAGGCTATGTCTGTTGGGTTTGCAATGCCACCACCAAGCATGTAAATTATGTAAATTACAAGTTCCACTCCCTTTTGTTGGCTTTAGGAGGTCAGTTAAAAGTAGTGATTTTAGGAAAGGAAATCCATTAATGGTGAGAGAAATAATTGGAGTAACAGAAGGCGGGAAAACTAGTTAGTTAGTCCCTGTAGGAATATGATGGAGTGAAAATAATTCACTGGAGGAGTCTAGGCAGGATTGAGAGCAGGAATGAAAGACTGATATGAGCATCTCTATAAAATTAAAATAAATTTATAGTACATCAAAATTAATTGAATATGAATTAAAAGCAGGGAAGCAAAAATTTTTTTGACATTAGATGAACATTCCTATAATTTTTTAGGCTTTAGGCAAAATAGTTAATCTCTGTGCCTCAGCTTCCTTATCAGTAATAGTCTCTGCCTTGTTCTTCTTGTTAATTATATATACAAATTTACGTCTACATCATTTATACATATATATTTTTAATATAGTGCCAGAATAAATAAATACTGATGGTGAATGTTACAGTTGTTGTTGTTATTATTATTATAAAATAATGCTTTCTCTTGAACATAATAGGAAGTCAGAAGGGTGAATAATAGTAATTAACTTTTGTCAAGCCCTAAGTATGTGCCAAACCCTATCTCAAAAATCTGTAACTATTACCTCTGTAAAGTCTGTTCATCACATTCTTGACCACAACTGATTATTTGGAAATAAGTAAACGCCTTTAGTCATAAAGAACCTTGGTAAATAGAACAGATGAAAATACATGTATCTTAATTCCTTGAAAAACATCTGTAAGGGACAGGGCTTCTGATAGTCTAGGAGCAGTGTTTCCTGAAAGAAGATACTTTCTTGTTCTTGGTAGCTCAATTGCTCTATGGAGAGCAAGGTATTTCCAGTAAATAAACCCAAAATGTAGATCTCTCCTCATTCTTCATTCCTCCGTCTCATTATGTTCGTGTGTTTTATTTTTGCTTCTCTCCCCTTCTCCTTTCACACACACACACACACACACACACACATACACACACATACACGCACAGATACCTTACACCTACAGCAAAGGTGTTCGCCACATAGGACACCTGGAATTAATCCCAAGGCTGCACTCTGAAACTGTATGAGTATAGGCAATCTATAGGCAGTTCTTGCCATTCAGTAGGGTCATTTACAGTTCTAAAATGCAATAATGTTAAGCAGTAGCCAAAGTTTACTATGGCTACTGCTTTTTAAAGTTATTCCTATGAGCCAAAGTTTACTATTAAAAGGTAATTGTCATAATAAAATCCTACACTGACTTAAATCATGGCTTGCCAGATGCCATTGGAAATTATATGCAAAATAGGATGTTCATAAATAATATTACTTCCAAAATGACTCACTGGGTCAATGTTTTTAGACCACAAAAAAGACTGGCATGAAACTATTTTAACTGTGGTACAAATATAAATGACTTAAGACAACAGCCTCTAGTGGCAAAGGATACTGTCAGTGCACCCCATGATCATTACTTTTGCACTCATGGATGTATATAACTTGTATTCACATGGCTTGAATACAAAAAGGCCTTTCCTATTCTTCAGCTATGTGGGAAACAAGATACATGTAAGACACAATTCTGGTGGTTCAAACTATCAGGTTTTATTGACCCCCAGATATTATCCAATTTTCTTTCCATAACTCCAACTTGGATCTTCCATTAGAATTTTCAATGACACCGTATTATTAAAGCATGGCTTTAAGTTTCTTATCTTACAGGGTGAGGCAATGAAAGGCATTATTATAACAGATTAAGCAGGGCATGTCTTGAAAAAAGCAAACTGCTAACCTTTCATGTATACTTCTGCACTCTGTACACTACAACGCTCCCTGGATATTAAAAAAACAATGAATCAAATAGGGCTGTGCATTGCAAGAGAAAAGATCAATGGTTTTGTAACAGGTTCCCACAGACAGCTGAAGAATCTCACTCAGGGAATTTTTGTTTGGAGGTCTTAGATATCAATGAGAATTGTATCCAAAGAGGAAAATATATCAAGCAGAAAAAACTTTAAACAATATTGACATCTAGGAGTCTCCTTTATACCATGCATAGAATTAGTATGTTATGATATCACCACAAAGAAGATGTAAATGTTTAAGAATTTATTATCAAAATAAATAATGCTAATTCTTTCTTAGCTATTAACATAGAATACCTCACTACCACCCCAGAAAAGAACTTTCTAAAACCTATGATTAGAAAATTTCAAACATTTTTGAGGCAAGAAATAATATGTTATCTGTTACAGTTTTTTTAAGTTTTTGTTTATTCTGAGGTAGAGAGAGAGAGTGCAAGTGGGCGAAGGGCAAAGAAAAAATCCCAAGCAGGCTCTGCTCTGTTGCCGTGGAACCCCATGTAGGGCTCAAGGCGGGGCTCGAACTCATGAACTGTGAGATCATGACCTACACTAGAGTCAGATTTTTAACAAACTGAGCCACCCAGCTGCCCCTGTTATAATTTTTAAAGGAAACCTGAAAATCTTTTTGAATTCAACATTCTGGATTGCTTCATTTTATTTGAATATATTGAAAATACACATTCATTATACCACATTCTTCTGAGGATGGATAATCTTAAATCTCTAATTCTTCATTGTAGAAGGGAAAACTTCTATAAGCCCGTTGGATCTAGGGCCTTAAATATTAAATATTTTACTTTCATATTTCATATGTTAATGATTGCTTTCATAGAATGAATATAATGTTTTTATTAACAGCTTGAAATTATGTGATTGTTTCAAAGCTTATTACATCATATCACAATTTTTATACCTCTATAAAATCTTTTAATAGTCAATTCAACAACCATTATGATGAAACATACTGTATTTGCTACATTAAATCAACCTCTAAAAGACTTAGGGGGTCATTTTCCCCTCTTGAATGCTTCTACCTAGTATTTATTACTATTACCAGTGCATATGAAAGAAGGTTTCAATCCCTCAGGGTTTAATTCCATGAGAGAAAAAGGGAACACTTGACTATGTATACATTACCACTGAGTTATATTTCTTAAGTAGGTGCAGAGAATAAACTAGAAAGTAACTGCAGGCAGAGCTCGGAAAATCTGGTCAGGATTTGTCCAGGGACACACAGGAATACCTCGAACTCTGCAATGCTAAAAGCTTGACAAAGTGTTAGACTGGGAAATGGAGAACTACCTTATAGAATGAGCTTTGACAGGAAGAGATGTGTGACCTTGGAAGAGTTACTAAATTTCTCTGGGCTTTTTCTTCCTTATCTAAAAAGTTTTGGGTGTTGGATGACATGACAAGTAAAGTGCTTTGATGTATTTTATTATAGTACACAGCTTGGAGGATGTATCCCAAAGAAACATACCCTAAAAGACAGTTTCCATTTAAATATTTCTTCATTCCCTATTTCTCAGTCTTTTGTGCTAAGTGATGCTTAGCTTTCACGCTTTCCACTCCATGACAGTGCTCTTCCTCTCCCATTTTTACTAAAAGACTCCTTACAGCCTTCCAGAACTAATCAGTTTACTATAGTCACAAGGGAACATTTTGATGAAAGCCAGAGAAATAGGATAGACTGGGTCAAAGTATTACATTTGAAAGAATATTTGAAGAGCACTTTTCAAAATTTATTTACACATTCACATGTATATGCATTTATCTATGTATGCGTGTATTTTGCATTGCAAAAGAAATACCAACATCCTGTGTTTCTAGAGCAAGGTAAAGCAGAACAGTCAGATGCTGAAGTCCTCTTGTCCAACCACATCCCTTAATTGCCTAGAGAGCCCTCCATACGTTTTTGTCAACTCAAGCATGTGGAGACTTCTGTTGAACTTGACCCTTTGGTACCTGAGAGCAGAGCAACCTGGCTAAAGTTTCCACATCACCTAGACAGAAGAGCAGTAAAAGAATAACTATATTGGTTGCCAAGGGCTGGGAAGTCTTGGGCAACTACAGTAAGTGTCCCATGACTCCTGAATGAAGTAGGAGGCCATCTGAATTTTTCTCACCATTCCCTGAGGAAGGACACAAGATTTTCCCTACCCAATCCTAGGCAGAAAGTTAATGAACTTTTCTGTTGGTATGAAAGAATGTTGCAGTGGGATCTAGGTATTTGATAAAAAATGTAGTTTAGACTGGCTATCTGATGAGAACAGAAATGCCAGCAGGTGCCTGCATGAGGGGTTGGCCTTCCTGGATGATAGAATAAATCTCTGCATCCCAAGGGTACTGATGTTCATGGGCACCAACCAGACCTTCTCAGTTCCACTCCTTCTGTAACAGGACACTACTCCAGAAGTCCCTGGGATTGAGAGACCAGCTCAGGGAGAAAAGAGTGCTGGGGAAAACATCTCCATGTTATGCATATAATTTGCCTGATCTCATGTCTGGCACATAGTAGGCTCTTAGTAAATAGTTAATTGTTATCAGTTACAACATTATTAATGTTACTCAGAGACTGAATACTGAATATATTTATAACTATTTTACAAATTTAGGTGATTTGTCTTTATTAAAAACAAAGCTTCTTTGGAGGAAAAATATCTTTTTGTAGAAATACAGATTTTACTAATTTTGCAGATACTTGATATTGGCTACAAAGAATCGAACATGAAATATAGGTGTTATAGAAATATGCTGCTTCTATGGATTATCTACCCAAAAATGCTAAAAAAAATTGCTGAGCCTGAAATGCTAAAATGCACAGCAATAATGGTGAAAATGGCACCATAAATTAACTTTACAAATTGAATCACCTATTCTTTAAAAAAAAAAATACTCTTAGAGATTGTAATGATCACCAGGTAAAAACTGAGTGAATGTTGAAATAAACTGATGATATTTCAGAATCCTTTTCCTTCCCTCAACACAGAGCCACAGCTCTTCTAGATATTGATACATGAAATCGCTGATAACGAAATTAAAAATATGGGCCAGGAAACGGCTTTGGGAAGGATCAGTCTTTTGCTCTTTCTCAAAATACAGACATAACTGACGTGTCACGCGTGGGGCTGACAGTGATGGGGGTGCATCTGACAGCTCAAACACAGCTTGGTCATCAGCCTGATGCCGCCAAGCCCGATATGGCTGCATTCCACCACATAAATATGCCCTGTATGTTGAAATTAGAAGAACTGGCTTTTGACTTTATGTGACGGAAGTTTGTTATTATTATCATGAAGTATTGGTTGCCACTTAATCTACAACTTCAAGGCCAATATACAAACCCTCTGATTCCCAAATGCGAAGGATGTGTCTACAATATTATCTCCCCTTGAATATACTCAGTCAGAATACAAAAGACAATGGATAAGGGGATCATATTTCAGCAGCACTTCTGAGATCTGTCAAATTTCCTCATGTGCTTTAAAAATCAAGTTTTAAAAGGAGTCTCATTTTCTGGCTCCCACAGATGATTTGCTCTGGTGATGTCAGCACTTCATGGCACCGATGGATGCCAAATGTTGTTTATGCCTTTCTGTCCTCCAGGGACTTGTAAATCCATCATGCATCCACAAACTGTCAGGGGAGAAGAAAAGCACTGGTCACTAAACTTGTCATGATCAACATGGTTCTCAGCACCTTGGTTTATATCTTGGGCTGGAGGGAAATAAGTCAGTAATACAAACTTGAACCTGGGATACCCTTTCTGTCTTTACCATCAGTGGATCTTCTTTTCTCCTGACATTTAAACCATGTTAGACAGGTATTGCACAAAGTTGAAAACATATCCCTACTAAAGAGCTGTGTGTGTGTGTTAAACAGGCCATTGAACAATTTATTAAGATTTTCTAGGTTCCTCCAGGTGGCTTTTTTTTTTCTCCCTTTGAATTCTTCTACTTTACTTAACAGCCTGAATATAAAGGGAAAGCCCCTGCAGAAAGTGATAGGAACAACAATAAGACTAAGAGTTCTCTGCTCAAATGGCCCTGTTAAATCCACCATTGCCCCCTTGATGGGCCGTGATGGTTCATTTCTTTCAGCAAAGCATACTACCAGTGTTGATGTCATGTTCAATAATCTTGGGCTACTGCGCTGGGAAAAAATATATATCTTTTCCAAACAGTGAATGTTGAACTTTAAGGCTGCGAATTATTTTCAACCTTCTCATTCTCAGAATGAATAGACACAGATATTCATTTTCTCTTTCTCAACATTTTTTATTAATATTCTTGGCTGTTCTTTTTATTTTCAGATAAAATAATTCATTCTAAAAGCTATTGAGATAAGAGTTCTTTGTTCACTCACAACCCAGGCTCCCAAACAAGCATTCTTCCAGGAGGATCCCCTATCTTTAAGAAGAAATACAAGAAATAACTGTTTAAGAGCAAATATTTTACAGTCATCACTTCAGCCTAGTTTTAGGCGACTGGCTGATGTTATTGCCTGGACAATAATTTGGACTTGGAAATTCATCATTGTGAAACTTGCTCTTCAACTTTACTTTGTCTGGATGTCAAAAAGCTTTATATTTTAGCTTTATGATAAAAATATTATTTTGAAATTACTCAGACTGTTTATACATAATGTTAGGAGAAGTGGCTTAACAGAACAGACTTCATGTGAATTTGAACTCAAATTGATCTGAGCTCCAATCTTCCCTCTAACACTTCATAGCTCTGTGATTTTGTGAAAGGTATTTAAACCCTGTGTCTCTTAGTTCATTCATCTCAAAACAGTAAGTAACAATAACTTAATCTTGCAAGGTTTTGTGAGAGGCAAAGGCATTATTTTATTTATAAAGTACCTAGAACAGTGCCTTATATATGTGCCTTATATATAGATAAGCCCCAACAGGTATTAAGTCTACCTCTTATTCATGCAAATTGTCCAGCACTCTCACTTACAGCGAGGGCCTGCTCATTAGAAGAAAAAAAAAAGTTATGAGTTAAATGAACATGTAGGGCTTCCTTTGTTGGGAGCCATTCTGAGCCCACTAGTCGAGAAAACTCCTGGTGAGGTTAAAGCAAGTATGCACGGTCTCTTGCCAATCAGATGAAGACAGATATCCACCCCCACTCAATTATTTCTGCTTGAGCACTGACCCCTGAGGTACCTTGTTGATCAATATCGGGAGTGACTTGTCCCCTTATTCTGGCCCTGGTATGATGACTGTACCTTGTGAAGGAACTTATTGTGGGAACTTCTTTCGATTATGGGAACAGACATCGTGTCTCCAGCAGGTCCTGTTTCCCTCCATACTTTCCCTTGAGCTATGAACAGGCTAATGACCCTTACTCATAAAGGACTGACCTTTATACGTACAATTCTGTTTCTACTGTTGCGTTAGTCCAAGAGGTTCATACAGCTCAACATGTAAATCAGCTAACCAAAAATGTCTCTCATGCCCTAGCTATTCAAGAAATCATAAAACTAGACACAAAGGTAAATGCACTCGAAGAGGCTATTCTATGTATTGGAAATGAGCTAAACTCTTTAAAGGTATGGTTGGCTCTCCGGTGCCATAAGGCATATAACTGGAAAATCAAGTCTTGCCCAGAGACAAAGAGCCTAACTTAGAGAGAAGGAACAGATAAGAGCAGAACATAAGTTACCACAAATATCTTTGCTAACTGGTGATGTATAGCAGCCCCTTCCCTAAGGCCTCCATTCCACAAACACCTTCCCTTACCCTGGCAGCTCTGATGAGAATGGAAAAGAGTATCTACAAACCTATGACTTAATCTTAGTGTTATTAAAATGTGAACACCCTGTTATTTTCTTAGTTACTCAACCTCACTATAATTGGGGCAGTTCTGCAAGAAGACTTCTGTAAAACCTGTTTCTGTACATTTTCCAAAAACATCTTGTCACAGAGAACTATCCATTGTAAAAATTCCACTTTCTGATGCCATGTTAACACTTGACCTATAAATAAAGACACCAAAACCGACAGGACAGAGATGCCTGCCTGGTGATCAGAAAGAATCTTGGGGCTCTCTCACTCCCTCCCTCATTGACACCGTCCATCCTTCAGGGACCCCTGGACCTGCTGGAGCCGGCCTCTGGCATTCCTTAATTAAAGAAAAGATGCAGAAAGATACAGTTTGTGGTGAAAGTGAAGTATATATATACCTTATACCAAGTATATGGACCTATTAATTACTTGTTTTTCTTTATCAGAGATTTTATCAGGTCTCTTTTGGACTAGTTGACAGTGCCCTCTTCTTCCTCTCTTTTGTCTATACTACATTTGAGAACCCATCTTTAACCCCAACCCCAAAATAAGCCAGAGCTAGTGTTGCTACTTTTTGCCCCAGAGATGGCTTTGCCAGGTTTCTTTCTTAATCCATTAATTCACTATCATCACCCAGTAAGACTGATGATCAATTCTGACATACCCACTGGTCAATGACATAGCTTAGAACTGGTTTTTCTTTTCAGAAAGTATGATCAGTGGTTTCAGTGTTATCTAGTTAAGAAAACAGCTTCTTGAAAGTTTCTCCTATTCCTTCAGATGACTGACTTTAAACAAATCAAGGCTACTTTGCCAGTGTCCATGCTGGTTTGCCAACAAAGTGACTGTTCCTTTGTATATTGCAAAATTATAAATTGGTTTTCATGCATATATTCTTTTCTACCTTTCATCTCTAGCTGCACTCACTCAACCCCAAAGATCAAAGAAGTGGTTGTTTCAAGAGTATTATATGTTTCTAATTCTTGTTGGATTCATAGTTGTCATGAGGCATTACTCCAGATTCTCAGGTTGACCTTAGGGTAAAAGGGATAATTTGGAGACATTTTTAAGGAATATCTTAAAAGAGTAAAAAGTTTTGACCTCATGGAAGTGCAACTAAGAACTCTGTTGTAGATGTTTCTAGCCGGCTTCCTTCTGACTTCCTGGAGCCCCTCTTTAAATTCTGTCTCTGATGGGAAGCCATTCTAATTTTGCAGTGACTACAGTTTAAGGAGAAGAATTCTCTCTAAGGTTATATAAAAAACTGAATACAGAGATTTCTGGAGGAAGAGTTTCCTTCTTTGTTTTTTTTTTTTTTCTTCATATCTAAATTAAAAATGGTTAAAGACTGACTCACAGCAATAACCTTATGGGATCCTAAATATTCATGTTTGTGACTATAAGCTTCTGGATGCACTGGTTTGAGTCAGAAAAAAAACAATCCACAGAGTAGCCCTCCAAAGTACTCAATATCTGGTATATTTTTCCTGTGTTCCTCATTGATGCTTTCTTATTGACCTTTCTTTTTTCCTACAATTTAGAATCAGTTAATTTGTTACTCCAGAGAGGTATGAATTTCCATATTCTGGTTGATTTATATGGATTTCCTGTAAACTGAAGACTGCAGGATGAAATCAATCACCATGATGCCTAAAGCAGTGGCTTGGCATAGGATGTGCGAAACACCTGACGTTTTCCATTCTTAGTAGGAGTGAAATAAGAGCATACTATTTCCATGATGCTTCCTGTGCTGGGGAGATTATTTGGAGAATCTCATACTGATAAGAGGAGAATAGATACATGCCGTATTGTGCCCGTAGCTGATGTTTTTTGATGGTGATAAAGAAATATCTAAATGTTTTATCTGACCCTTTTAGGAACTATTGAGTTTACAAGACTACTTTGGGTAGGGACAAGAATTATAATCTAAGAAATAGCTGTATTAGCTCAGTTTAGATAACACCATACCATTCACTACAAAATATAATAGTTCTGAAATTCTGAGTTACGTTCACATGTTGTGGGAAGAATGTTTAATTTCATTTGTTTTATGTGATTATTTTTCTTACAGGTCTTTGGAATGTGGGAAATACTATGTATATAGTCAGGTACCAAAAATAATATAAATGTCCATTCCCAATATAAAACTCTTTTTAGAAAGCATAAAATGGTACTCTGATAGCAACACTTGATGGTAAAGGTTTATGAACAAGTTGCTGTATGACAAAGTGAGAAAAAAGGAAAGAAATCCTAGGAAAGTCACAGCAGAAGTTTCTTTTTTGTAGTTGAACTTTCTGGTTTTTAGTGTCCAGATTTCCATTTGTCGTGAAAATTTAAAATTAAACCTCTTCAATGTGCACATTTTAATTTAATACAAGAGAATGTAATTTATTATTTGGCACAGATTTATCGTTGTAAAAAGCTCCCACTGATGTCATGGTGGGTTCTGTGCATGAAATGAAGGCAAACAAATGATTCATTTTTCATGAATATTAACAATCAGTGTGACATTCTCCTCACACGGCATGGAAGGTCCTTTTACCAATACTCAGCTGTTCTTAGCTTACATTTCTTTCACTAAATCCATAAGGTGGAGAAAGTTTTTTTTAAAGTAATGACCACAAAAAGTAGCATAAGATAGAAAGTTGTCAAAATACTTTAACTGCAGAAAATACATGAATTGCAGTGGTTAGGTGATGATGAAACAACCATGATAATCATGTATATAGGATTACCTGGTAACCTATCATATTTTAATGCGTAGATTGCTCTCCTATGCCTATTCTCGGGATACTGTGAAAGAACTCTTGCTTGATAAGATAAGATACGATATGATAAGGTAGAGAACTTTAAAAAAAATCAGTAACTAATGTTCTTGATTATGTTTCATTTAACACATATACATCCATTTTAGTTTGTTTTGTTTTCCTGAGACTTTCTCAGATCTCCATTTCAGAAGGTAATGCTGAGTGAATTGAGCTCCACTGAGCAATGGCAATTCATGAAATACTTCAGGCTTATTTTTGTTTCCCAAAGCCACCCTAACAAATTTCCACAAACTAGGTGGCTTAGAACAACCTAAATGTTCTCTTGCATTTCTTGAGGCCAGAACCAACGTTCTGCAGGCTCTAGGGGAGAATCAGTTCCATGCTTCTCTTCCAGCTTCTGGTGACTGGGCAATCTTTGGTGTTTCCTGGCTGGTGGATGTATCACTCTAATCTCTGCCTTGAGATGCTTTCACTTGTCCTACCCCTCTGTGTCTCTGTATTCCAAATTTCTTTTTACTTATAAAAACAAGTCACTGGGCTTATGGATCCATCTTAATTCAAGGTGATCTCTTGGTTAAACCTTTAATTACATACACAAAGCTTAAATTAGGTCAAATTCGGAGGTTCCAAGGGGTCATATTTTGAGGAGGACACCATTCAATCCAGTGCCCTTATAAATCAGAATTTCATTCATTCTTGAACATGTAAACAAGGAGCATTAGGTTAATAAATGACTTCTCCCTTCTCCATTTTTAAAAAATTCTAATTTACTTTTATTTGGGGGGTGGGGGAAAGGGGCAGAGAGAGAATCCCAAGCAGGCTCCTCACTGCCAGCACAGAGCCCCATGTGGTGCTCGACATCATGAACAGTGAAAGGATGATCTGAGCAGAAAGCAAGACTTGGACTCTTAACTGACTGAGCCACCCAGGTGCCCCTCCATTCCCCATTTTAAAATAGAAACTAGCAGCTAGGGATCATGAGCAAGTTACTTATCTTCTCTTGGTCACATGTTCCTCATGTATTGTCATGGACAGATTCAGCAGGCAAATAATCAGTAAAGACAGAGTTAAACTCAACAGTACCATGAATCACCTGGATCTTCTTGACATTTTTAGAATACTTTATCCAATAACAGCAAAATACACATTCTTCTCAAGGTCATATAGAACATATAGACTGTATCTGGGCCATACATCACATCTGAACAAATATTAAAGAACAGAAATCATGCAAACTGTGGTCACATGCCATAATAAAACTAGAAATCAATAATAGATAATTGAAAAAATTCCAAAATACTTACAGATTAAACACCATACTTCTACATAACATGGGGTCAAAAAAATTTCAAGAGAAATTTTAAAATATTTTTTATTAAATTAAAATGAAAATACAACTTATAGGAGCACCTGGGTGGCTCAGTTAAGCATCCAACTTTTGATTTCAGCTCATATCATTAACTCGCAGTTCATGAGATCTAACCCCATGTTGGGCTCTGCACAGACAGCAGACAGCCTGCCTCGGATTCTCTCTCTCCCCTTCTCTCTGCCCTACTCTACTTGTGCATTCTCTCTCAAAACAAATAAATAAACTTAAAAAAAAGAAAATGCAACTTAAAATTTTAGAATCAGTGTTTAGAGAGAAATGTATACCATTGAATGCACGTATTAGACAAGAAGGAAGACAGAAAGATCTATGACATTGACTTTGACTTTAGGAAATCAGAAAAAGAAGAGCAAATTTAGTCCAAAGTAAAGTAAATAAAAAGAATAGGCCAGAAATCAATAATATTTCAAAGCAGAAAATTAATAGAAAAGGAAAATTATATGAAAACAACTTTGATAAGCAAGATTTCAATTTTTTAAAAAACAAAACTACAGGGGCGCCTGGGTGGCTTAGACGGTTAAGTGTCCGACTTTCACTTAGGTCATGATCTCGCGGTTCGTGGGTTCGGGCCCCGCGTCGGGCTCTGTGCTGACTGCCAGCTCAGAGCCTGGAGCCTGTTTCGGATTCTGTGTCTCCCTCTCTCTCTGACCCTCCCCTGCTCATGCTGTCTCTCTCTCTCTCCTAGAAATGAATAAAAATTTAAAAAAAATAAATAAAATAAAAATAAAAATAAAAAACAAAACTACAAAGGATAAAAGAAACTTGCAAATAAAAATAAGCACCTAATGTTCAAAATTACAGGAAATGTTGTTAGTCTCATATGCTTTTAAAGGTAAGCAGAATAAATAGCATTTTCAGTTTAAGAATGTTGTTCAAAATATAGTAGTTGTTTATGAAGATATATCACAAGTTTTAACTGCATGATTTGCTATTTGTAAAAGTACTTTATAAACAATAAAGTGAATATTTTTATTATGACCCATAGGTTATATAAAGCTGCTGTTCTGGGGCATATGGTCTTATAAAAACTTACACAACTTTATGAAATAAATGTGCTAAATTTTAAGAAATCAGGCAGAAAGAACTATGTCTAAAAAAGCAAACATTTTAGATTATCATAATTGGTTAATGGCTATTGCTGATCAAATTTTTAGTCTCGAAACACTTGTCGATATATGTATATACTAGTACTAACAAAACTATTGCACTTATCTGTAATACATTGATAACAAACATGATAAACTTACTTTAAAACAACGAGAATATCAAATGTAAATAGAGTAAAAAAGAAACAGAGGCAGAATATATGAGAATATAAAATAAAAATTAGTGACAAAATAGTCTGCAATGGAATAAAGCAAAGAGGTCAGACAGACTTATGAAGAAGTAAATAGTAAATATTTGGCTCACTCTTCACTAACTTAGTTTACTCCAGTCCAAATAAGCATTAAATAAGAGTCCAACTGGGACTCAGTTAATTTCTTTTGTTCTCATTTCCTGTTCAAGTCTACCACAGCATTTCTGTTAAACTCTGGTTCATCCATTTGAAATTCAGGTATGATATTTTTCAAGAAAACAATAGAAAATGGATCCTTTTTCCTTTTAGAAATAAACTGAGCAGTGAGGAAGGAAAGCAGACAGACAGACAAACCAGATTACTGAATATATTCACTTTTCTAAGTTTGTCACGGTTAGATGATAAGAATAAAAAAAATCTATATACACAACATGAAAGTTATGAATGCAAATATATTCCACTCAGTGAATCAGAAAAAAAAACCCTGCAAAATAAAACAGAATTAAGTATGAAGGATTCATTATGAGAAAATGAAAAGTGAAAATCGTACAGTGCCTAAAAACAATGCAAATATCAATTATTGGCAGAAAAGCTTTGTAAAGCTGCTCAATATATGTTTTAATAATATTTACATATCTCTGACATTTCCACCAAATGGTACAGTTATCTCACAAACTGTTGCACAGAAAGATTCTGAGATGGAGACTAGAGAGCAGGCACTTTATTAGGGAGCACTCTTGAGCTCCACTCCTTGGGGTAAAAAATGAAGTGGACTTGACGCAGGGAGTAGAAGTATGATATAGTCTCCATGGGGATGTCCACCAAACCACCTGAAGCTAGGATAGCCCTTCATACATATGCTGAATTGTACGGAGAGAGCTGTATCCTTACAGCTCTGAGTGGTCATCAGCTGTGCGCTGCCCCAAAAAGAAGGCAGGACTTTGGACAACACACCTGACTTCAGCTGAGGCAATGACAAAACAAGGCATATGGATGACAACTAGTAGTGTATTGGCAGTTACAGGAGCTTCATTCTGAAGAGGAACCTAGGAGATGCCTGTTCCTTACATCACTAGGAACTCTTGTAAATAAATTCAGGGAGCCATTAGCTCAGGGCTCTGGTGTACCTCTCTCCCTGGAGAAAGGTGAAGAGGATTGGTGAGAAAAACTATAAATATTGCTGTTGCCTTTGGTATTGGAACCACAAATGTCACTTTTGCTTTCCTCATCTGTTATCTATTCTACATTCCCTTCAACATCAAGCAGCATGTTTGCCAGTCTCAGGGGCATGATGCATAATCCAATCCCTGAGAAGTTGGAGCCTTTAGTCCTCATGTCTTTATCTAGCAGGAGCCTTTAGTCTTCATAGTCCAATCACTTGAAAATTGATCAAGGTAGTGTCAAGAAAACCCAAGTTTAATACCTGGATATTAAATTTATTCTTTCCCACTATGTAACAGCAGGTCCACTGTATACTCCCAGTGATCAGATTCAATTAACTCTTTCATTATGGGTGACTCTCTTTTGCCTCCTTTCTTCCCCTTACTCTGTACATTGATCTGCACTCTTAGTACCATCCCATACATATTCATGTTGAGTAGGCCCTATAGTTCCCTTGACGTATTATCCATTTCCTTCTTTATCAGGTCCTACAAAGTCTCCAGCTGTGTTATTTCCTGAGTCAATCCCAGTGGCCAAGAGGGGAACTGGGGACAGATCCTGAGGATGGGGTGCATGTTAACATGTATGCGGGAAAATGCTCCACTATCTTCAAGCAAGGAGGGGACTGATAGCCCTAAATAGGAAGTGAGCCATTTCTTCAGTTTTGAGGGTTCTGGGGATTTGGAGGACTCCATTTTTATGGGTCAGATCAACACAGATGTTCCTATCCCATGTGTCAAGATGGACTCCTTTCCTAATCAGGACCTTGGAGTTAGCATAACAAAACTGATTAGGTTGAGAGTAAAACTGTCTTTGAAGCTCTTTTATTACTATGAATAAAATCTAGAGCTAACCTCTAGCTTTTTCTGATAATAGCTGAAAGAAATGAAGGCCTTTTTATGTGTTAAAAAAAATCTCCCTGTTTTCACACTTGGCTTTCAAACATCTATTAATTACTACTTTGAACTTTTCCATTTCTCTTCCTAAGATAATAAATGCTTGGGACCCCACTGAGTTACAGGCATTTTATAGCTACCTTTTTATTTCTCACATACCTAGTATGTGGAACAAACTAGTGTAATCCTTTCTACCAGTACACCACCCCAGGTAGACGTTGTGACAATTGCAATGTTACTTTGTGCCAAGGGTTATCTGTATTCCACCTACTACCATCTACTATATACATCTCATGAGTTGTTTTATGGAAAAAATTCTGAGATGGAGATTAGAGTGTAAGAGTTTTATTAGAAAGAAATGTTTCTAATAATTTCTTTGGAAATAAATGAAGCAGACTCAGTATAGGGAGAAGAAATGTAATGCAGTGTCAATGGTGGTGGCCATCAAACCATTTGGGGTCATTGCCAGATAAGAAGCAGCCAATCTGGTTACCAAAACTTATCTAAAGTCTGTTTTCTTGAGTGACTACCACACCAACTATCTCTGGTTGGACTCTCCAGGAAGCAGAGTCTGAGATGGAAATTCCCACCCAAGAGATTTACTAGCAACTGCTCTTGAGATTAACTCTGAAGGAAGAGAAGCAAAGAATGCAGAGTAGGTAAGAGGAAAAAGTTGAGATCTGATGTAATCTTAGTAGAGACTTCAGTTGACCATACATGGAAAACTAAGCTGGCCTGGCTTTTCAGAATCCTAAGTTTAGGGAAAATAGGTCAGGTCTTCATCAGTCATTGATCATTATCAATCATTGATCAATATGTGGCACCCTGCATAGGCAGCATACCTTTGGGCAACATGATTGTCTTCAGTTATAGCAATCCCAAAGGGAGGTTGAGAGCTGAGGTCTATTGATAGGAGGTACAGAAATGAATTATTCATTCTTACACGAGAATCTGGATGGTGTCTTCACAATGTCAACCAAACTGCTAGATTATGTTGTTACTCAGTTTTAAGGCAAAAACAAACAAACAAACAAAAAACTCGGAAAATCTTCAACAGTTTATTAAAAACAAGAAATTCATGCCAAATATTCTCTTTTTGTCCCTGTGACGTCTCTTGGTTTTTTAGCCACAGGAGAACTCAGGTAGGTGTAGAAAAGAAAGCAAACAGTTCATTCTATTAATTCTCTTAGGTCTTCCTTTAAAAGCAAATCACTGATCTTTGCAAGGCAACCAACTCTAGTGATGCTTTGTTTTTCTTGGTTGAAGTGACTTCCTTGCCACACACATTCCAAGCAGGGTTGGTGCCTGCTCCTGTGCTGCTGGTTCTTGCTTATCCTTTATTTGTGTTTCCTACTCTACTGCCCCCACCTTAATCAAAAGTCCAACTGCAGATAAGCTCTCTCAATTTATTCCACCTTGAGTGCACCCTTGTTTCTTACTGGGACCCTGACTTACACAAACATCTTTCCTAATATTATCAGTGGTCTGTAAACTCCCTTAGGGCTATATTTGTGTCTGCTTTGTCTTTGTGTCTCTAACGTACTCTAAGTGTTCTACTCTAAGTGTTCTACGGGCACGCAGTAATTGTGTTAAATTAACCAGTCTTTTCAAATATATGCATAGGATTTTTATTTATGGCAATACCCATATCATTAGAAGTTCTGATAATTTCCTATTTGTCAAGCTTGGAAAGAAAATCTTAAATGTGGCAACATTTCCTGCATATTTTAGTTATAAATAAAATATTGGATTCTCAGTTACTTAGGCCTTATTAGAGAATGCCGAGACCCTTAACTGGATCATAAGAAGCTAAAGTTACTCAGGATGGTCCACTATTTGTATGATTTGGTAGAAGTTGCTTGGTTCCTCAGGGCCTTGTTTCTTCATAGATGTAATAACCAAATGGGATAAAATATCACTAAATGCTTTGCAGCTCTAGTCTTTTTTAGTTCTCTGATGAAGAAAGTTGTAAAATGAGCATGTTGCTTGGAATTTTTATTTTGTATGCTTTTTAACTCCTGAGTCATTGAATTTTTTACAGATAATGTTCTAGACTATTGATTATCATTTCCTACCTTTTAATGGATGGGAAGAAAATGAGAAATAGACAATGTCATTGAGATTTTGGCAGAGAAAACAACATAAGGTTTATAAATACTGCATTTGTACTTTGGTGAAATGGTCATTGCTCAAAGTTAATGGTTTTGGCAGCCTGGATGGCCCAATGTTGATTGACTGACATAAAGGTCAACTGCTTAATTTATGAGCTGTCCTTCCAGAATAAAGACACTGATGCTGACCTGCTGGCAAAAGAAGTTGCCATTGAAACTGTTGATACAATAGTGATGACAGTTTTAAAAGCATCTATTCACCTTCTTTTGATCCCTGCCTCTTGTGATCAATGACACTCAAGCCAGGTCAAGATTAGGAATGGACACTTCTGTCGCTGTAGAACAAATTGAGGCCAAGTTGCTACTAACCATTATTAACTTCATCTGTATTCTGAGCTAACCAGACATAGACAACTCCCTAGACTGCAGACAAGTTTAGGGTGGCATTTTCTATTAGTTGTCAACTGCTCAAACAAGAATCCAATCACCCTGGAAATTAAAAATTACTTTAAAAACCCAGGCTAGAAGATAATTACACTTTTTTTCTCCTAGGGGCCCCTGGGTAGCTCAGTTGGTTAAGCATCTGACTTTTAGCTTTTGCTCAGGTCATCATGTCACGTTTTATGGGTTCGAGCCCCACACTGGGCTCTGCGCTGACAGTGCAGAACCTGCTTGGGATTCTCTCTCTTCCTCTCTCTGCCCCTCCCCTGCTCATGCTCTCTCTCTCTCTCTCTTTCTCTCTCTCTCAAAATAAATAAATAAACATTTGAAAATATTTATATCACAACAATATCACGAATCTCATACTATGCTGTTTTGGATAGTCTCATTGAACTGATGATGGTAATTAATGGAAATTGGTAACTATCACTGAATAAAACTTGAATTCCTTGAACTTCTGGAGAATATGAACACAAAATTTAAATTATAGTTACTCAGTCTAGGCACTAATAACATGTATCCCCAGTAATTTATTGTTGCAGGCAGTGCATTTTAGAATACTTAGCAGCATCACTGGCATCTACTCACCAGATGCTCCCTTAGCAACCTCCCTCAGTTGTGACGACCAAAAAGGCTACGAAATATCTCCTCAGGGGCAAAATCACTACAGGTAAGAAACTACAGATTCAATTAATAAATACTTTAAATTTTATTTTGTTGCCAAGCAGTAAACACTGGAGTTCCAAATATGAATAGAATGGTATGCTCTGCTCCCCCAAACCTTAAAATCTGCTTAAAAAAAGAGAAAGGCCAATAAATGCTACCATTGAGGTATGTGGAAGGCACTTCTTTTTTCTTAGCTTCCTAGGTTTAAACATTTTTTAATGTTTATTTATTCTCTGAGAGAGGGAGAGAGAGCGAGCATGAGGAGGGGAGATGTAGAGAGGGAGACACAGAATGCGAAGAAGGCTCCAGGCTCCGAGCTATCATCACAGAACCCCACGCGGGGCTCAAACTCATAAACTGTGAGATCCTGACCTGAGTGAAGTCAGATGCTTAATTGACCGAGCCACCCAGGTGCCCCTAGCTTCCTAGGTTTTTAAAAATGTTTACTTCATTAAAATTCAGTAATAATGTATGTGAGAATAAATTTGCAATTAATTGATTAAGCTTCTCCTTGTAGTCTTGGCTGAAGGAAAATGAGGAACCTAGAAATGTCAGCAAGAAGTGATGAGGATAGGGTCAAAGTGAAAATAAGATTAGAATGGCTAAAAAAAATATGTAGCCCAAACTTTGATATCCTGGTGCAGAATAACACAAGAGTTAAATCCAAAAATGAAGACTGGCATTTCTGTTAGAATGTCCATCATCCTTTAAAAGAAAATTCCATCAAGAGAACCTTCCAGACCTTTGAATTCAGATTGCATACAAATCACCACATGTGTGTTTGTATCGCCATGAAGGAACAGTTGGCTCTGAGGTTCTGTGGCACCATCCTCTCATGGTGGCTCACTCACCAGGGATCCCAGGGCAGGTTTGCTAGATTATCGTTCCTGCTGCATGTTCAAACCCCAAATGAAACATGAAACTGCAGTGGCATTTCCCTGAAACTGAAAGAAATTGGAAGGTTAAATCCAGCAGGGAAACATAATGCTGTTCCAAGCTTGCCGTCACATACCGAGTAGATAGGAAGGGATTCGATACAGAAGTCATGCTTGAAATGCAATAGGCAAAAATATAGTGGGATGAGAGCAGGCTTTGTGAGCTCTTCAAAATAAACGCCTTATAGAGCACACAGTTCTGTTTAGATGGTCAAAGTGAATTGGTACTTGCTATCTGATGAGCAATGTTACTTAATGAAAGCATTTGGGGACATGTCCAAAAAACCTGCAAACATGCAATTCTAGAGTAGAAGTGAATAAGATCCGTAGCAGGTTCCCATTGTGAGGATTCATCACAGTAACTCAACAGTAGTCCTGAATTCTCAATGACACTGAGCAGTCCAGGAGAGTGGCAGTTATTCTTAGCTTAGAAATTCACATTATCAGTAGCAACTAAATACTCTAATCATTTACTGCGCATGAATGTTCCCTGAGATGCAGAGATAAGTACTTTATATAGAACTTAATTATCTTTAACTTGAATGTAAACTACTTATGTGGTTTTAAAAAGCACTTATGGGACAATGCAATCTTACCTCTTGCTGAGCAACAAAAATTATTAAAATCCCAAGCAAAGTTTTTCAATATATCACTAAAATTTATAGTGAAGTTTGGATGCCTAAATGCGGGCTGATAAAAAGAATCACCAATTAGGCCAACCAAAATTAACACAGGTCTTAGGATCAGCTAAGAGCTGAGAAAACAACTGCCCAGGGGACTGTAAGTGAGGAATCATTTTTTCCTGTTTTCTGGGATGAAAGTAGAAGGGGATTTTCTAAGCCCCACCTAGAAACACCACCGAGACCTCTCTACTTGCCCAAACCATTTTACAAATGGAGGCAAATCCTAGCCAGGACTATCCATAACCAACTAACAGTAACGAGGACACAACATGAAGAGGCAAAATAAAAGTGACTATTATTATAATCACTTATTTTTGCACCATTGTTTTTCTCAACAAGCATAGTCTGTAATACTTGCAAGGCTCTCTGAGAGATGATTCAAATATGAGTTAGGTAGAGTCCCTATTCTCAAGTTGTTCACATCTGCACGGGAAAGATTAATGCAGGAACAAGGAACTAAAAAAGACTTAATTAAAATGCCAAAATAATAGTTTAGATAAACCTAGAGCACTGTAGAAAAAGGAACAGTCATAAAAAGGGTGGGGTTGTTGTTGTTTTCCTAGTTTTGACAAGCTTTAGAAAATTTTATATTTGTCTATATATTCATAAAGCGAATTAAAGTAGTCCTTATTTATTTGCTTTTTATCCTATGTTCTACAAACTTTTGACAGCAATCTGCAAGGATGTAAGTGATTACGTGAGAGCCATTTTAAGAAGAGGTCAGTTTCTGTTTTCCCTTTCAGCTATTTGGACCAAGCCTAAGATTTCCTTTGAAGTTGGTGGTATTCCAATCAGCATCTCAGAAATGTAAGACAAAATCTCAAACGTGTCCCAGATGTTTCTTTCTCTCTTTCCTTTTTTTGAGTCATTCTATTAAAAAGACAGCAACAGTGAGTATTTGTAAAGTACATTACACCAGAAAGCTTAAAACAGAAAGCTTAAAACAATGGTTTTAACCATGATATGCCATTAACTAGTAAAAAATAAAGAAACATTTATGGGATGTCTTTCTCCTGCATGTTTCCATGCTTCTAACGTACATTTAAATGTTTATATTGTGTGTGGGAGCGAGTTAGGAGTGGGCTTGTGTTTAATGACATACAGCCTGCAGGTTTATGGTGATAGAAATAAATTATTCTGTCTATAGTCTCCATGATACCTAATTTAAACCCCAAACTGACTTATCAAGTGATAGATATATTTATATTCCATGTATAACATTAATACCAATATTATATTTTTATACCTTTTGGCTTTACATATGAATTATATAGTTTTCAAAACAGGTGCTTAGAAAAATTAAGATGACCATTTAGTTTAACTAAATTGAGAGCTATTCAAACAATTTATTCAGATTTTTTTAAGGACAGAAGTATTTATCAGTCTCAAACTGTTATTGTATCTTCTGGAAGGCACTTTAAAATGTTCTGGATAGGAAATATATAATAGTAATTTTATTATTCTGATAATTAACATTTCAGAAAATTGTTTCATTTTTTAATACACACAGTTCAAAATAAATAGTTATTTTTTTATCATTCAAACCAGTCTAATGTGGCAAGATGGCATTAGAGAATCAAATCAAGGAAAACATATTAAAAGTTTGTGGGAACCTCAAAGGAGAATAAAAAGTGAAAGGCATAATGGCAGGTTTTTATACATGACTAAGTTATTGATTAATAAAATTACATTGAAGTTCGTGTTCTGTGTTTCTACATGTAAGAACAGTGCATTCTGCATACTTATAAATTATCCAAACCATGTTTAAAAAGTACAATAAGAATGTTAAAATATTTTGCCATATAATTGCCATTCTAACCATGATCACTAACAAACGGATGAGATTGTGTTAAACTTACCCCAGAGAGACCAAGTTTCCTAAGAGGATTATAAAAAGATTGGCACCCTTGTTAAAAGATTGTAACATTTTTTCCCCATTTCATTTACTAAAGTGAAAGTCTTTTTAACATGCTTGATTGTGGCAGTTCAGCTAAATAGATTGCCCATTGAACAGTTACAAAGTGAAATATTCACAAAGCTGATTGGGTCTTTAGACCAAGCCCATTTGTACAAATCAATTCTGGCACAAGGAGATATGTATGTTATATTTTATCACCATGAAAAACTGCTGTTGGAAAATAGTAATCATGTATCCAAGGAACAATTTATAAAACCCACATCTTAAACAATGGTGTCATTACAACAATCATCCATAAACAAAAGAAACACAAATGATGCATAGTCATTTCAAATACACTGAAAGTGGAATTATATGGTAGAATAACATTGTATTCATGTTTATTTTAATTCATTTTATGCTATTCAAAAAATAGACACAACCTAGCAGGTGCTAAATAATAAACAGAAAAAATGAACATTTCTATTAGATGCACCTGGGTATTCACAGCTTGGATAACAATAACCTAAAGAAATCCAATCACTACAGATTGTATGCAGTGAGATTCCACGACTCTTCTTCGGAATGTTTCACTATTTCATGTTCTGTTATGTCTTTTCAAGTTAAATAGTGTGTCATTTCTAGTCTTTATAATATGATCTATCATTAAATATGCATGTGGATATAAAGAGTATTTTAAGGATGTCACCTGGTAGAATAATTCTCTAGCTCTCTATTAAGTATATAAACAGACATTACTAGGAAAATTCTACCTTTTGTGAATGCTTATGCCAAAAGGCTTAACAAATACCAATCACTTGCTTGCCTAACAAGATAAGCTTTTCTAAAAAGCTGGGCATAACAAAAATCTTAGAGAGTAGGGTACATGATATTATATGCTACAGATACTCACTACCAGACAGACATTTGCAGACTTCGTCCTCAAAAGTAACATGATTATGAACCACCTTGCTGATACGTCCCACGTAGTAGAGAATAAACCTAGGTTCACTGTATTTTTATGACTTAATTTTCTCTTCTGGACAGAAAAAATAATGAGGATCTCAGAGATAATCTAAAGTGTCGAAATGACTAAAGAAGAAGATTTTTTAGGTGATACAGATGAACTTCATTTAAGCACTTGATTAAGCAAGTAGTCTCCAACATCAAGGTGAAAGGTGGGGGTGAGGAGAGAAGGCAGGATGCTTTTATAGGATAAAGAATAGGAAACAAGGAAGAGAAGCAATAAAAAGACCTGGGGCGCCTGGGTGGCTCAGTCGATTGAATGTCCGACTTGGCTCAGGTCATGATCTCACGGTTCGTGGGTTCGAGCCCCGCGTCGGGCTCTGTGCTGACTGCCAGCTCAGAGCCTGGAGCCTGCTTCAGATTCTGTATCTCCCTCTCTCTCTGACCCTCCCCTGCTCATGCTGTCTTTCCGGTTGGTTCATATATCTGGCCTTATTTGAGGTCATTGGAACAGGAGGATCACTTGTGTCCCTTGGTGACCACAGATTGGTTACCTAGATGGTCTGCCTTCTAAGCAGATAGACCAGTTTATAAGAACAGAGTGTAAGAGTTAAGTTGTCTTTTGCTGAGTTGGTTTCCCAGGATCAGCGGTGTCCAGCCGAGCAAGTCAAGGTTAATATGAGATCAACTGACATTTCAAAGCAAACTTTATTTAACACTTCATGAAGGAGCAGTTTCCAGTTCAAAGAATTGCCTCCTTCATGAAGTATTGAAGTGGATACTACCTAAAATGTCTTCTTTTTTTAAAAAAAATATTTTATTTATTTCTGAGAGAGAGAGAGAGAGAGACAGTGTGAGCAGGGGAGGGTCAGAGAGAGAGGGAGATACAGAATCTGAAATAGGCTCCAGGCTCCGAGCTGGCTGTCAGCACAGAGCCGGACCCGGGGCTCGAACCGGAAACCAGGAGATCATGACCTGAGATGACGTCGGATGCTCAACCTACTGAGCCACCCATGGGCCCCTAAATTGTCTTCTTTAGTCATTTTAACAAGGACTTTTTTTTCCAGAAAATTTCAGTTGACTAGAGCAGAGATAATAACAAAAGGAAAGGAGGAGCACAAAGGGAAGAAAGACCGCAGTCCCTGACAAACCAAAGAACCTGAAACCAGAAGCCTTTTTTCCAGGCTTGTATGGTTCCTCCTGCATTGGGTGTATACAACGAGCCCTGAGGCCTCGTTATGGGTTATGTTTGAGCTGAATGAGGAGTTTGTTCTCTGATAACAAAAAGACCAAGAATGTATTGAAGAAGGCTCTCAAAGATAGTTCCAAGTTCGGGGTGCCTGGGTGGCTCAGTTGATTAACCATCAGACTGCTGCTCAGGTCATGATATCACGATCTGTGAGTTTGAGCTTTGCGTTGGGCTCCGTGCTGACAGCTCAGAGCCTGGAGCCTGCTTTGGATTCTTTCTCTCCCTCTCTCACTGCCCCTCCGCTGATTGTGCTCTCTCTCTCTCTCCCTCTCTCAAAAATAAATAAACATTAAAAGTTTTAAAAGGAAAAAAAAAAGACAATTCCAAGTTCATACCTTACACCATTCAGGTGCCTGAAATATAGAAAAAATAATAATGCAAACTATCTATATCTGGTCATCCATGTAAATGGAGAGGGACTCCCGAGGAATCTGCTCATTCCATTTCTAAAACTGGTTTTAGATAAAACTGTCCCCAGTTTGAAAGAGAGGCAAAAAGAGAATTCACATGGGTTTCAAATAGTTATCCTACAGAGAAATGAACCAAAGAAAGGAATGCAGCAAGCAAAAGATAAAAGGAGAACACGAGTGAACAGAAATAGGGGGAACACGCAGAAAACAAATGTAACAAGTACAAAGTCAAGTAGAGCATTGGATCTTGTGGACAAAAAGATTGGTGATGAGAGAATCAGTAAAAAGGTGAGGTTGTAGGAGACCTTGTAGTAGTTTGAAAGACCGGGAGAATGGTGCCATTGTCATAATAATGGACAACAGGGTATCTGACTGGGTTTTATTACATGAGAGTGAAGAAAGAAAAGACAAAGCAGGGGAAAAGGTTGTAGATGAATGCTAAGTTTTAAGAACAGAAACATATGGAAAATTGGAGCCTCCCTGATGCAGAAAGCAGAACAAATAGAATAGGGGGAAAATTAAAGATAAATACTTTCCTGAAATGAGAAAATAGCTAAATTTACACATTGACAAGGTTCACTTTGTTCCCAGGAAAGTTAATGGAGAACATTCAAAACCAAAACATATCCTGTTGAAATTATTGAATTATGGGGATAAAAAAAGTAATGCCAAAGGCCTTTGGGCAAAAGAAACAACTCACCTATAAAGAAAAAAAAAAACATGAGAAGAGACTTAGACTTCTTTAAGGCAATCATTGTGGATTGGAGTCAAGTGTATGATGTTTCTAACGAAAGCAGACTGAAGTTCCATTCCTAATGAAGTCACCATTAATGTGTAAAAAATCTAAAAAGACATAGTCAGATCGTCTGGGTTGTGGGAGCCATATTACCTGCGAGCAAATCTGTATATACTTTGTACAACTAACACACTAGTCAAAACAATGAAGTTTTGGTGTGTCAACCACTGTAACTAAACAAACTAGAAATGTAGAAGTGGGATAGCCTTACCGGTTAAAAGGAGAAGTTTATTTTTGTCTGTTTTTTCTTAAATAAACCAAAAGCAAGTTGGATAAAAGTGACATGTTTAAAGTAAAGCGACTCAAAAGGAACAAAGTAAATGAACAGGAAAGATTTATAGCAAATAATTATAATGCAGACAAGCATAAGTCAGGTGGTAAAGTTAAGATGAAAAAGTGGTATTCAAAAAATGTATTCATTGGACCAAAAAAGAGTGATTCGATGAGAGATAATGTCTAAAAAGAACACATCACTGTTAAATACCTATGGAGTTATCATAACCTACTTTAATATGTTCTGGGTGAGAAAAGAACTTCATAATTTTTGGCTTTGCATGTTATTCATTGCCTTATCACACTTCCATTGAACTTCCCTCTATGTACTATAAAGATAGATATACCTTTAATAGAAAGATATATAAAGCTGTCATGAGTATGTCCCAAAATATATAGTGTAAAGCTTTTTTTTTTTTTAAAGTTTAGAAATATGAGGGAGTCTGGGTGGCTGAGCCGGTTAAACATCCTACTTCAATTCAGGTCATGATTTCCCCGTCTATGAGTTTTAGCACCACATGGAGCTCTGTGCTGACAGCTCAGAGCCTGGAGCCTGTTTCAGGTTCTGTGTGTGTGTGTGTGCGCGCGCGCTCACACTCGTGCTGGCTCGCTCTCTCTCTCAAAAATAAATGAACATTAAATTTTGGAAATACGAAGAAAATTTGTCAGTTATAGGAGAGTAGATGTATCTATACTCTCCTATCAGTTCTTGGGACAAACACAAAAATAAATGAGGATTTGAATTGCTATAATTAACACGGTTGATTTAAAAAGAAATAGAGCAAACTGTATGCAAATGGCACAGAATATGCCTCTCAAGAACCTATGAAACATACATTAGATAGGTTTATCTTGGAATTGGCAGGTTTGAAATAAAATCTGCTATTCAGAAATAGTTAATAAATGTTGTGCCTGTATGTGGCCTAAAAAAAAGAAAGCCCTCGTTTGTCTCTTTCGAATTCATAATTATTTCATTCAATTATCATATTAATGCCTTAAAAGTAGGACATTCATACCTTGCCTTTTTAGACCTGATGTGTGTGTGTGATTGTATAAAATGAGGCATTTAAAAAGGATTTCTTTCTGCAAAGGAGATTCAAAATACTTGCATATGTGCTTCAAATTCTGGGAAGCAGCATGGAATGTCAGTGATTGATGAGCTAGTTATTTCAGAATTCCATTTTATGATAGTATTTCAGAAATGTTAAGTCTTGTGGCAGTTTTGCCAGATCAAAAAGCTGTAATTCAGCGACGACAATAATGCTGAGCAGTTAGTTCTGGCCCCGTGGTTTGATGCCATCTTTACATTCGCAGATCAATCCCCCATACACCACTGTCACATAAAAAACACCCCATTGCACTGTACAATTTGGCATGATTGCCTAAGAGGCCTGGATTGAACTGGCATTAATTAGCTATGTCACACTATTATTCATTCCCCATGAATTTGCTCTTACCATTCATATCAGGGATGAATTCCCTAGCACAGCAGTATGTAGAAACAATATATGATCTACTAGCTTGTGTTTCAACTAGTATTCCTCTTACACAGAAAAGTCAGTGCTGTGGAACGGAAAGGACTCTAAATCATATACCCTCTTTTGTATCCACCTTCCTTTCTCAGCACCATTAATGCACATGTTAAGGGACTATCCCCACTTTGAAAATTGCAAGTGGGCTCAGTTATCTTTCTTCTATCTGTGATAGTTTTGTTTCATTCTCTTTGCTGGATTCTCCCTCTACCTGTCACATCCTCCTTTCTGCCAAGGTCTCTCTTCCTGGGTTTCAGTGTTTGAGAAGTATTTCGTTCTGCTGCCTACATGTAGTCAGATATATATCACTGTTTATCCTGAGTTGGGAGCCCCTAACAGGGAGATGATCTAGTTCATGAAAGTGCATTTAATTAAGCTATATGGAAAGATAATTATCCAATAGGTTACATAATGGCCTCAGATGAATACTGTGGCCATATTTATTTAAAAGCCACTGTTGAGCATCTTGAAGCATTTTTATTGCTTATTTTATAGTCCTATATGTCTGGTTCAGAACTTTATCCTCTCTTAAAACTTGTCTACACCCAGGCAAGAATACAGACAGAGAGTGTTTAATTTTGTAGCCCAGAGTCAAACTAATCCCATAATACTAGTTGGCCTTCCAGATTATGTGCTTTGAAAATGGTTGAAAAGTACAGTATCATAATATTGGTAATTATTCATTAAAAGTTTTAAACTGCAAGCCACAAAGGATTTTGACCCAGCAACCAAGAATACATGTTATCTCTTCTAACAAAGTCTTCGGCTGAGGCAGCTTCATGGCTGCTTGATTGAGTAGTCTAAAGACATGATGAAGTGCCTTGTCATTCTCAGTGTGTCAGCTTACTTAGCTCCTGTCATAATGGAAAGATGGTTGCTGCAATTTCAATCATTACACGCAGTCATTTCCTTACTCAGGGAAAGGAAAAAAACCGAAATCTTTTGCGGGACAATCCAGAGACACCCTCACACATTTCATTGGCCAGTGCTGTATCACATCATTAAGATTAAACCAATTATTGACAAGGAGAATAAGGCCACCATGATCGGCTTAGGCAAATCAGTAATTACCTTTGGACCTTAGGCTGGTGTCATCTCCCAGAGTCACCATGGGGATTTCACCACCAAGATAAAAAGGGAGTTGGCGAGGCAACTGAGAGTAACTGGGGAATTTGCTGAATTAAATAATTCATATCTTGCTTCTTATGAGAATGAAACTCCAGGCAGGTAGATAGCCATTAGTGGGTTTGGGGACACCAGTAGGCCAAGGTATGTATACCTGAGGCAAGTAATAAAGTCAGACCAGGACAATATTCCACAAGTGAAGGTCATTTACATTTCTGACACATGTTTATGTTAATAAGAAGTGGCAAAGGGGGTTAAGAAGATTCTAGTTAGGGAGATGAAGAAAGAGAAAGGAGGTCATTGACCCCATAGTGGTAAAAGGGACACATTAATCTCATTTTTTGTTTTTAATTTAAACCAGAGCAAAAAAGAAAAATTCAAAAGATATTTGCTCTGCTTTTACAGATTCCAGAGCACTGTTCTTTCTTCTATATTTCCCTGTCTTCATTCTGTTATGCATTTAACAAGTGTTCTAGGTGATGGGAATGTAGCAGTGAGTGAAATGGGCAGAAGTCTATATTTAGTAAAGATCACTGCTTTCAAGGAATTTAAGCAGTGAACGATGTATGTAATAGACAAATAGTATTAGGAGCACAAACAGTATAAAGGGAGACAAACCGTAAACAATAAATATAGTGAGTAAATGATAGTCTCTTAAAAGATGACGAATCCTATAGGGGCAAAAAGAGAAAAAGAAATGTCAGGCAGGGCAATGGAGATTAGGAATGCAGGTGGGGTACAATTTTAAATAGTGTATTTAAGTATATCTCATCGAAGTGATATTTAAGCAAAGACTTTCTGCTGTTCAAATTACCTCTCTCTTAATGTTAAGTTGTAATGCAAATGTGAAGTTCGTGAGTTAGTAAATGCACCTCATAAAATATTAAAATATATTTTAACATCTTTTACAAAAAGGATACATTTTGTTTAAAAAATATTTCTAATCGTAGCTTTCAGCTTTTGCCATGTATTAAAACTCACCGTGCAAATTGATTTTTTTCCCTTAAATTATGACTAGTTCTACATTTATTCTAGCTATTTTGCCTTCTTCTGAGTTCTGGTCTCAAAACATTTAGGTTTCTCATTGGCTAAAATAGAACCCCCTTTTTTCTTCTGGGAAGGTTATCTTGTACTAAAGAGAAGGTAGACCTGGGGAGAGGGTAGGGGCTTCTGAGGGACTGGGAGGGGAAGGCTGTACCCCAGTCATCAGTGAAAGTACCCAATGATCAATACTGGTAATCAAAAGTATAGAAATTGCCTTGGCATCCAGCTGGTCTTCTAGACGGGCTATTGATTTATTTGGTGTGAAACAGAAAGTGCCACCATTAGGCACAATTTTAATTTAATCAATGCTTTTTATTTCTTTTCATGGCTTCATCCTCTTTTACAAGCTCTGAATACCTAATGCATGTGTTTTCTGGGTCTCCCATGAGGGTCGGTTCCTCTTCCCAAATTGCCCCAGGCTTTGAAGGTTTAAATCTCTTCTTCACCTCCCACCCTTGTAGATAGACCTTAGGTGAATACTAGGTTCCAGGTACTAATTTGTTATTTTATTTTGCCCAAAAGTACATACAGATAAGAGTATTTGGCCTACATAAAATGCTTAGATTTTTGCCAGGGTCTTGTATGTCTTAACCCAAATTAGATACAGTGGACAGTAATACATATGCAGGGGATATTTTAGAAAGCAGGTGTGTTTCAAATCATAGCTCTGGCCAGAACACAAAGACAACATTCCCTAGGTCCCATTCTATAGGAAATATTTCCCTCTTTTTTTTTTTTTCCCCTATCTCTCATTCCTGAACATTTAAATTGCAGGATAATGTAGTAGAGGGGAAAAAAAAACCAACTCTAATGTGTGGTGGTACTTTTTACAACAGTTTTAGTGGATCGATAATGTGGCAGTTAGATTGGAAAGGGTATTATTCTCAACTAGTATTCTTAGCAGCCCCCATAAAGGGATGTTTGGAAACACAGAGAATATTTGAGAAGGAACATGTACTTCGACTAAGTGGTGGCAAGAATGCATGGGATATCTAGCCATGCTGAGTATTCTTCAAATGGTAGGGAAATGCTGTACTATGAAAAAATGTTCTACTCAGAATACTAATAATGTCCCTGTAGAGATACACTGGAAGACATAAATTGGTAGGGGCAGTGAAGGATGTAGACAATGATATTCTACAGTCAACACTACTGACTATACATGATAAATATATATGATGGAGGCAAGAAGGTACGCTGATTACCTTAGGGGAAGTGGAAGGGAGGAAGAACAGCATGAGGAAATTGCCTTTTCTGTTCCAAATAGAAATGTAGGTAGCCTTTTTATACTTTTAAATATAGCACAGCGAGTCTCATTTTTACCACTGAGAACACTAAAGCTCAGAGAGGTTAAATAATTCATACAAGTGCAACATATTAGTGAATGCCAGATCCAGGATTCAAACACATTCATATTATACTTCAACGTTCATATCCTTTTCCCTAGACAGAAAGACATCAAAGCATTGCTCCAGCATCCGACGTAATCAACTTATTTGTATGAACTTGCAAATACTATGCATGAATGCAAATAATCTCATCACAAACTTATTGGTTCAGGGTCTCAGGCCTTGCTTTTGTAAAGAAATTGGGGGTTGGTAATATTGTTATTCTTAATAGCATTCATACATACGTGTGAAGTGTTATTTTATTATTCTTTCAGAGGATTCAGAAGGCTAGCGTGCTAAAAGGTAAAGCTGATATGATGGTGTGGTAGATTAATCAAATGGATTGTTGGCCTCAACTAATGGCTGTGTAGTCCCTCTATTGACTTTATAACTTTACAATTCCTTCCTGAGCTGCCTCTGATATGCCTTTGTGATTTGCTTTGACCAATAGAATGCTACAGGACTCACGGTGTACCTTCATTATCTTTTGCGTTTCTTCTTTAGACTCCTCCCTGAGAATGAGCCCAGACTAGCTGCTAGATAATGAAACCGTGTGGCGCAGAACCCACTTATTTTAGTCAAGGCCATCATGGTCCACTGTATAGCGGCCTGGCCCCAAATGTATGTGATAGACCAGACCAGGTTAGCAGATCCACCTACTCCTCCTGCAGCTGCAGGTAGCCATGATACATGAGTGAACCCAGATGAGATCAAAATAACTTCTTAGCTTCACAGACTCATGAGCATTAAAAATAGCTATTATTTTAAACCATTAAGTTTTAGAGAGGCTTGTTACATTGCAATAGTCAACAGATACAGATGATTTTCTTGAGAGATTTTTAAAGCCTGAAATTAATGTTCCTAGAAAACCAACCCTACTCTAGCTTCTCAGGAACTGGAAAGTCTGAATGCATCAGTAGACCATATCCGAATATAGATTTGGACAAAGCAATCCAGGACACAAAAGTATCAGCAACAGGGAAGCTCCCTCAGGCAGCTTTAGAGTCAGAAGGCATCATCTGTGGAAAGCTATCTAGCAAGGAAGAATGTGGTACACCCTGCTTGAGACGTACACAGGTAGATTGATTTGCCAAAATATGTGAGTCATCTCTTTGGGGCATTTTGGAGGGTGAAGGTTTCTCTTAGTCAAGCTACTGGGATGTGAGTCACTATAATGGAGAATTAAAGACAAATTTGTTCCAATTTTGGATGCGTAGAATGATAAAGCCTTTGGCTTACCAGTTATAAAAGCAAAGCTATCTTTCAATGCAATTAATCACATCTGTCTGGGATCACTCAGCTGAAGCCAGAATGCCTGTCCAAATGACTTTTTGGCATCCTTTCCCACCCACAGATCCATAATTTTAATCATAAGGAATTGTTACCAAAGGAATTGTCTATTTTATATAGCACATTATTACTCTGTATAAGTGCTTAACATTTTTATGTAAGTCAGCTCCAGTGTTTAAAACATTTTACGAAATCCCTAGAGCTAATTATTGAGCAATCGGCATGCAATAAACCTTAAAGATTCTTCAAAGAAGGAGATGGTTTACGTGGGAGGATCTAAGGACCGGGAATTACAATAATCAAATCTTGTGGTCAGGAGACATTAGTTGTTGCTGTGAGGTCTTTGGAAGATAAACATGGCTGAAACCCACACTGAATGAACAGCTAACATCAACAAGTTTTGTACCATGTCCTACACAAACAGATTGGGTGGGAAGAAAAGCCTTCCAAAACTAAATCAGCTCATCATTTCCAGACAACATTCTTATAGCCCCACTGCCACCCAAATTAGGGGGGAGGTGAAGAAGGAAACACTGAAACTCTGATAAATCATCTCATAACCACCAAGATGTCATCTTTCTTGGTTTGGAATTAAGTAGGGTTGGCTCAGCCACCCTGGAATGTTCCTATGGGTTCCCTGGAAAACAATACAAAGGATGTAGAAACTCTTTAAGAATAAGCCATGGACCAAGATTTATTAGTATATTTTGTATCTGTAGCTGTACTTAGAAAATAATTTGGGTGTTTAGTTCATGAAACTGTAAGATGTAAAGCTTATAAGACTGTGGTTGTTATAACAAGTCAAATCTCACTATAGCAGACGTTCTAACCGTGAACAATTTTGTATAATTAAAGCTTTTCCAAGTCCTGGATATTGGGTCACTGTTTTCAACCATAAATATTGGATAAAATCAACTTTCTTTAATATTAAAGAATGTAAATATCTCTTTTCAATTTTATTTTAATAAAATCTTATTTGTGTAAATAATGGAAACAGAACTCAGCCCACAACTTAGCAGAACTATACTATGGGTATTCCAAATTCTAGAAAGTATCTCATCTAGCTAACAGACTTGGCTAATGGGTGAGTTGTTGGTTGAAACATGAAATCAATACTGGCTTAAGGTGCATCTTTCTCCATAAAGCAAAGCAAAATATTGCCCTTTGAATTCCATCGATTTGTTTAATTTCAATATTTATCTAAGTAAGGCTTACAAACGTTAACAAAAATTAATTTTGTAAAAAATTAAAAATACACTCACAGCAGCATGGATATATTTTTGAAAACATAATGTTGAATAAAATAAAGGTTAAAATGAAGCAAGCAATATAACTCAATAAATTAAGGTACATTATAATAGCACATCTGAGTTTATAAAGAAAAACTTTTCTAAGGGTTCATACAAAATTTTTGAGTTTTAGGCAATTTACGCAAATTTTATTCAAACATAAAACAACTATCTTACAGGGGATAACTTTTAAGCAAGAGAATGAGGAACGAGATGCAGGGGGGAAATTAAATACATTTTTGTACATATTGTACAGATTTGAAAACTTCCTAAATACAATACCATTTGATTATTTGATATAAAATTCAGAGAGTCACTTCCACTGTGCCTCCTCATTCCACAAGTTTATTATATAATACTTAATTTATATAATAAAGTATATTATTTTAATGTATCTATTGATTATTTTTAACTGTATACATATAACTGTTTCTCAGTTGATTGACTAATATAAGTTAATATAAATATATATACAAATATAAATATCTATCTGAATATTAATAATACCTGGTAATAATACCTGGTAGGCAACAACCAACATGTTTGTTTTATGTTTATGTTTACCCTAAGAGCTGTAATTTAATATGCATGTATAATATTGCTATGTTTATTTAAATGTTTACTCTCATGTCAAATGTTGTGCTGAATGACAATGCCATGCCACATGGGCCAGTAAAAGTACATTCCTAGTTTTATTTATTTATGTATGTATGTATTTATTTATTTATTAGTTTATTGTCAAGTTGGTTTCCATATCACACCAGTTTTCATCCCCACAAGTGTCCTCCTGCATGCCCATCACCCCCCTTCCCTCTCGCCCAACCCCATCAGCCCTCAGTTTGTTCTCAGCATTCAAAAGTCTCTCATGGTTTGCCTCCCTCTCTCTCTCACACTATTTTTCCCCTTCTTCTCCCCAATGGTTCTCTATTAAGTTCCTCCTAATCCTCCTATACGTGCAAACATATGGATTTGTCCTTCTCTGCCTGACTTATTTCACTCAGCATAACACCCTCAAGGTCCATCCATGTTGCTACACGTGGCCAGATTTCATTGTTTCTCATTGCCATGTAGTATTCCATGGTATAGATAAACCACATCTTCTTGATCCATTCATCTGTTGATGGACACTAGGCTCTTTCCATGTTTTGGCTATTGTTGAGAGTGCTGCTATGAACATTGGGGTACATGTGCCCCTATGCATCAGCACTCCTGTGTCCCTTGGGTAAATTCCTAGCAGTGCTATTGCTGGGTTGTAGGGGAGTTCTATTGCTCATTTTCTGAGGAACCTCCACACTGTTTTCCAGAGGGGCTGTACCAGTTTACATTCCCACCAACAGTGTAGGAGGGTGCCCGTTTCTCCGCATCCTTGCCAGCATCTAGAGTCCTCTGGTTTGCTCATTTTAGCCACTCTGACTGGCGTGAGGTGGTATCTCAGTGTGGTTTTGATTTGTATTTCCCTGATGAGGAGGGATGCTGAGCATCGTTTCATGTGTCTGTTGACCATCTGGATGTCCCCTTTAGAGTAGTGTCTGTTCATGTCTTCTGCTCATTTCTTTACTGGAGTATTTGTTTTTTGGGTGTGGAGTTTGATGAGTTCCTTATAGATTTTGGATACTAGCCCTTTTTCTGATATGTCATTTGCAACTATCTTTTCCTGTTCCGTCAGTTGCCTATTAGTTTTATGGATTGTTTCCTTTGCTGTGCAGAAGCTTTTAATCTTGATGAGGTCCCAATAGTTCATTTTTGCTCTTGATTCCCTTGCCTTTGGGGATGTGTCAAGTAAGAAATTGCCGCGGTTGAGGTCAAAGAGGTTGTTTCCTGCTTTCTCCTCTAGGGTTTTGATGGTTTCCTGTCTCACATTCAGGTCCTTTATCCATTTTGAGTTTATTTTTGTGTATGGTGTGAGAAAATGATCTAGTTTCATTCTTCTAAATGTTGCTGTCCAGTTCTCCCAGCACCATCTGTTAAAGAGGCTGTCTTTTTTCCATTGGATACTCTTTCCCACTTTGCCAAAGATTAGTTGACCATACATTTGTGGGTCCAATTCTGAGATCTCTATTCTATTCCATTGGTCTATGAGTCTGTTTTTGTGCCAATACCATACTGTCTTGATGATGACAGCTTTGTAGTAGAGGCTAAAGTCTGGGACAGTGATGCCTCCCATTTTGGTTTTCTTCTGCAATATTACTTTGGCTATTCGGGGTCTTTTGTGGTTCCAAACAAATTTTAGGATAGTTTGTTCTAGTTTTGAGAAGAATGCTGGTGCAATTTTGACTGGGATTGCTTTGAAGGTGTAGATTGCTTTGGATAGTAATGACATTTTAACAATATTTATTTTTCCAATCCATGAGCATGGGATGGTTTTCCTTTTCTTTGTGTCTTCTTCAATTTCCTTCAGAGGTTTTCTATAGTTTTCATCATACAGATCTCTTATATCTTTGGTTATGTTTATTCCTAGGTATTTTATGCTTTTTTTGTGTGTGTGCAGTTGTGAATGGGATCAGTTTCTTGATTTCTCTTTCTGTTGTTTCATTGTTGGTGTATAAAAATGCAACTGATTTCTATATGTAGATTTTGCATTCCTAGTTTTAAAGTCAAATGGATTTTCTGTTCTTACCCTACTCTTAAAGTCATACCACATTTTAGTTTTTATTATCCTAGACTTTTTAATTGTCTTTTTGTTTCCCGAATAATGGAGGTCACATCACAGAGGTCACCGTTGTGTCCAAAAATTTCTTTCTACTAAATTATAACTATATTATTAAGCATGACACAAGTAATTGACAAATCTGATTATAGATATGTCTGTGATTCAAAATATTTTTTATCAAAGTACTTTTGATGAGACTATAACTATTCAGAGCTCTCTGAGCCTTATTTGCAGTATAATAATAAGCAGTATACTTTAGGCACTGTAACCTATCTCACTATGAATATTACAATGCCAGTGAGTAGCCAGCATTTCTTCTTAATGTAAAGTAAAAAATTTTAAGAGAAACCACCGACACTAAGTCCAGTTTTAACCAGTTTCAGTATTAATTTTGATTCTCATATACCCAACAGAATAACTCAAAAAGGCTTCTATTAAAATATTTAACTTTGGGTTGCTTGGGTAGCTCAGTTGGTTAAGTGTCTGACTTCAGCTGAGGCCATGATCTCATGGTTGAGTTTGAGCCCCACATCCTGCTGTCTGCTGTCAGCATGGAGCCTCCTTCAGATCCTCTGCCTCCCTCTCTCTCACTCTCTCTCTCTCTTAAAAATAAATGAACATTTTTAAAAAATTAAAAAATCTTTAAATTCATCAGGATAAACATTCTTGGAAACCCATTCTTTCATGGACACATTAGATCTAAAAAAATAGTATTTCCTTTCCCTCATTAATTCCACTGAAGATAATTTTTTGAGAGAAATGACAGAAAATAAAGCAATAATGATAAGAGAAAACATCCAAGCTTTGTAAGCTAGACTACCAGCTAAGATTCCTTAAACTGTAAAACAGCTAAAAATACAATTATAACTCAATAATTTCATTTTTAAAAGGCGATCATTTCCATATTTGTTTTCTCAATTTTAAAATATTTTCTCACATGGATCCAAATCTGTGCCCAGTTTACTCTTCTCTTAGAAGGCTCTTATAAAAAAATGACTTCTCAAACCAAACTGAGCCTGTTTAGGTTTTGAATTGATCTAAAACACAAAAACAAGTCTATTTAAATTTTGGCTTTTAATTTTGTACGGTGTTCTTATTTTTGTTTTATTTTTAACTCTTAAGTCAGTGATATCAAGTCAAATAATCTATGTTAATAAACTAATGTGTAACATTACGCCAATTTTAAATATTTTTCCCACTGTGGTTGAAGATTGTCATTTGAAGACATGGAAACAATCAACCTGCTCATTTGCACTGGAAGTATTTAAAAGTACAACTACTCCCAAAATAATAGCAACTATCTAGGATCACTAGGAAATGTTTGGCTTGCTTTTCTTCTCTGTATTACAGGTTATTCAAAATAGTTCTTATTTAGTCTAGACCAATTAACATTTGCAGTAGGCTTTAAGAAACAGCCAATACAATCAAAATATAAATTAAAATCGCTGTGTAGAATATGCTGCACACATATTGATTAGTTTTAGAAGGTTGGCCTTGATTGATAATATGGTCTAATTAACATAATTAGTTAGCTATCCTTTGTACATATTGTGGTGTCCTTACTTCAAGAGACAATCATTCTGGAGTATAACTAGGTGTTATTTGGACAATTCCCAGTTTCAGCACAAATAATTCTGAGAAAGTTTCAGCTTCATCTCATTCGTCATCTTCAGAATGGTGACATCTAGGTGACAACAACAACTGGCCATGGCGTTGTATCAGGAGGGAGTTTTATGGAATTCATGAACCAAACCACAAATATTTCATCATGCTCAGTGCGATTCAAAAGCGACGACGAAGCTGTATTCACCCCACAGCTGCCAGCTGATTCTTTTCTGGTCTTTGTTTATTGTGGTTGTTACTTTTTATTTTGCATGTAAATAGATGGCTAGTTATATGGCTTAGGACGCATTCTCAGAGTTATTTTCAAGGAATCAAATCACGTGGTGTTGAGAGGAACAAGTTTTCAGTTTCAAGTAGAAAATGGATTATATATTAATCCATAAAATCTCATACGCCAGCCCTCAATTATGTTTTGGTGCAGCTCTACCATTACATGCTTGGAGCATCGGAATGAATCTATGTCTAGTCATCCTCATCATTTTTCTTACATTTTCCCCATAGGATAAGACAAGAGGTAAGATGAATGAGCTGCCACTTTTCCACAGAGGGACGCCCGCGAGATACAGACATTCCTGATTTAGGTCTTGGCATTAGCTCTAGATTGGCAGAAGTCTCTTCAAAATTTCTTTAAATCACACTGATGAACGTTTTACAGTCTGTGATGGTGCCAACCTCTGTTCTCTCCTAGCTCTCTTTCGTAGAGGTTCCAGGTACATTTTGAATTTAGTTCTGACTTGTAGGCTTATTCGATTGCAAGAAAAAGCTGCCTCCCTCCTCCCCCCACCCTCCCAGGTCACACACATTCTTGCTTTTTCCAAGTCACCAACATCCTCAAACCTCGGGAGGTATGGTCAGATTGAGTAACATCAAATCCCTAAAGCAAATCTCTTTAAAAAGTAAAAATCAATTTTTCACAGTTATTCAAAAATGCATAATAATTTGGAGTCTGTCTACTGGGAGGTATCACTTTCCCAACCACAAGCTCCCCGCCCATCTTGCACAGTCTCCTTGTTAGAGACCAATGTGTGCAAACCATAGGTGCACACATTGATTCACTGCAAATGGCAGCGTGGGCCGGCCATGCCCTGACTCAGGCATCGTTCCGCTTTCCTCTGGGACACTGACACTCTCTGTACTTTCCTCCGAATTGGAATTATGCTTGAAAGCTCGATAATTTGATAAATCTTTTAATTGTGAGCTGTACATCATCAAGTTCCTTTTTAGTTTGGTGTTAACAGTATTAGCCCTCCCTGCAAAGCACACACTGAAATGATTAGTTAAAAAGCATCCTGTTAAAAGGTTATGCTTTCTTTTTTTTTTTTTGTATCATCTTCAGGAAGCAGCCAAATAATGTAGACATTTAACTCAGAGGTGAAGAAAGCTGAACGTCTGCCATATGCCTGGAAAGGATCACGTAGTTCATCGCTTACCTTCGAAATTGGGTTTGCATTTATGTGCTGCCTTTAGCGATTTCAATCCACACTACCAAGTATGTTCTCCCCTTTTTTGCAAACAGCACAAATGCTGACACTGGAGACTCTTCTCTTTTATTCATGTTATTGTAATAAATCCTTGCATCGGCTACAATGGAGATGGAGTCATCCTCTTACTACCAAAGATTTGAAATCAGAGCAGAAATCCTCAATAGGGTGCCGCAGCAAGGTTTTGTGGTATCCTGGTAATGGTAAAACATGTTTTCTGGGATTCACGTTATCAAAACAAGGCCAAGATTTTTGTCCAGTTATTCAGGAACAGGGCCAAGAGACACTCAATTCTGGGAGAGACTCAGAGGGGAGACAAGAGTTATACCACAGGTAAAGGGACAGTTTATGAAAAAAATGGGAGATAGCTATAACCCCAAATAGTTTTTGTTATTATATGATAGAAACATTTAGCTGGATTTGAATGTATTCAATTTCCAATATTCATATTTGACCATTGATTTAATAGAAACACAGAAAACAATTCCAGGGGACCTCACACTTTTTATTATATTTTTTCTGAGGGCAAACATTTGAATACTTAGATACTTTTTTCTCTGCATTAAGTAATACTGTCACCAACCTCTTGGAAGAGGCATTTTATATGGTTTTAAATCCCATCCAGGCCACCTAACAGCTGTGTTACCTTGGCTACTTATTTCATTTCCTGGAGTTTCTGTTTTCATGTCTAGCAATTAGATTAATAGGTTTCTCACCAAGGTATTTTAAGAATCAAATGAAATAGTATATGTGAAAGCAAATGGCTGATGGTGCCCTATAAATACGAATTTTTTGTCACTTAAAAAGCAAATATTCGGGGCGCCTGGGCAGCTTAGTCGGTTAAGCGTCCAACTTTCGCTTAGGTCATGATCTCACGGTTCATGGGTTTGAGCCCCGCGTCAGGCTCTGTACTGACTGCCAGCTCAGAGCCTGGAGCCTATTTCAGAGTCTGTATCTCCCTCTCTCTCTGACCCTCCCTGCTCATGCTGTCTCTCTCTCTCCTAGAAATAAATAAAAATATTAAAAAAAAAAAAAAAGCAAATATCCATTCGAAGTATTTAATGCCCAGTACATTGGTTTTCAAGTAGTTGTGAAAGTATGTTATTTTTGTATCTGTTAGTTATCAGCAATCTTTTGAAGTATGCAAATGTACTTTGATGTCTGTGAAATACATTTTCTATGTAACAGCAGCTAAATTCACAGTGTAGTGTTGGAAGCTTTATGTCTCTTGCATTAAAATTTTTTGTATTCCTATTGCCAACGATTTTGGATTCTCAAACACTTTTACCTAATATTGTAGCCTGGTCCTCTGCATTTCATCTAATATTACTATTATTAATATTATAAAGTTCAAGAATGAACTTGGAATTCCATGTTCATATATCTTTGAAGGCTCCTCAAATTCCATTGAATATATCTGAGTGTCCTTTCCCCTTTCACAATCTGGCTCCAAAACTAATAACTCTTATTTCCTGATATTGCTATATGCATTCCTTGTATATCAGCCAGATTAAGCTGATTCCCTTCTCCAAACATGTCTTGAGTGTCCCTACAGTCTTTTGATTCAGCCAAACTTTCTGTATAAAATAAACGCCCCCACTGAAAACAACCTGCCTCCCTGCTTGTCATCTGTTTGTCAGAATTCTATGCATCCCATAATCCAGGTCAAATGTATAGAATAATTTCCGTCATGATCCTCAGCAAAAGGATTCTTTTATCTCTGAATTTCCATGTAAGATGACATAGACACTCACACATATGCATAGGCACACGCATCTTATGGCAACTATCATATTCTGTCTTAGTGATTTCTCCATGTGCCTTTACTCCCTGAGGAGATTAAATTAGCCTAATAGGTAGGATTTTTGTTTCCATCACCTTTGTCCCATGGAGAATAGCTAGGATCAAGAAATGAACCTCTCAATCCTTCTTTAGAAGAAGGGTGCTGTGCCACAGCAAAGAGTATTTCTAAATGGGAATGAATTCAGAAGTAGGAAGAAAAAGAATCTGAAAGTACAGACGTCACATGAAGAACTTGGAACGTTGGTGCTGGGGGTGGAAGAAAGGAAGAAGAGTTTCTGAGCATAAACAACAGGGTCACAAGAAAGAGAAGTTTAAGTATATGAAAGAGATACTGTTTTGTGCTCTTGGCTAATGGTGACTGTGCCTTTAGAGGAACAGTGATATATAGACCTTGTGGCCACTTTGAGCAAGAGGAAGACCACTTTGTTTTCAAATGCAAGGACTTGCCCTCTAATACTGTCTTCATAAATGTTCTGGGATGCGCTCTGATAGCACACTTGTCCTCACAGAATTGCGACACCACTCTTATCAGGAACTTTCAGATCTCTCCCATGACCTCCTAAATCGATTACAAACCATATAGTTTATAGTTAATGATCTGCTGGCATCTTTTGAAGTTCTCTTTGGCTAATCAGTGTAGGTATGGGAAGCTCTAAGCAAACTGCACTGCTCTCATTGTCTACGCATAGCTTCATCCTTCCAGCATCACACTGCTTCTCACACTCTTTGCTGTGAATGGAATACACTTCCACCTAACAGCTCTTCATTTCCTAGAACTTCCATCTGTTTTCAAGTCCTGAAATGCTACTCATGCTTCAAGGCATAATTGAAATATCCATTTGTTCATGAGGGCTTCCCGGAGTCCTAACATTAGATCACAAATAAAATACAAATTTTTTTTAAAATTTTGCTTAATGTTTATTCATTTCTGAGAAAGAAAGAGAGCACAGCAGGGGAGGAGCAGGGAGAGAGAGGAGACACAGAATCTGAAGCAGGCTCCAGGCTCTAAGCTGTCAGCACAGAGCCCAACGCGGGGTTAGAACTCACAAACCGTGAGATCATGACCTGAGCCGAAGTCGGAACCTTAACTGACTGAGCCACTCAGGCACCCCACAAATTCTTTATTTTCTTCATATATTCTAAACAATTTTATAGAAATTAACAATTAATAAATAATCAACTATTAATTAAATAAGAAATATGATTTGAAGAATTTATGACATTCTGTTTTAAAACTTATATGCTTTTATATTTTATTAGTTTATAAATTCCTGACATTTAAAAAATATTGCATATTGAATAAGCCAAAAAATATTCTTAGAATTTATATACAAATGATAGGAACTGGTTTCATGAGTAAAGTCAGAATAAATTTAACAAAGTGCAATCTTGATTTTTATGTGAAATAATAAAAGATAAGTTAACTTAATGAGAATTTCGTATGGAGTATAGTAATCTGGAGTTTCCAGTAAAAGCATCAATTGTTGAATTTCACAGACTTAAGAAAGGTTGACAAATATCAGGAAAACAGTGGCATGAAGAAAGATGTATCTTGACCTAACAGTTTGCAATGAAATCAAATATAACCAAAGAAAATGACTCCTTACATCAAAAACAAATCTCTCAGGAATTTCAGTGGGTAGTTCATTCTGGTTCCCAGATAAAACTCTTGATGGTAACTGAAATCCTTGATGGTTGCATATCTCAAATTCTCTACCAAAAGGCTATTGCTAAATTTTTGCTTACTTAAACCTTAACTCACACCCCTTGGCTATCTACAATTTTTCTACCAAGCCCAAACTTAGCCACTCTACTCTAGGAGGAAAATGCATTCACCTGAAGCCAAAAATAACTTTATCACTTCTCTCTTGTCCAACAAACAAACAAAACAAAACAAAAACCAACAAAGTTAGAATTAAAAGTAGTACATTAAAAGTTAGAATTCAATAAGCACCTAGAAAGAGACATATAAACACATACTCAAAACCCCACAGAAATAACAGTATTCATTCTAAGTGATATCTCTAATTGAAAATTTTGGGTGGCTCAGTTAGGTGAGGTTTTACATTCAGTATTCCAAATACAGATTCAATTCACTTCTCACTTATTTTTGTATTTAAGATCTTTTCATATCAGTCCTTCTCATCTAAGGTAAGTGATTTGGTATAATACTCTCAAGAAATAATGGACTATTCGACCATCTTCTCTGTCCTTTAGCAGAGATTACGGTACACACACAGTGACTTTATAAATTAAATATAGTAACAAGGGAAGGACAATTAGACATCATCAGTGAAATGTCAAGTTGATTTTCTTTCCAAGACATTTAATCCACAAAATAAAAATTTCTATGTTTTAAACTAAATTGTTTTAACCTTTCATTTCAGAGGGTAAGCAAACAAAAACAACCAGAATTTATGAACTTACTTAAAAATCATAATAATCCCAAAGCCTGGAATGAAGCAATGGATGCAATTTATTCTACGTACAACAGAAAAACAAGAAAAATGATTCATATGACCTTGTTTTCATTAATTACTCGTACTTCCTGGGAGAAATTTCAGTCCTCCCCCTTCTGGACTTTTTTACAATAGTTGATAAAACAGTAATAACTCAGCCCCTTCCTTGGACTGTTCCACAATAAAATCCTGTCAGTATTCACTCTGCTGAAGTGTTATAATTAGAACTTGCTGGAAGCAAAATTACAGTGATAAATAATTATATTTTCTTTACTAATAGCGCATGTGGGAATACAATAGAGATAAACACAATGAGAGAGAGACAGAGTCAGAGCATTCTTTCTAACAACTCTGATAAAAGCTGCACCAGAGACAGGCAATAAACTTAGTATGCAAGTAGTAACTCACTCCCATGAACCCAGAGCTCCCCAGTTTGTCAGTGTCGAGAAAGAAAGAGTCCCTGACATTCTTGGGAAATCAATGACAGTGCCATGTTAAATGTTCCTTCGTGGGTTATTACATGTCAGTCCAGGAATCTCTTTTTCCTCATTCTCTGTCACTTTGCAATTTTCTCCACCAGGTTTTAGTTTTCCTTGTTGGAGTATCATGATTAAACAAACACCAGAACTGCCAAATAAATGCAGGTGGATTAGCTGTGCACACATAGAAAAAAACCCTGACCTACAAATATCATGGAAGACATGTCACATAGAATGTGCTTTTCCATAGAAAAGATGATTAAACAAAGGTTAAATTGACAGCCGTACAAATTTTTTTCATTTGCTTGTATTGCCCAGAGGAATTGTATTATGGAAATTGAAGCTTTTTTTTTTCTTCAAAAGGAATATAATTCCTGTTCACATAAGAATACTTTTGAGACAATTATATCCTCAACAAGGGAACACCCCTTGATCTCTGTCCATTGCTCTATCTCATCTTCACTCTGTCCCTTAGTATAACGAGATGCCCAGACAGCCTGTCTAGCCTAGAACACCAGCCAGCTCAGACCTTTCTACTAGGCATGTTGGTAGGGCCAGAATTCCAGATTTAGGGTGGGCCTAACTTCTTGAAGAATCAAAAGCTTGAACAGAAAGAAAAATAAGTAAATTGCCAGCTACGTGGTTTGAGGACACAAATCACCCCTTCTGTGTTTGTGTTGGTTGAGAAATATTCTCATGCAGATGTGAGCAACAGCCTTATGGGAAAATAGTCTTTTAAGTAAGGACTATCTGTGCATAGTATGAGGAAAACACCAGACCAGCTAATAATATAATTCCATTTGTTTTAAACAGTGTGGGGGGGGCGGGGGGGACAATATAGTATGAGCTATATCACTAAAAATTTTGTTTGAAACTAAAAGAAGACAGTATTTCATGATTACTTGACATACAGAAGAAACTTTCCATGTATCTTCTCTAAAAAGCTGATTCTGATACCAGATACCGTTGCCTGCAGATACCTTTGTATTAGCTCTTTGGGTTTCTTTCCATGATCTTCACACCAGAAGTTAAGTAGAGTGCGGTTTTCAGAGATCCAGTTCCTCCCCAATACTAAAATTATTGTTTGTCTGTTTCTTTGGAGCCTTTAATCTCTCCATGTGCTTGATCCATATGAGTAGCTATTATGATTTCAAAACAAACCAAAAAAACCCAAGTCTATTTGTATGAATTATTGTCAATCTATTTGTCAATACAGCAATTATTTGATACTTTGGACAAATAGTCTAGAGTTTGAACAAGTTGTGGCTTTATGGTTTTTCTTCCACAATCTGGTCACCAGGTGGTATTAGACAAGGAAAGAAAGTATTGGACTCAATCTCTCAACACCTGGGTCCATAAAGTGATTCAGTCTCTGCTTGTAGCATGGGAAAATATCTTCTCTCTGCCCCCCAGAGCTTCAAGATGGATCACTCTATTCTGAGGGTTTGGAGCAGCCAGCTATGTCATTTGGTTAGGTGACCGAATCTGCCAAGAGTCAAATGATTTGGAGGAACAAGAGAGATTTAGACTTTGGCACTTGTGTGAAGACTTTAGGCCATTCACGCAGGGTAAGGCCCAGCCACTTCTCTAAATACCTGTCTTGAATATTATCATTTCCACCAGTGGACAATTACTTCTGATGCACCTTGGAGAAACAGATGCTGAGTTAATGTACTTGGAGCTTATGAGAGTTCTTTTCTGAATCTTTTCGTTTTCTCAGTGATGAAAGAAATGAGGTCATCAATAGAGAATCAAGACAGGGAAGTAGTTGCATTTGAGGGTGAGGAAAGAAGAGGGATATGAAATCTTCTAAGGTCATAGGAGAATGGAAAGTTTGGGAAATGAAGTTTTATTGTTCTGCAACATTAGGGGACTATTTGCAATTCATAATTTCAAGGTGATCATCTTAGTGGTATTTTTCCCCCAACACATTCAGCTGCTTGGTTGGGATGTGAAGTAGGCAAAGAGTTGGACTTAAGTGGAGTTAGGATTACATCCGATGATTTATGATGGAGTTAGGATTACATCCGATGATTTATGCTGAAGTATTTTCAAAGAAAACGTATCACAGAAGCTATAACAGTGTTTGTGACCCAAACTGTACATTTCTAAAACCCAACATGCCTTCTGAGTTTCATTGCTCATTAAACAAATTGCAGGACTCAGATATTCTGAACTGATCGTGTCATTCCCATGATCATGCTGCTTAAAACTGGCCCTTCTTATTAGTCTCTCTCTCTCCCTCTTTCCCACCCCTCACCCAATAAAGCACTTACCACAGTTAAAACAAGAATCTACTTCTTTGTTATTTGTCACTCTTTCTTTGAAATTTAATGTCTAGGACGTCAGGGAATGTGTTTCATTTTTTGTTCACCACTTCATTTTCAGTAGCTAAGTAGCTAACATGTGGCTACTACATAGTAAATACTCAATATGTAGTTATGGAATGAGTAAGTAAATGAACAAGTAGATATGAAGAAATAAATGAATAAAAGAAAAAAACAACATGGCTATGGTTTGCATCCTACACTTCATTGGCTGTGATGAGCTAGAGAAAAACTGTTTTATTACTGTTACTTATATCTCAATTAAAGTTGGGTTCTTTTTTAAAAAAAAATTTTAATGCTTTATTTATTTCTGAGAGAGCACAAGTGTGAGTAGGGGAGGGTCAGAGAGAGAGGTAGACACAGAATCTAAAGCAGGCTCCAGGCTCTGAGCTAGCTGTCAGCACAGAGCCAGACACAGGGCTCGAACCCACAAACCACAAGATCATGACCTGAGCCAAAGTTGGATGCTTAACCGACTGAGCCACCCAGGAGCTCCTAGATTTGGCTTCTTGATCTGGGCAGAGATCAGGGCCAGAGCCAGTCTTTCTAATGTCTCTTGGACTCGGCTTCCCTAACCATTTCTGCAAAGCTGTTCCCCAAGGAATATTATACAGTTAGTCAACTATTCATTTGGCATGGAGTAATTATGTAAATTATGGAGATTCATAGAATACAAAGTTTTTAGGAACCCAAATATATGAACTTACTTTCATTAGAGTTGAGACTTCTGATTTAACATAGAGTGACTTTACAGCTCTAGCCTGCTTCAGCCCCAGCCAGGGCAGGTTAGGCAATCTTTCTTAGCTGTTATCCTTGGCAGGGCTCCAAATACAACTCCTAGGTTAAAGCTGCAGATGACTCCGCTAAATTGGTTGCTTCACATGATGGATAACACTCAGGATCTTCTGAACTTCTTTTTATACATCCATACGTGCACAGACTTACTTTTCTTTGCTACCTTTATTTTTCTCCATTTTCTCTACTTGATTTCATTCCTTTTCCCTGTCTTTCTGTAGACCTGTTCTGCTTTCAAGTCTCTAAGAGCCATGTCCTCTTATTTCATGTGTTCTGCCTTCTTCAATACTAAGATCTAGGTCTTCATCTTCTTCGAATATACTTCATCTAGCCCCTGCATTTTCATAAAGTTAGCATCAACAAAGCTTGACTTTTTAAAAATAGTTAAGAGATATTTCTTATCAATTAAAAGTAACACATTTGTAAACACATTTAAGGAAAATTTATTCATTGAAAAATTAGGAAACTCTAGGGGTACCTGGGTGGTCCAGTTAGTTAAGCAATCAACTCTTGGTTTTGGCTCAGGTCATGAGCCCACATTAGTCTCTGCACTGATGACCCAGAGCCTGCTTGGTATTCCTCTCTCTGCCCCTCCTCTTCTCATGTTCTTTCTCTCTCTCTCTCTCTCTCTCTCTCTGTCTCTCTCTCTCTCAAAAATAAATAAATAGGGTCACCAGGGTGGCTCAGTTGGTTGAGTCCAACTTCAGCTCAGGTCATGATCTCATGGTTCTGAGTTCAACCCTTGCATCAGGCTGTGTGCAGACAATGCAGATCTTGGAGCCTGCTTCGGATTCTGTGTCTCCCTCTCTCTGCTCCTTCCCCACTCACACTCGGTTTATTTCTCAAAAATAAACAAAACATTAAAAAATTAAAAAGAATCAGATTTAAAATTAATTAATTTAAGATTAATTAATTAATAAAATACATTAGGAACCTCTCATTCTCTTATTCTTCTTTAACACTTAAGTATACTTTCTAAACAGTTTTAAGGAAATTTTCTACTTTACTAATGGAAATACCAGTGCAAGTTTTGTTAACAAAATATTGTGACACTCAGGGGCAATAGTATTAGCATTAGCAGCATACTGAGAATGCAGGTGGCTTAAGACAGATTTGGGCTACAGAACATGTTGCATTTACCCAAGTTGTTTCAACTGAAAGCAAAGTAGGATGTGAGTTTCCTTTCTTTCAAACTTCCACTTTGTTCTATGGGCTACAGTAAAACTGTTTGGCAACATCTAGTCAAGAGAGGCTTACTCACTTACTCTGTTTCTAGAATAAGAGAAATTTGAAGTACACTTTGGCTCAGTTATCCATCATGATTCAAGCAAGTAATTTTAAACCAAACTCATCCAGATAATTGCCCCAAATCTCCATTTCCCTTTGGTGTATGAGCACAGTCTATAAAATATTTTGGAAGGGATTATTTTCTTCATTTTAAGCAGTGGATTCCCAGGATGAATTTAATAAAAGTGATTTGTCATCACCATTGATTCATGGTAAGTAGTTATCCTGGGAGCTTGGCACTATACGCTTAACTTTAAAATTTTGCAGAACTTATAATTTCTACCTTCAGGAGTTTATCCACTAAAAAGAGCAGAATGAGAAGCTTTTTAGAATCAGATGGATGATACAGTAACAGTAATGACTGAAGCAAAGACTTCTAAAGTGGTAAATACCAGACAGAGAGAAGGATATACCTGTGCCACATCTACATTAAGAAGTTCTTAAATATATGTCCATAGTAATTTCTAAGAATGTGTGAAGCCAACATTGTTCTGCCTTGTAACTCTCAAAATTTTAAATAATTATATTCAGAAAAAATGCAAATGAGTTTTGCCAAAATCTTTCCTCCCTGAAATTTCAATCCTGTGGGAATTTCAACGAAATGCACTGCATATGTTTCTGATTCATTTTTCACGTATTAAATCATTACAGAGATTATAATGAAGCACTGGGTTGTACTTTTCTTAGTCTTTTCAACACAACTTCTAGAGGAAGCAAATACGCATTGAACTCTGTGCAGAGTTAAAACTGAGCCCAAACCGCATGATCTGTAAACTGAAAAGGGTCTTGCAATTTGTCATGTCCTAGTAAGTGGGACACAACAATTGAGAATGCTTTCTATTGCTGATTTTTTTTTGATGTTCTGAGGGGAAAAGTCTCCTTATATAATAATCTTCACAGGTTTTATGGGGCTAGGGAAGTAAATCCAGACTTAATCTAAAGTACGAGAGAAATGGAATTCCAGAAAGATTGTAGAGTAAGGAGCACTAGGAATCAGTCTCCCCACCCAGACAATAATTACACAGGGCTAGTCTGCCTGAGATAGCTGTTCTGGAATTTTGGGGTCTATTGAAGGCTTGTAAATTCCAGGGAAGGTTTAAATGTTAAACTGTAGTTAATTTTCATCAATTTTAGCTCTTAGCTAGGTAGTGGTTCCCTACTCCATGCCCTCCAGCTATGTGCACAGTTTCCTATAGCAGTTTTCAGGAAGCTTGTGGAAGCCAGGATAGGCAATAAGGACTCTGCTCTCCAAATGTCAGGGAGCTGTATTCTCATTGCCCATTGCTTCTTCTGATCACCGAGGTGCAGACACAGAAGCATGTAGCCACTGTTGCTGCACCCCCTTATCTTGTAATAGGTCCCTCACCTCTAGCAGAAGTAACTTCCAGGGAATTTGAAGAACTGGCATACTAACCATTCCTTCAGTGTTTGGCTATTTCCACTTTGGGGAATCTAACATTCAATACCAAGATATTCAAGAGCAAATTCATATATGAGAAAAATTTAAAAGTCGCCACACATATTCAGGGAAAAATACAGGCCCAGGAAAGACCTGGAAAGACCTTTAACTTACACTTCAGGTTGATTTTCAGCATGAAACAGCTTATAGCAAGAAACAAAGCAAAACAAACAAACAATAGCAAACCCTGGGTCAGTGGGGATATTTCACTTCCACCATTACCACATTATTAAATTTAAATGTCTGGTTTTCAACAACAACAAAAAATCACAAGGCATACAATGAAATAAGAAAGTGTGGCCAATTCAAAGGAGAAAAATCAACAGAAACTACCCCTTAGAGAGAACTGACACAGATCTACTAGACAAAGACTGTAAAACAACTGTCCTAAAGATGTTCAAAGAACTGAAGAAAGACATAGGAAAATCCAAGAAAATTATGTATAAGTAAAATTGAAATATCGATGAAGATACAGAAAACCTTTAAAAAAAAAAAAAAGAAGAAATCCTGAAGCATGAAAGAAAAATAACGGAAATAAAACATTCACTAGAGGGATACAGAGACTGATTTGAGAAGACACAAGAAAGAGTCAACAAAGGGTGCCTGGGTGGCTCAGTCAGTTAAGCGTCTGACTTTGGCTCAGGTCATGATCTCACGGTTTGTGGGTTCGATCCCCACATTGGGCTCTGTGTTGACAGCTAGCTCAGAGCCTGGAGCTTGCTTCAGATTCTGTATCTCCCTCTCTCTCTGACCCTCCCCTGCTCATGCTGTATCTCTCTCTCTCTCAGAAATAAATAAAAACATAAGTTTTTTTTTAATAAAAAAAGAGTCAGCAAACTTGAATATAGAACAATTTAAATTATTTAGTTTGAGGAAAAAAAAGAAAAGAATAATGAAGAGAGCCTAAGGGACCTGTAAGACACCATTAAGTACATCAACATGCACACTGTGAGAGTCCCAGAAAGAGACGAGTGAGAGAGTCAGAGACAATATACAAAGAAATAATGACTGAACCCCCCCAAATTTGATGAAAAACATGAATATTGGAGGAAGGAAATAGGAAGAACTATAGGAGAAAGAAAATAATAAAGGTTACAGAAAAAGAAATGAAACAGAATTGGAAAAACAGAGAAATCAATGAAACCAGAAATTAATTCCTGAAAATATCAACAAAATTCACAAAACCTTAGCTAGATTATTTTAAAAAAAAGACTCAAATGTGTAAAGCAAGAAATGAAAGTTGGGACATTAATACCAATTCTACAGAAATAAAAAGGACAAAATTGTACTATGAATAATTTTATGCCAACAAATTGAATAACTTAGATTAAATGCAAAAATGCCTGAAAACAAAATACTTACTAGAACTAAACCATGAAGAAACAGAAAATCTGAACAGACAGATAATTAATAAAGAAATTGAATCAGTAATCAATAATATCCTGTCAAGCAATAGAGCCCTAGGTCTGATGCCTTCACTGGTGGGCTGTACTATACATTTAAAAAAGAACTAACACCAATTCTTAAACTTTTCAAAAACAATGGAAGAACAGGCGATACATATTAGCTCATTCTATGAGACCTGAATTATTTTAGTATCAAAGAAAATATACAAGTGGCAATAAGCATATAAAAAGATGCCCAGCATCACTAATCTTTAAGGAAATGCAAATCATAACCACAATGGGATATCATTCCATACCTGTTAGGAGAGCTTACTCTTCAAAAGCAGAAATTTATAAGCGTTGGCAAGGATGTGGAGGAATTGGAACCTTTGTGCACCAAAGGCTTATAAAAATGGTGCAACCACTTTGGAAAACAATGTGGTGATTCCTCAAAAAATTAAAAGTAGAACTACAATATGATCCAGTAATTCTATTTCTGGGTAAATAACCACAAGAAATTTAAGTGGGGTCTTGAGGAGATATTTGTACCACCATGTTGATGGCAGCATTCTTCACAATAGCCAAAGTGTGGAAGCATCACAGTGTACATTAGCAGATGAATGGATAATGGAATATCATTCAGTCCTTAAAAAGGAAGGAAATTCTGACCTATGCTCACAATATGGATGAACCTTGAGGACATTATGCTATGTGAAATAAACCAGTCACAAGAAGACAAATACTGTATAGTTCCACTTATATGAAGTATTTAGAGTAGTCAAAATCATAGAGGCAGAAAGTAGAATGGTGGCTGTCAGGGACTGGGGAAAGGAGGATTTGGGGAATTACTGTTTACCGGGAATAGAGTTTCAGTTCGGCAAGATGGCAAGAGTTCTGGAGATGGATGGTGGTGAGGGTTTCATAACAATATAAAGGTACTTAATAGCACTGAATAGTACATTTAAAATATTTAATATGATAAATTGTAATGAGACTTTTATCACAATAAAAAATTGGAAAAAAAAAAAAAAAAGAAATACCAGAGGAAAACAAGCATCCCTTTTATGTCATTATGCTCTAAGGTGTGATCAAAATTTTACATTAATGTTCTTTTGATATGTGTGGTGATGTTTCACATAAGGTTGAGGTACTGTTACACTATTTGTATGTTATTTTTGTATAAAATATGCCCTACTTCCCTCTATACTTCAAAAATCATTAACATATTAATATAAACACAACATTTTCTCAAGTATTTTCATTGTAGTTGCCTCAGGAGTTATATGTAACTTAATAGTGCAATCACATATCTGAGCTGTATATGTGATTATTATGTAATAATATCATATACCTCATCTATAGTAAAAAAAAAATCAAGACAAGTGACAAAGATAAGGAGAACTTGAGATAAATAAGTAACACCAACATTTATGTAATATGTTCAGGTTCTATTTACATATATTCTCAGTTAATACCCTTATTACATCTTATTTCCAGTTATTTAAAAAATATTTTACATATTTTGGGGCGCCTGGGTGGCTTAGTCGGTTAAGCGTCCGACTTTCGCTTAGGTCATGATCTCGCGGTTCGCGGGTTCGAGCCCCGCGTCGGGCTCTGTGCTGACTGCCAGCTCAGAGCCTGGAGCCTGTTTCAGTCTGTGACTCCCTCTCTCTCTGACCCTCCCCTGTTCATGCTGTCTCTCTCTCTCTCCTAAGAAATAAGTAAAACATTAAAAAAATATTTTACATATTTTAATGAACCAGTTCAATAAATGTATCATGAATATTGCAAATTCACCCTTTGCCTAACTGGCTAAGATGCCAGGTTTCCTATATTCATCCCATTCCAGCCACACTGGTGATTTTAGACTTCTTAAAAATAAAGAAACAAAGAAAAAAACAAAATCAGTTTTGTGTGGTCACTTCTGGGCTATTAGCCTTGCTTTTCTCCTGCCTAGAGTGTCCTACCCGTAGGTTGGATGGGTCATGCCCCCTTTTATTAATCTCTGCTTAAAGGTCATCTCTCCAGTGAGCCCTTTCCTGACCAACTTATAAAAAAGACTTCTCTTCTACCTGATCATTCACAGATTCTATAACCTCCTTGGCTTTTCTTCTTAAAAATATTTTAAGTGAGAACATATTAATCTGTTTACTCTTTATTTTCTATCTCCCAAGTAGAACATTGAAGGCAGGAACAACTTTCTCTGTGCCCTCCATATGAGAGGAGCAGGGGCTCAGAACGATTTATTAAATAAATGGGTGAATCACAGAATATGCTTAAATGGTAGGAAGCTATCTCTGCCAGCTGTTAATATTTCAAAGAAGGGAGTCATTTCTGAAGAATAGGACTTTTCTTTTGTAGACACAAGACATTGAGAATATATATTTAATAGAAGAAAGATTCAGGTGAAAGGATGTTCTTTTAGAAATCTATAATATCTCCAGATTGAACTGGGGGTTACAGTTTCATTGACTGACAAAGTTACAGATGGAGCCTTTGGGTAAGACAGTGAATGAAACAGAACCAAGTGCAGTAAACTAGCTCATTTGCACTTCGTTGTTTTCATAAAACATACCCATCAATCAACCGAAACCAGCTGCTCAATTTTCAGAAGCTATGGGTGAAATTCTTTACTGAAAAGGATAATAAACTCAAGACAAAAATACATGTGAGCTTCAAATTCAGGATTGCCCTTCTAAGTACAGAATAAAAAAATTCCATTTTATTTTTGAATTTGTCCAGGGCTCTAATAACCTTCATGGGTCAAAGAAAAAGAAATCTTGTTTTTCGGAAGCTTTAATATTCTGACTCTGATAAATGGATACAGCTGAGGCAGTCTTGAAGGAATTTTTTCTTTCAATTTGAAAATACAGTACTAATCACAAGAATACATGTCAATTACTACACACCCATTTGACTCAATCCATGCCTGACTGTAAACTACATGATATACAAACCCATATTCCAGTCAGGCTTAGTTTTCTCACTCCTTAAATGCATGCCAACCACTTCCAGTGTTCTTTTAGTGTGGCTTTTCATCACATTCTCAATTCTTTAGGGATTTAGGATTTTCAAAATAATTTTCTATGACCAATTATCATATTCAAACAACCGGTTTTCCCTTTGTGTGATTTAGAAAATTCTGGCCAACTTTGTAAGTGATGCTTGATCTGTGCTTTAACTCCAGGTTTCTCCCATGTGACATGACTTTTCTAATCCCCAAGTTGTAAAAATAGAAACTACAGTGTCAGTTCCATGCTTTACTCTTTATTTATATGGTATGATAAATGCAGCTGAAAAATGCATTCGGAACCAAAAGACACCTATTTCTTCACTCCAGACTGGGACTAGCCATACATTAGCCACTTTCTCCTGTCTTAGATCAATCCCTACTATCAGAACACAGTTTATTTAGTAGCACTAATGGGACATGCAGATCTGCTTTTTTTCTTAAACTAAATCACTCTGCAATGTCAATAGTCCTTGACTCTAAAACTGGACCCATTATGTTAATTTTAATGGTTAGCCTGCAGATTCTCTGTCTGTCTAAAATGTTCTAGGAATGGGCTTGGTCTTAGAAGTAAATGACTAGGCTAACATAGTCCTGAACTCTTTCTGTAAGACTTGATCTGAAAGAACAATGCAAAGCTAAGCCTTTGTAATGTAATGCTCTGACATTATATTTGGGATTTTATTAAGTACATTAGTTGAACACCCACAAAGCGACAACGTGATTGAGCTACAAAATAAATCATGTCTTCCCTGCATTCAAGGTTCACATCTGAAAGGAAAAATAGACAAAAAAGCAATAAATAAAAAGACAATATATGAAAGACACACACACAAACATAAATAAGTGCTACAGAGGATATGCCATCAAGCGTGAGCAGGAATACAACAATAATATAAAATTAAGTAAGTGATTCATTCAGTGGGAAGACAGTGAAAAGAGGGGTGACTATAAGGAGGCACATGGGATGTTTGGGGAGTAGAAAATGGTCTGTCTGGTCTGATCGGTCAGCAGTAGATATTCAAAGATTTTGAGTGATAAATGAGCTGGGGTATCAATGTGAGTGCATTCTAACAAGCCAGATATCTGTCACCAGTGCCACTCCAACATTATTGTCCCTTCGAAATACCAGGAAGCTTGTTAAATGTAGATTTTCAAGTATGTCCAAAAGAGGTTTCGATACAGTATGTTTGAGATGGACTAAGAATTACTCATATTTAACAAGCACCTCAGGAGATTTAGATTCAGAATACTACACTTAGATCCATCAAGTGGGGTCCCTGCTGCAGGCTCTCACCCAAGGGGCTCCCAAGCCTTGGAGTGTCTTTCTCAAACTTGCTAAGGTCCCCTGCGGTGCCTAAGACCATCTGGGCTAGCAGTAGTGCACACCACTGGGACCCACATGGGCTCTGGTCCCAGTCCCTCCTTTTCAGGATCCTCTTTAATTCCTACCACAATCATTGAGTTCAACACATACATGAAGAAGCTTAAGAGCTTGTACCTATGGGGTAGTCTTATAGCCCCAGAATTTCTTCCATGCAATTATTTCAGATAGGGCTGCTACCAGAGAGCTGGCCCACTGGTTTAAGATGCCTCTTATTCACATTGGACACAAGACCAGGTCAGATCTCCAGGCTGCCTACAGTCCTGGCACTTGGAATGAAGCTATTCATAGACCTGTATGTCAGCTCTTGCCCTTCCATTGCCTCTTGCCCTTCCATTGACTTTTTCCCTTCCATTGACTCTTGCTTATCTATGTTCTGATCTACACAGCAGTGACCCCTCTACTCCGAAGCACCTGAGTGTGGCAGGGTTGGTGGGAGGCCTCCTATATACTGTTCACATCTGAAATCCATAGATGTTTGCCCATCTCCTCCACTCACTTTGTGCTGTGGGTCAGAAGTCCTTCACAGATAGCCATCTATTGTGCCATCACACCAGTGGGCCATTCCGATTGGTGCTCTTTCTTATCTCTGATTAGTGTGGTCACTCCTGACTCCTAGGTCAGTCTTAAACCATGCCAGATGATGGATGAAGACTCCTATGATTTCTACATAATACAGTCAAGCAAATTTTTGTTGAGTGACTACTAGGTTCTAGAAATAATGCAAGGTTTGTGAACATAAGGCTCAATTCACTCATGATTCCTACTCTTAAGGAAATCACAGTTTGTGAGATAGACACATAAGACAAATGAATAAAAGTTACTGTGGTAAATTCTATCATAGTATAAAACATGAATCATTATGGGAACATAAAAGAATGAGGTTAATTCTGCCCAGACTTGCATTTAAATCAAACCAGAATTTGTTTTTAAGTAAGAATTCATTCATCCAAGTAGTAAATATTTTTGTGTGCTTATACTATGCCAGATATTATACCAGTCACTGAAGATGGAGGTAATTGTCAAAGAACAGCATGAATGATACACAGTTACAAGCTGAAACAAGTTGAATAATAAATGAACCTTACTTAGGCTGTGATCTTCCTCTGGCATATCTTCCTCATCTGTTACAGATGAGAGCAATGATTTTTGTAAGGACTGTTGAAAAAATGAAAGAACAATGTGATGTTTCTGAAGTTTTTTAAAAAATCAGCATTTATCCCAAGTCCTTATTGGGGAAATATCACTTATTTAGAGTCGTTCCTTGGGTCACACTCTCTCTAATTAGAGCCTACACACAGGAAGTTCATTAAGAATTGATCCCCATTTGACTGAGAAGTTTCTTGGCAAAGTTTTAAAAGCTGAAAAAAAATCTTAATGATGAGAATCTAGTTTCCGTCCATGTATGTAAGTTTTGTTATCATATTTAATAACAAGTCTCTTCACTGAATGCTAACAGTGGAATGACCTTCTACTTGAATTCTAAGCTGTTGGCTTGTGTACCAGCCTCATCTCATCATTAGAAGAAGTAATTCATTATACCAATATGTAATGCACTGTAATATATCTTGTTTGCCACCTGAGAGAATGCACTCTGAAAATGGTAGCAATTCTTTCTTCTTCTTCTTATTGCCAGCATTTTATTCAGCATCTGTAAAAATATCCCCTAAACTTAACATCACAATTTCAAGAGGTTAATTAATATTATGATAGATTTGGGGAGTCATTAGTCTACTTTGTAAAGCTTACTAAATGATATCTGAGTATTTGAAAATCATGACTCATGTGGGTAACATCATACAAGTTATGAGATGAATTGATATGAGGTGAAAAATTAATTGTATTGAATGTAGAAACTCTTGAATAGTCTTTGAAACATTTGACTGTTGACAAATCATCTTACGAGAGAGTGAACTTTTCATTCCATTTCAAGTCTGTGAGATAAGCAATAATATGGTGGCTAAAATATTTATGCCATTTCTTCAAGCCAGTAAAATATGGGGTCATGGCAGGCAATTAAGTCTTTTTGTAATGATCAATTACAATTTTTTAAACCTATGTATTCTGATACTGACTTTCTTTGTTCTTCCACATGTATTGCATATTTGACAAATATATATGTTTCAAATTTCATAGAGCTTTATGTTATGCTGCCACTTTATAAAAAGATTCCATTAGCTGGTCTTCAGATGTCTTTTGGTTTCCTCTATGAATGCTGTTTTAATTAAGATTGTTTCTAAAAGAATGTCCGGTTACAGAATGCTGTCTTTGAACTTCAGCTTTAAATTAGCCAGTAATGACAATTGTGGAGATTTAACACACGAAAATCTTGACGGCAACTGTATTATCATCTTCAGGTACTTGCCACAGAAAGTAAAAACCTGAATCCTTTAAGAACAGTTTAAGGCAAAATTTATCACACCTGAAAAGATATAAGAATCATGTAGTGGACTTAGTATAATAGAAATTATTTGGACCCTAAAGATTGTGTGATCTCTAGTGCAGAGGAAGGCACTAATGATTCTAAGCCATAATGTAGACACATTGTTCTTCTATAGAAAGAGACAATGATTAGAACATAAAATTATAGTGTCTCTTTATATTTGGTAAATATTTTTTCCATGATTATCTTTATATCAGTTTCATTGGTCTCACTAAATTCTGGATCAGTAATCAACCACAGTGGGATACAGGCAATGAAGGACAAATAGACAATAGATTGGAGTGTAAAAAAAGTGCACGTACATGGTCACATTTATCAATGCTGATCATAGAAATACATATTTATACTATAGGGAAAATTAGTGTGTCCATATTTTAATTAATCTACCATATTATAATGTGATAGCCTGTAAGTTAGCCTATATTTCTGCTAGCTTATATTTCTTTTTATTTGAAAATCATCTTTTTATATAACGTATCAAATCATTTAATAGAAAGCCGAAAAAAATATTCCTCTCTAGTCTATTTGACATTATACGAAAACATAATCATCTTCCACAACATCATCATAATCATCATATTTTTTGGAAGTTAGAAGTTAAGTTTCCTCAATAGAGGAAATATGATTGTAGGAACACTTTTAGGATATTGGCATTCCTCTTCGACAGAAGCAACTGAGGTATTTAAATTAGTAGATATATATTTTTAAATATAAACAGTTTACCGGTTTCTATGCCAAATTCCATCAGTTTAAAGGGACTTGGCTTTTCACAGCTAAGTTTTAGGATGCGGAAATTGTAAATGAAAGCATATTGTGTCCTCTGATCTTGGAGGTGGTAACCTAACTGGGTAGGAGATTTATCTCATTCTTTTTTTGTTTTTTTTTTTAATGAAGACCTTAAATTTCCTATATTTTAACTAACAGCTCAAAAATATCACATAGGCATGGTGAAAGAGCAATGCTTCAGAGCTGCATAATAGCTTCATCAACAACTAAGAGTCTGCTTCCTGCAATGAAGCCACAAATATGTTGAAAGACCCTCACTTTCTGCAGGATGTACAAAGATCTCTGTTCAAGTCACTTTTGAACCATTTTCCTTCTTTGTGGTGGTGGTGGTGGTTGTCTGGCTGTGTGGGTGTACATTTAAAACACATCTTACAGATTTTTTAATAATGCAGTCTTGGGGAGAAAGGGAGACCAATTTTTTTCCTATGCTATAAGCACTTAAAGCACTTCTCCGAGGACTTATTGGTTTTTTTCTTTTTTGACAGTTCAAGATTGATTAAATAGGGACATAAAGAGGATTTTTGAAGTTCAGTAGTTAAAAATACCTGAAACTTTTTGTTGTTATCAAGCTTATTTTATATTCATTTTTTTGTCAAAGCTACAAAATCTATAAGGACAGAGCTAAGATCTCAACTGGAATTATTCAGAGTGAGTTAAACAAACCACAATGGTGTATCTTGAAGGCCTTTCAGCTGGTGATATTAGGTCTGTAACATTTATGTGTTCATTCATTCCCAAATTCCTCTTAATATGATCAATGATACTATGTTACCAACTCTAAGTAATTATTATCCAAGAAAAAAAAAAGAAAAGAAAGAAATAAAGAGATTCTTCTAGGTCAGACTTTCTAGAGGGCAAGTATCTTGAGTATTGTCATGACCTACTTATACTGATTACAGGATTCGATGATGACTTCAGCAAATTTTCCCTGGAGAGTTTCCTTCTGATCTGCATCTTTCATAGCAATTTAAGTCTGTATTAGAGCAAACAAACCTAGTCCATTTCTGCTCTTTTTTATTTCAGAGGCAAGTTTCACATTCTTCAATAAAATTTTCTAGAGGTTAACATCAATATATAATGAGCCATTTTCTAAGGTTACCCTGTCATATGTATGTCTAAGATAGATTTTTAAATAAATCAATGTGTTCTTTTAAATCTCCTTAAGCTTATTGTAAAATTTGTATCTGTTTTTTTTTTTTTACATGTAGTAAATATGAAATTCATCTGTTTATCTCTAGGCTGGATTATAACTTAGGTATAATGGAGAGATGTGTTAATTTCTTAAAATACAATATGTCATAGGTAAAATCAAGGGTTTAGTTCAAATTACTTTTACTGACCCCAGACTCTTACATTTTATATTCTGCAATTTTTTACCTGTTTAGGTTAATTCTTTTATCATCTTTAGGGAGCTTTCTTGGCTGTAGATCTTTATTTTTAAGAAGGTTATTCCTCATTAATGATCTAAATTTCTCAAATTCTGATAAACCATTATTTTGCACCATTTGACCAAATACTAAGTAATAAATAAATTTTAGGATCCTTAGCCTCCATACTAGATTAAATCTCTCTTCTCATCTCTAAGCAAAATAATTATAATTTCTTAAATTTCTTTATTTAGATGGTCAACAAAATGCTTTTTAGTGCCACTTTCCATTTTTCTGATTTCTTCTTAACTTACAGATTTCTGTCTTGTGTGATTTCTAGGATAAAAGAGATGATGTCACAGTAAGAGATGCAATATTCTAACATTCCAATTTATGCATGTTAGTCTCTCCTACACGACCTTTAGTTCATCAGTTTTTAAATATCTTCCCCTGCCATTTCACCTCCAGTGAAAATCTAACAAAACAACAGACAATATTTTTCTCACTTACAAAGCCTTCTTAATATTATGGAGAAAATGTATAGTAAAATTGATCCTCAAGATTATATATCAAGGCTATGCTCTCACAAAAATCTTGTACTCAAGAGGTAAATGTGTGGATGCATAAATAACATAAGTGATTCAAATTTAGGAAGTTCCATAGTTCTTATATTTGGAAACTATTTCCATAGCTCTTAGCAAGATTTTCCTTCCCAAGAGCCTTCATGAGGAGGGTCACTGGCAACACTGCAGCATGAGGAAGCTTCCAGAATTGGCCCCTTCCAATTTAGGCTCATTGCTGGAACCAACTTAGCCCATGCTTATTGAATTTTTACTATGTGCCAAACATTTGTAAACTTCATCTCACATCACGCGCACAAATGCCCTGAACAACATATCCTGGCAATCCTAAATTCACACATTAGGAAATAAAAGTTTAGAGTCATTGTGCTATTCAGGGTCACACAGCAAGCTCATGGCAGAGTCAGAATTCAAACCCAAGCCTGTTGGATGGCAAAGCCAATGCCTTTACCCTTTATGCTCTACTGTCTGTGCTTTATGATCAATTCCAGTGTCATGCCAAATTTGTACCATTTATAATGTTCTCCTCCCACTCAGACCAAGTGACAGTTCCTGGGAGTTTATTATTAAACCTCTCTATCCTCTAAATTTCAATGTGTTTTAAACCAAAGACAGAAGACTTAGTATAAAAATGAACTAAATGACACTTAAATCCCCCAAACTATAAATGAACATAAATTTCAATGGCAAATATCAAGTACTGAAATAAAATACCTGAAATGCAATTATGCAAAGCTGTAGTCTCTTAACTAGAACAAAAAATAATAAGAAACATAAAGTAATTATCGATTTTAGGATACATTGTATCTCCTGCCCTCAGGAGGTCTACTTTAACTAAGAAAAGTAGATCTTGCTCAGATTAAAATATTCTGCTTTAAGTAAACCTCTTTACTTAGAAATGTATTTCAAGGTTAATGATTTGAAGCCAATACTGTCATAGAAAAAAACATCTAATATTTTCAAGGTTGTAGCTTGATATTATAAACTAGACCCAAAGCAGCAGTAAAGCAATATGAATTTGTAGAAACTATCCAAGTCTTTCCACCTGCTTGACTTAATGCCCCAAAGGTTGCTACAAAGGTATACTGTTAATTCCAAAGAAGTCACTATCAGAAAATTAAAATCAAAATAATTATCTTACAAGAGAGGAGATGGAGATAGCTCTCTGTTTTCGAAGGGAACTATTATTGTTTTAAAATTTTTATGGCTTCAGAAAACAGTTTAGTTTCATGTATTTATTTAATGTTTTATTTATTTTATGTTTTATTTATTTCTGAGAGAGAGAGATAGAGAGAGACAGCATGAGCAGGGGATGGTCGGAGAGGGAGATACAGAATCTGAAACCGGCTCCAGGCTCTGAGCTGTCAGCACAGAGCCCGACGTGGGACTCAAACCCACGAACCATGAGATAGATCATGACCTGAGCCTAAGTCGGATGCTTAACTGACTGAGCCACCCAGGTGCCCCAAAACAGTTTAGTTTCACTTGATGAGTTTCACTAACTGGTAAACAAAAGTGTGAAGTAGTTTCAAATAATTTTATGTTGAACAGTAAGTGAAATTACAAAATATTTCTCCTTGGCTGCCAACTTTTTCTTCATTTCAGGAGCATAATCCAGTTCCCAGTTAAAGTGAGCTGGCTTTTCTTTGAAGACTACTTATTTGCTTCTTGACTACAGTCATGTGCTTTCAATTTCTTTCACATTTTACCACTTACTTTCTACAGCATTCTTTCATGGATGAACGACTGCCTGGCAAAATAGAAACTGAACCACAGTATGTAATTAAGTTCTTTGCACAATGGAAGTTAGTCATCGACACAATTAAACCACTGGCTTCAGATTCTAGCACTGAAGGAATGAACAGCATAACCAAAGTGTACTCATTCAAATAAGACTTTCCTAAATTGTAGGATTGAAGGGATCTGCCTGCATTTTTGGTGTCACGACAAAAATCCAAAATAAATTCTCCTTCCAACACTGAAAAGAATTCATGTCAGATGATATCTTGCTTCTTCTATATTCATTTTTGTGCAGTTTTTTTCCTTGTTTCACTTCAAAATATTGGTGACAAGATACAATAATTTAGAGATTTTTTTTCAAACCCTGGGAAAAAAGTCCTAGAACATAAAATCTACTTTTTTAAAACACATAATAATTTAGAAATATTTTATTTTAATATAATGCATAATGTAAGTGCAATAAAATATGATATGCAATAGTTAAATACAGTTTAATGTTTCACTTCTTTAAATTGTAAGTAACACTTTCAGTATTTTTAACACTTTTAATTTTAGTTAGTACTGATTTATTTAGGAATGCTCTAGAACTGTTCTAACTTATGATTCAAAATTCAATTTCAAGTTGATAGAAGCATATCTAGATTTAAAAAATATAATAGAGAGTCAGTAAGTTGTTGGAATTATCCTGGAAGAAACTAGGAAACTATTAGTAGGTATAGTTTGATTTTGAAATTTTTATTTTTCCAAGTAAGATATGGGAGTAAAAATCTTGAAGAGGAAGCAACATAAGGTCAGTTTCTGGGATGGCTGGGTGGCTCAGTCGGTTTAATGTCAGACTCTTGATTTTGGCTCCTGTCATGTCTCACAGTTCATTGGCTTGAGCCCGTGTCAGGGCTCTCTCTCTCTTCCTCTCTCTCTGCCTTTCACTCACATTCTCTCTCTCTCTCTCTCTTTTTTTCTCTCTCTCTCTCAAAATAATTAAACTTAAATATGTATATTACTAATTATCCCTTGCCTTCTGACATTATTATTTCATATTAATAGGTACCAGTTGGAACACCTATCTTTAAACTCAGATAAAAATGTAAAATGTAGAATCACACTTTTAAATAAGTGCCATAAAGTTGTGATAATATTGGATATTTCAGTGACTACACTTGTTGATATTGATATAGTGTCTCAAGGCTTGTATGTAAACAAGACAAGTACACTATGGTCTTACTGCTTGTAAGTTACCCAGAAAATTCCTCCTTTGATACATTTGCTGTCGAGTTTTCATTATAATAACTAGCACATATAGACTTGTCCACAATCAGATATATAAAGATATCGATATCTAGAGAATTCCAAAAGTATGCTATAATTAGTATTTCTTTCTTTTTTTTAAATTTTTTTTTAATGTTTTATTTATTTCTAGGAGAGAGAGAGAGAGACAGCGTGAGTAGGGGAGGGTCAGAGAGAGAGGGAGACACAGACTGAAACAGGCTCCAGGCTCTGAGCTGGCAGTCAGCACAGAGCCCGACGCGGGGCTCGAACCCGCGAACCGCGAGATCAAAACCTAAGCGAAAGTCGGACGCTTAACCGACTAAGCCACCCAGGCGCCCCGCTATAATTAGTATTTCTGATATAAATTTTGAGTAGGCATTGGTTTTCCTTTGATGGAGGATCATAAGTATCTTCTGGTTAATAGCAATTAAGTGTGGTTGCATGAGTTACTCTTACAGCCACTAAAGCATTTTATAAAATTTGAATCTGGGATAGGAAGAGGATACCCGTGAAGTTACTAGAAAAATAATGGAGAAATAAGGAAGCAGTGTAAGCCCAGTTTGGTTTTGAACATTTTGTTTTCAAACTGCCTATGATCAGACTACATTTACCTCTCACTGGATTGCATCATCCTTATCTTTTTCCTTAGGACATTAAAATCCTATTTGTGCTTCCTTGAACGATACTATTTCTTCATAGTAAATTGCTCAGTGTTTTGCTATCGATTTTGCCTCTATGGAATTTATCTGTTAATGTGTGGGCGAATACCTGTAGATTAGTGAATTGCCTCTTCAGGGATCAGAAGAAAGGCATTCTGCCTTATAACATAGAGAGCTCTCAAAAATGCTAGAACTTTCAGGCCTTGAGTATTCTTGTTGGAGAATGTTTTGACACAGATTTTCCTTTTGCACATATGAGGCAGGCAGCCACTTACTTGATCTAAAGCAAGGGAGAGGCAACATCTGGCTTCAGGGTTGATATTACTCAGACTATCATCTAATTTGGTTTAAATAAGGCTGGAGTAATCTGAGTCACTGAAGAATAGAGTGGAAGATATAATTAACTATCCCATGATCAAGTTAGAGAGTGACACAAGTGGCTTGTAAAAGAGAACAGGGATTAAAAACTAAAATCTGCATTGGATAAAGCATTGGCAGAGTGGAACTTACTGGTTTTTGTTGCTCAAAAACATTCCAAAGTATTAGTTGAAGCATGGGATGGGATGGTTGCAAGGAGTGGTCATGAAAAGGGATCAGCCGGATGTCCAGGCTTGCGGGCTGAGGTTTGGTCAAGAAGCTGAAGGCAGAAGACAGCAAGGGCAATGTCAAAGCATCGTGGTTCTGTCTGGGGGCCCTGACCTCTGCATTGTGGCAGCGCACATCTACCTTGGCCTCCAGTTGGAAACACCACCAAGATTCATGCATGGCCCCTCACGTGACTCTTTTAAGGGGTATGATTTTCCGGTTCATGTATCCATTCCTTCACGCATCTGCCCTACACTCAATTATTGGGTGACTGTCACATGTGTCACATATTACAAGATGTGAATCTTGCTTCGTAGGAGGATGTTAGATTCTACCAAAAGAGGAAAATAGGTGGCTGAACAGTACGCCCCCAAGAGGCTTGGAGAAAATAAGGAAGGTCAGTGTAACCTAGAATTAGGGGATCACTGAGATTTCAGGAAGCAGGGGCTCCTCGGTAGTAATGAAAGACAGGGAACACTAAGATAAAGAGAGACCAGGATGCTCCAGGAAGCAGCACCTGCAAGGCCTAGACGTGAAGAGTGGGGAGTCTGAGATTTTAGAATCGGAGTGTGCACGAAGCCTGCAGCCATCAGACCCCAAGGTGTACTTCAGGTCCTCAACATAAACTTGAAGAGTTTCAAGTAGAGAGGAAACACCTTCTGTCCCGCCGTTCAAGGAAATTGTTCTGGGGGGCACAGTGAGGAAGATTGCTGGAAGAGAGCAAGATTAGAGGCCGGGAAACCAGATGGGCAGATGTTGTGTTCAGGAGAAATGGCAAGGCTTTATGTCTTTTTAGAGTGGAGATCGTGTAGATTATATTTAATTCCATAATTTCTCATGTTTGCATAAATAGCATGCTCATTACTTTGTAAGCTTGACTGTTCCCTTTTAAACTTAAGATAATGTGATTTCTCCTTTCTTGCTTTAAATTAACTCACGATTTTTGGACAAAACCTGTAATGGACTCTGTCAGATATGGATCAACCTTAATCAAGGGAAATTATCTTCACCATGTAAGTTTCTATATTGAGTAAACAGGACACTCAAAAATGGAGTGTCATGTTCTAAACACCTTTCTAGAGTTAATTTCAAGAGTGAGATTTTTGTAAGAAATCTTCCCTCTAAAGCAGTGCTTCCCTACCAAGTGTAGGGAAGGACTCATGCTTTGGTGGATTGCTTTTCAATTGTGCAGGTGGTTTGACCACTTATACAGAAATGTATTAGTAAAAAGCTCAACTTTTCCTGTTTCTACATCTATCTTTGTTTAACAGGTTTTCTGCAGTAGAACCTTTATATACAGAAATAAAGTTATTTTAAGAAATAAAAAAGTCATTGAAATAGACATTTATAGACCAATAAATGGAAGAAAAAATCTAGCCTGCTTTTATTTATTTATTTATTTATTTATTTATTTATTTATTTTTAATATTTTCTTTATTTCTAGGAGAGAGAGAGAGAGAGAGCGCGTGAGCAGGGGAGGGTCAGAGAGAGAGGGAGTCACAGACTGAAACAGGCTCCAGGCTCTGAGTTGGCAGTCAGCACAGAGCCCGACGCGGGGCTCGAACCCACGAACCGCGAGATTCGGACGCTTAACCGACTAAGCCACCCAGGCGCCCCTAGCCTGCTTTTAATAAGAAAGCAAAATGTTACTCCTATAGAGTAACTGAAACTCTACCTTCTGTTAGTCTGTCTTATACTAAAATCAATGATTTTAAATTTTATATTATAAATAGGCTGTATTAAGTAATAAAAGGGCCTGGAATTAAAATCAAGATATATGGTTTGGAATTTTAGTTTCTTTTGCTGATAGTTTATCATACTATGTTCAGCTTTTGAGGACTTCAGATAGGATGAACTAGCTAATACTTAAAATTATTTTCAGTTATGGAATACTATGAGTTTTGGGATTTTAATCATGTGTATATTACTATTTAGTAATGAAAAATGCCATAAGACTTGCTAGTAGCCACGGGCTTGTAAAATATAAGTGCTTTATATGAAATTTATTCTACTTAGCCGCTATTTATCCCATGTCATTTGCAAACTGTATGCATAGATTCTTTCCAGTATATAAGAGTATTCCCAGTAGCTGAGCAATTTGCATGTTTCACTAACACTAGAATAAAGCCTTTGAGAGTCCGTGACAGCTAGGATCACAGCTAAGACAAATTAAACAATTTTTGTGATCTTTAGAGCCAAGGATTAATGTGCATTACAAAAATATAAATTGCTTTGGAAAAGGTCATGTCTTATCACACAAAATATGAGCATTTTGGTTTTGTATACTATTTTTTAAACTACAACTGTACTCACCAAGGTTTCACTTTAGCAAAAATAAATGTGTCCACTATCTTTCGAACCAAGCACTCTGTCATTGTTTGCTTTGAATAAAAATGTATGAAGGAATACTAAATCAAGTATAGTCGATGGTGGTATAATGAAATATAGATGTCAAAATCCAGATGTTCAATCCTGAAAAGTAAGTTTCCAGGTATATAGATGGAAATGTTTGAGGATTGATTAAGTAACTAAAGTTCTATAGACTTGAGAAACAGGTCTTGATGGGACATAAATGATGATGATGATGATGATGATGATGTGTGTGTTTTCTAATCACAGAGTTTTACATTTTTTCAACTAACACTAAAAATCAGAAATTTTCATATAGCAATCCAGGTATTACTATCTTTTTGAAAGCCAAGTGAGATGGAACTGGATATAGGCTTCTTTGTTTTTTGTATTCATTTACATTTATTTAAGACCTATAAATATTTGAGTTTTAACCACACTTTCAGCCAGCTTAAAGAGGTCTTGTCTTTCTGAAATATACATTAAGTTATTGGCACTCTAGAAATACCGTGAAGAGAAAAATATATGAAATAGTTGAATATATGCAGGGCCAAAGGCTAGCAAGATAAACTTCAATTTTAGTGATGGCTGTACAGAATTCTAACATTTTTTACTCAAAGTCAGAAGCTCTTCCTGAAAATCAGACATCCTTCATGAATGCAGTAACCTGGAGCCCATTTAATCTTATCGGAAGTATGAGAAATCATAAGACCCAAGATGTCTCAATAGTTGTATGAGTCATTATGCAAGGTTTCTGACGTATTTTTACTGTTTATAAGTAGGTTTTTGTTTGTTTCAGTAACTTGTTTCTAGTAGATGAAATTGCTGGATAGTTAAATTCATTAGAAGTGATATCATGGGGAAAAAAGTGAGTCTTCATTACAACAGACTGCGAGGATTGTAAAAGACAAAGGGACAGTGAAAGAGAGATTTTGGAGATACCATACTCAACCATGCCTATATTTTATTGACTTTTTTATGCATATAGTTTTATACCAGAAAATTCAGGGCTACAAGAAGCAAGCATCTGATAACGTATATTTTGGGAAAACATTTGGGGAGAAAATACCTATACAGTAGCCATGCCAAGTCTGGGAAATTATTTAAATGTTCATTTTATTTATTTTGAAAGAAGGAATATAAGCAAGGGAGGGGAGAGAGAGAGAATCCCAAGCTGACAGTGCAGAGCCTCACATGGGGGTTGATCTCACCAACAGAGAGATCATGACCTGAGATGAAATCAATAGTCAGACACTTAACTGACTGAGCTGCCCTGGTGCCTCAGAGTTTTGGAAATTTTACTTTGAAAGGAAAATACACTTTAAGCTCCATTTGTTGGAAGACTTCTCAATTGTCATATACTCCTTCCATTGAGTTTGTTATTGTAAATCATGGAAAACGGACATCATATTTTTTAATGACAACAAAGAGCTAATATTTTTCTTACAATTGGCAATGAATTAGGACTGTAACTGCTCATATCTACTTTGCAGAAGACAACATTCAGCATGTATTAATAAATGTCTTTAAATATTAACACTAATGAAAATTTTTTTCTTGTTCTAATTCTTGTATTTGTGGTATTTGTGAAGTCACGCAACAGTCTAATACTCATTAGTTAGGAAACGGTGCTATCTGCTTTTCCAATGTCATTATCTCAAGTGCTCATAAAGTATAAGAAGTACAAAAATTCACACACATATGTTTTAAAAAATTAGATATGTAAAGCTCTTTGGGAAAATATGTTGGTTTTGTCTTGTGGAATTATTTTTCAAAAAAGAGTAGAAAATACACAACACACTTAAGATAGACAGTATTTCATTGTCAGTTTTAAGGTAATAATAGCAAACATAATTTTATGAGTCATAGCCTGCTTGACTTTAATCCTTTTAGACGTTGCAACCATTTGATTAAGTGCTATCTGAGCTTTCTCCTCCAACACTCTCAAAGTGTCATCTGTCACAGCCTCGCTGTCACAGCCATAAAATATGACTGTCTGATGATATTAGAAGCAAGAAATATGATGTTGGGTTTGGCATTTCATATCAAAATGTTTCTTTACTGTAAACCATGTAGCCTGGTCCCTGTGTACATAATGAAAGAGAAAATAACCAGTTGCGATCATGAACATGGCAGACTTGGGAAAAAAATAGACTGAAAAAGAAAAGACAACTTTACTTTTCACCATATTTAATGAAGAACACCATGAGTGAAGAACAATGTATTGTCTGCTAATTTTGATTTTTTTCTAAGTAAACAATTTTACATTTCTGATTGTGAGCTAGTAGAAAGTTAAGCATTCAGGCCAAGTCACTTAATCAGGACATTGGTAAGGGCTTGAATTGCCTAGCTTAATGTTGCATCAGATTTGTTGTTACCTGGTCGCTAAAGATAGCCTAAATATGCTGTTGACACTAAAAGTGTCAACTAAATGTGGAGCATCATCTCATGGGTTTTGAAATAAAAGTTCTTTTTTGGGAATATATAATCCAGCTGTTTGATACAGGGCAAGTTACTTATCTTCTTTTCCCTAACTTGTAAAACTGTGTTTCTAATATCTAACTGGCAAAGATTTTTGTGAATTAAGTGGAAAAACGGGTGTGAAAAATTTAGCAGAGTGCTTAACACATAGTATATGCTCAATAAAAGATAGGTATATTTATCATTGGGAATATTGTTGGAAACATGCAGTAAGTCTATTCCCGCCCTTATACAGTGATGTGATTTATACCTGTAATTTGGAAGTTCACATCACTATACATCCACATAATTAAACAACTTGTAGATAATACAAGTTAATGCAATGGAATGAATTGAGGAGACAGAATGATTTTAAGAATTGTTGCTTTGATTCATGGAGGAATATGGATTTTGAAATATGGTAGAAAAGACAAGAAATAAATGCACAAAGTAGACATAGTTTATAAGGCAGAAAAGATGATGGTTGGAGAAAACTACCATATATCAAATGGAAGGAAGTTAAGCCAGACTATTGAATGTGGAGAATATGGCATGTTTATTTAGCAAACAACCGCTAAGAACTGTGTGAAAAACTCATAAACATAGGCTCTGCCTTCCCAAAACAAATCTGCAAGTGGTAGAACTGGAAAACATAAGTACCTTTAGACAAACTTACCAGACTGTAAGAATGTACAAAAGGCAAGAAACACTTGTGAAGTGGTGCTGTGAGTGTCTCTTTGGAATTTCTTCCCATCAAAACAACCATAATTCATGAAAGTAATAAATTTTTTAAATCTCTGGAAATTGTACTCCAGGAATTTGCAAACAGCAAATGGAGAAACATTTATTCAAGAAAATCTGTACAATCTTAGTCTTTACCATTGCATCCACATCCTGCTCCTTTTCCTCCCTTAGCTCCGTGTTGCAAAAGCTCTACTCTCGGCAGGTGCCACAGAGGAGATGAAATTCACTCCTCTGCCAGCTCCCAGTCTAAGGTGATGACGTCTCCTTGAGAAAGACAGGCTGTGACCATTACTTATCTCTTTCCTCCACCTCCATATTGCAAAAAACATATTCCAAGAAAACACCGTCAAGAGGTCTGGGGTTCCCTTTCTCTATTCAGCCCCTGCTTGTGTAATGGAAACTCTAATTCAAAATGTCTGGGCAAGAATATGAGGACACATTCCCCCCCCCCCCCAACCTCAGCTTGCTCAGAGGGTGGAAGTTATATGCCAGTAGAAGCAAACAAGATGAAAAGTTTACGATACGCAACCATCACCTCAGTGTTCATGCCTAGGGTAGAGTTTCACTCCCAGGGAAGCAGGCCACCATCCCTGTCTACAGCTCTACAACAGTGGCCTAGATCTTCTGCACAAGAGGAGTTACAGTCTATAAGAATACAAGGTGCTATGGCTCTCCACAAAGGGATTGCCTTTATTTGAAATACAGAGGGAACATTCATCCCATGGGCAGAATTAAAACCAAATAAGATCTTGGTGCAGAGCAACTAAGAGGAGATTGCCATGATAGTAATGAACTTCATGGTAGCAACAAGTATACCAGATAGAAGTTTAACAGAAAGAGCCATGGAAATAATTAAATAGAGGAGCCATTCTGGGGTTAAAGTGAGTTTCAAAGACTGACCTGAAAGAAGTTTCGAGTGTACACCTGCAAATGGTGGGGTGGGGGCACACTTTACTTGGATAAGACTGTAAGAACATCTATGGCCCAGAGAGTGGTTGAAAACAATCAGCTTATAATTACTGGAGGTTAACTGAATATGATACCACTAGACACAGACCCTCCAAAGCTTAGAAGAGAAATAAGGTAGAGTCAGTCAAAGAGTCCAAGTAAAACCACAGTCATTTCTGTGTAGGTAAGGTGGACACTTAAGACTCTACCCTCCAAAGAGCAACATTAGAGGCTGAACACTGAGAGAGAAATAGATTTTCATGATCTAGTCCAGCCAACTTATTAAACAAATAAACAAGTAAATAATAAGCCTGGGAGATGACCTGTCGGGATCTAAAAGTGCTATAATGCATTATCTAAAATAGTCAACAAAAACATTGAGTCATGCAAAGAAACAGGAAATTGTGATATGTACAAAAGAAAAAAACACAATAGAGATTGCTCTGAGAATACACAAATGATGCACGTAGAAGACAAAAACTCCAAGGCAGCTCTTAGAAGTATTTTCAAAGAAATAAAAACGACCCATGATTAATGAATTAAAGAAGGAATGATAACAATATCTCATCAAATAGTGAATATCAATAAAGAGATGAAAATTATTTTTAAAAGAGAAGCAAATAAAATTATGGAGTTTAAAATTTCTGTAACCAAAATGAAGACGTTACTAAAGAGGATCAGCAGGAGTTTTGAACTGGTAGAAATAAAAGTTATTGAAGATGAAGATGGATTGAGAATTACTATGTAAAGTGAGGAACAGAGAGAAAGAAGAATAAGAAAAAATAAGCATAGCTTCAGAGAAACGTAGGAAACCATTAAGTGAAGCAACATACGCATAATGGAAGTACATGAAAAGGAAGAGAGAATAAGAAAAAAAATACTGTAAAACATAATGGCTGAAACACTCATCAAATACATTTTGTACACATCCAAGAAGCTTAATGAAATCTAGTAGGATAAACATGAATAGATCAACACCAGACACATCATGATCAAAATGATGAAAAGTCAAGGACAAAGATGAAAATTCTGAAGGTAGCAAGCAGAACTAACTTGTCATAAAGGGAACTTCAATAAGAATAAATCTGACTTCTCATCAGAAACAATGGGTATCAGGGGGCAGTGGTATAACATATTTAAAGTACTGAAAGAAAAAAATAAAATTGTCAACATAGAATCTTTTTTTTTTTTAATGTTTTATTTATTTCTAGGAGAGAGAGAAAGAGATTCAGTGTGAACAGGGGAGGGTCAGAGAGAGAGGGAGTCACAGACCGAAACAGGCTCCAGGCTCTGAGTTGGCAGTCAGCACAGAGCCCGACGTGGGGCCCAAACCCACGAACTGCTAGATCATGACCTAAGCAAAAGTCGGATGCTTAACCGACTAAGCCACCCAGGCGCCCCAAACATAGAATCTTATAATCAGCAAGTTTTCTCACAAAAAATCACTTAAAAATAAAGGAGAAAATACAACATTTCCAGACATTTAAAAATGAGAATTTTGGGGGTGCCTGGATGGCTCAGTCAGTAGAGCATCTGATTCTTGATTTCGGTTGAGGTCACGATCCCAGGGTCATGGAATCAAGCCCTGCATAGGGCTTCATGCTGAGTGAGGCATCTGCTTACCATTCTCTCTCTTTCCCGCTGCTCCTCTCCCCTGTGCACTTTCTCTCTCCCTAAAATAATAAAAAAATATTAAAAAATGATTAGAAAAATAAGATTTTTTTACTAGCAGACACCCCACACAAGAAATACCAATGAAATATTTCAGGCTAAAAACAAGTAACATCAGTAGTAATTTGAAACCACGCACGCTTAAAAAGAGAGTGCTGGTAAAGATAATTATGTAGGCAATCATAAAATACAGTATAATTATATATTAGTTTTCTCTTCTTTCCCAATTCATACTATGAGGTCAGTATCACCCGAAGACCAATGCCAAACAAAATCATCACAAAAAAGAAAATAGAAAAGTACAGATCAACTCTCTTTTTCCCTCTCTCTCTGTCCCTCTTCCACTCATGCTTTCTCTCTCTCTTCCTATCTCAAAAATACATAAATAAACTTAAAAAACAACAGATTAATATCTTTTATGACCATAGATGCAAAAATGTCCAACAAGGTACCAATAAATCATATTTAGCAACATACAAAAATTATTTATAAATTATAAATCCCAGGACCAAATGGAACTTTTCCAAAAATGCAAGGTTGCTTTAGCCATACAATAGTCACTTAAGCCAATTAACCATATTAATAGACTAAATGATAAAAAAATTCAATCATTTCAATTGACACAAATTATTTTTAAAATCCAGCACTCTTTCATGATAAAATTACTTGGAAAACTAGAGATAAAGGGTAAATTACTCAACTTCATAAAGTGAATCTATAAAAAAACCACACGGATAACATCATATTAGTGGTGAAAGAATGAAAGATTTCTCTCAAATACCAGGAACAAGGCAAGTACACTCTCAGCACTACTTTTCAATGGAAAATTGAAACTCAGTCAACACTAAATGCATAGAAGAGAAAAGAAATAAACACATAGAGGAAAGAATATTGGAAAGAAGAAATTTTAAAATATCTCTTTTTGAAAATGATATGATTATGTGCGTAGAAAATCTGAAGGAATCTACTAAAAAACTATTATAATAAATAAACTGCTTTGGCAAGGTTTCAATATCAATATCAATTCAATATCAATATTGAGGATTCAATATCAATAGTCAAAAGTCAATTACATTTCTAGAGACTAGAAATGAGCAATAATCAAATAAATTTTTTAAAAATGCTACTTACAATAGTATTTAAAAGGAATAAATAAAAAGGAATTGTTCTAACAAAATGAGCCTAATACTTGCACTCTGAAAAATACAAAACATTTTGAGAAATGTTAAAGGAGACCTAATAAGTACAAAGGCATTCCTTGTAATGTCTTTCCACATTCATGGATTGGAACACTTATAGTTAAAATTTCAATATTCCCAAATTGATGTAGATTCAAAGCAAGCCTATCAAAATACCAACTACAGTTTTAAAAAGAAAATTGACAAGTTCATCTTTAAATACACTTGGAAATTGAAGAGACCTAAGACAGTAAATACAATCTAGAGGAGGGGGGTGTTGGAGGACTCACATTTTCTGATTTCTAAACTTACTTCAAAGTCACTGTGATCAAAACAGAATGATGCTGGCATAAAGACAGAACCAAAGATAAATGGAATAGCATTGGGAATTCCAAAATAAGCCTTTATAGTTATAGTTAATTGATTATTGGCAGACTTGCTAAGAAAATTCAATGGGGAAAGAATAATCTTTCCAAATAATTGTGTGGTGAACGTTGCACATGTCCACAAGCAAAGGAATGCAGTTGAATTCCTTCCTTATACCCTAACAAAAAATAAATTCAAGACCAAAATACATGAGCCATAAGTCTTAGAACAAAACACATAGTAAGTCTTCATTACTTTGGATTAGGGAAAGCCATTTTAGATAAGCTAACAAAAGCACAAGAAATGAAAGAAAAGAATAAGTAATTTGGACTTCATCAAATTTAAAAGCTTTTTTCTGCAACTCCACAGAATAGGAAATATATTTGCAAATCATAAAGCTAGTAAGGGGCTTTGTGTCCAAAATATATAAAGACTCATAACTTAAAAATATAAATTTAAAAATGGGCAAAGAATCTGAGTACACATTTCTCCAAAGAAAACTTATAAATCATAGATGCTGGCGAGGAAGTGGAGAAACTGGAACCCTCATATATTGCTGATGAGACTGTAAAATGGTTCAGCTGTGTTTCAATGTGAAGAGTTTCTGAAAATGTGAAACATGGAGGCATCACATGACTCAGCAATTCCACTCTTAGCTAAAACTTGTCCATGAACCTTACATGTTTTGCTAACTAAAATCAGTCTGTCACAAATAATCCTATATAGGATGCTATTTCCATGAAATGTCTATAATAGGCAAACTTATGGAGATAGAGAGTCTGTTAGTGGTTTTAGTGGTACCTGGGGCTGGAGTGAGAGTGGTGGGGCAGGGTTTGTGGGTAATTGCTAACATGCACCAGATTTCTTTTTCAGGATGATGACAATGTTCCAAAACTAAATTGTAACAGTGGTGACACACCTCTGTGAGTATACTAAAAGCCACTAGATTATATAATTTAAGAAGGTGACTTGAATGACTTATGAATTATATCTCAATAAAGTTGTTCAGAATACACAGGAAATGCAGCTACACTTAGCAGGGATTTAGGTGGGGAGAATCCAGACAGCATATGGATATCACTGAAATGAAGAAAGAGAAAACGTGTATTGTCATGTGAGTAGACTTGTGCCCAGGATTCTTGGAGTAGAAAAATTCAGAGGCTAGACTTAAAAATTTTAATATTCAAGAGTAATATGTACTGGAAGTTATTACAGAATTTTCTTGAGTAAAATTGTTTTTTCCAGATCTAGAAAAGAATGAGCATGATAGTGTTTATGAAGTGGCCACATCTAAGAAGGGAGAAAAGTTTCAAGGACAGACAACCAGTCATAATCAGGGTTGACCAAATAAGCTGGATGTGTTGAAGGGTCAATATCTACATCTGAAGATGGACCCTAGAATATACTAATGGCAGGAAAACTTTTAAAAATATATTTAAATTTGGGGCACCTGGGTGGCTCAGTCGGTTAAGCATCCGAATTCAGCTCAGGTCATGATCTCACAGTCAGTGAGAGCCCTGCATCGGGCTCTGTGCTGACAGCTGAGAGCCTGGAGCCTGTTTCAGATCCTGTGTCTTCCTCTCTCTCTGTCCCTCCCCAGCTCTTGCTCTGTCTCTCTCTGTCTCAAAAATAAATAAACATTAAAAAAAATTTTAAATAAAAAATATATATTTAAATTTAAATTGTGATTACAAACACCTAGCATTGAATTGACCATGTAAAACATTTTTTAAATGCACAGTTCAGTCTCACTCAGTATATTCACATTGTTGTGTAACAGACCTCTAGAAGTTTTTTCATCCTGCAGAGTTGAAACTCCATACTCATTAGGCACATTGTCCTTTTGTGTCTGGCTTATCTTACTTTGCATAATGCCCTTAAAGTTTGTCCACATTGTAGTATTTCACACAATTCTTTTTTAAAGGCCGAGTAATATCTGTTTTATGAATATATCACATTTTCTTTATTTGTTCATCATTGATGGCTATTTGGGTTACTTCTGTCCCTTGGTTATTGTGGAAAGTGCTCCAGTGAACATGGTTATACAAGAATCTCTTCAAGATCCTTCTTTGAATTATTTTGGATACATACCCAGAAGGGAATTGCTAGATCACACGGTAATTCTATTTTTAATTAAAAAAAAAAACATGCTGTTTTCCATAGCAACTGTACCACTTTATATTCCTAAAAACAGTGCCCAAGTGTTCCAGTTTCTCCACATCTTTGTCAGGACATGTTTTATATTCTTTTGGTTGTGGCCATCCTAACGAGTGTGAGGTGATATCTCACTATGGGTTTGCATAACATCTCCCTAATGATTAGTGATGGTGGGCATCTTTTCATATGCTTGTTGGCCATTTGTATGTCTTCTTCAGAAAACTGTCTACTCACGTTATTTGCCCATTTAAAAAACTGGCTTATATTTTTTGTTGTTGGTGGCTATAGGTGTTCCTTATATATTCTGAATATTAATCCCTTACTAGATATGTGGTTTACATAGATTTTCTCTCCTATAGATCACCCTTTCACATTGTTGGTTATTCTTTTTGGTGACAGAGAATCTTTGACATAGTAACTGATGTGTTTTTTTTTTCTTTAAGAAAGAAGTGCCACTTACAACAGTGAAACCTTTTAAATCAGTCTATATGCATTTCACCACGTAAAGTATAAAAATACATTTCATCACACTGCCGTCTCTGCGCACAGACACCAGAGCATGGACCACTATTTCCACCTCTGCTGGCCACTGAATAGCAATACTATAACCACTGATGTTGCTGATTCTGAACCTCGCCATACGTGCCACTTCTGACAGCAGTCTCACCAGAAAAAAAGCTGGTCCCTGTTTCTGTGTCTCACTGACTTCAGAAGTTGTGGCGGCTTCATAGTCTTGACAGAGCCTAAGTGTAAGTGAGAAAGTCTGCCAATGCTTTAGCTACAAGTGAGGATTGGAGAGTGAACACAAGTCGCTTTCAGCATCTCAAATGGGAGATAAGCGAGGACTCCTTAAGGAAGAATTCCTCAAACATAGATAGAATGCTTGGTGTTGTGGTCAAAAATTAAAAATGGGGGACACCTGGGTGGCTCGTCAGTTAAGCATCCAGCTTTGGCTCAGGTCATGATCTCGTGGCTCTTGGGTTCCAGCCCTGCGTTGGCTCTGTGCTGACAGCTCCGAGCCTGGAGCCTGCTTCGGATTCTGTGTCTCCCCCTCTCTCTCTGCCCCTCCCCTGCTCATGTTCTGCTCTCTCTCTCTTTCCAAAAACTGAATAAACATTTTAAAAAATGGCAGCCACCCCTCATCCATAGGAAACAAAGGATTTTTTTAATAAAATATATCTGGGTACCATTTTTATAAATAATCATGGTCTTGTTGGGCCATTTAAGATAAAGTAAAATAATGCTTCTTACATTTTTATGCATATAGAATAACAAATGAACTTTCAAGCCCAAAGTTCTTCACTTAGTGAATACTTCTTGTTCCAGACTTAGTGTGCATGGTTATTATAATGCTTAAAGTCAGAAAAAGGGCCTCATTTACCTGTAAGTCTATACTATTTAAGTAGACAATACTTATCAATGATGGAAGAAAGAATGGCTCAATAAATAATAAATTTAGGCTATCCAAAATAATATCTATGCCCTATATTATTAGAGAGGTTATGGCAGATAACTCTCAAATTCTGAAGGATACAGGCATTCACCGTTTAATTGCATTTTGCTTTATTATATTTTTCTGGTATCATGGTCTTTTATAGATTGAGGATTTGTGGCAACCCTGCACCAAGCAAGTCTCTTGGAGCCCAATACCTTTGCTAACTCTGTGTCTCTGCAGCACATTCTGGTTATTCTAGCAATATATCAAATTTTTCTATTATTATTATATCTGTTATGGTGATCTCTGATGTTACCATTGTAATTGTCTTGGGTCATCCCACACTGAGTCCATACAAGACAGCAAACTTAACTGATAAATGTTGAGTGTGTTCTGACTGCTCCACTTACTGGCTATTCCCTTATCTCTTCTCCCCTCCCCAGACCTCCCTATTCCTTGGGCCACAACTATCCTAAAATTAGGTGATTAACAATGACCTCTGAATGTTGAAGTAAAAGAAAGAAACTCACATCTCTGACTTTTAAATCAAAAGCTAGATTTGATTAAGCCTAGTGAGGAAGGCATGCTGAAAGCTGAAATATGCCAAAAGTCTGGCCTTTTGTGCCAAATATTTAGTGAAGTTGTGAGTTCAAAAGAAAAAGTTTTGAAAGAAATTAAAAGTGCCACTCCAGTGAACACACACACACCAATGATAAGAAATGTGAATGATAAGAAATAAGAATGATAAGAAAGTGAAACAGCCTTATTGCTAAAATGAAGAAAGTTTTAGCGGTCTGGATGGAAGATCAAACTAGCCACAACATTCCCTTAAACTAAAGCCTAATCCAGAGCAAGACCCTAACCCTCTTTAATTCTGTGAAGCCTGAGAGAGCTGAGGAGGCTATAGAAGAAAAGGTTAAAGCTAGCGGAGATTGGTTCATGAGGTGTAAAAAAATAAGACATCTCTGTAATGTACAGGTTCAAGGTGGAGCAGAAAATGCTGACATGTTAGCTGCAGCAGGTTTTTCAGAAGATCTAGCTGAGATAATTAATGAAGTGGCTACACTAAACAACAGATTTTCAATGCAGATGAAGCTGCCTTCTACTGAAAGTAAGATACCATCTAGGACTTTCATAGCTAGAGAGCAGTCAATGCCTGGCTTTAAAGCTTCAAAAGACAGGCTGACTCTCTTGGTAGGGGCTAATGCAGCTGGTGACTTTCAACTGAAGCCAATATTCATTCAGCATTCCAAAAGTTCTAGGGCTTCCCAAAATGATGCTAAGTCTACTTTGCCCGTGCTCTGCAAATGAAACAATAGAGCCCGGATGATAGCACTTCTCAGAACATGGTTAACTGAATATTTTATGCTCACTCTTGAGATCTACTGCTCAGAAAAAATGACTTCTTTTAAAATATGACTGCTTAATGATAATGCACCCAGTCACCCAGGAGCTCTGATGGTGACATGGCGTATTTTCAGAGCTTAAGCATCTGAAATACCCAAAAATCTTTTACCGAATTTAGTCATGCAATTAATATGCTCCAGAATTTTTACCAGGAATAATTTATAGGCAGATGATATGACAAAACATTTAACATTAATCAGTATTTTAATTAAAAGAAATCTCAACATCTGAATCCCAGGGAGATGTAGCCCTATGGTTTTGTCCCAGCAAGGTCAAAGCTAATGTTTGAAGAAAGCGTTCCCGCCTCAAACGGGAAATTCAACTGCAAAGAACCTTTAAGTTTAAAGCTAAATACTGTCATTGAATTACACAAATATATTTCCACACACATGAAACAAGCCAGATTCCTACTGACCACCTCCTCAATCCAGTTTATTTTCATCCATTTCTAGTCAGACCAAGGATGAATGTCACCAATAAAACAAATGATGGGTTCTTGGAGTTTAGAAATGGTGGTATTAGTTTCACAGGCACTCACTCTGAGCCAGTGACATGGGCAGATTTATATTAATTCCAGAATTGGCTGGAAAACTTCCGTTAAGCATGGGAAGGGGAGTGCAGTGTGAGTCACAACCACAAAATGCTTTATCTCATGTGAAACCTGGTGTTAAGTGAGAACTTTAAATGGTATTGACAGGAGTGTGAATTTTCCTTTTGGAGAGTTCCACCTGCCTAAAAGTGGCAGCTTCTCCCTTCTGCTGCCCATGCTGTCCTTGTTTGAGGGATAAACAAAAGCCTCTTCTCCAAAAGTCTGTCAATCCAGCACTTTTATGAGGCACTGAATTCATTTGAAGCAAAAAAAAAAAAGTGCTAAACGAATACATTGTCAAACTCAAAATGATTTTAGTTTTTTAAAAGGGAGCCTTGGCATACCAAATACTTTGCATAATGATCTCAGCAGTGTGTAGTTTTGCGTTCCTACTATGTTGGCGAGAAACCCAGTATCATACACACTATTTTAATCAGTAGTTCCTGCCGGAACCCAAGCTATAATGGGCAAGAAATGGCTACAAAATGTGCATATAAATGCCATGGGACACTTCGATACATGAATGTTATCTGAATAATTATTGATAAAATCCAAGATTACTAGCTTTTCTAACATTAAACATAAACTGTATGAAAGGACATTCTGATATTTTTAAACCAATTAATTTATCTTATTATTTCTTGATGGATTCTATTTAGTCACAGAAAACGCTTACTGAAGTATCAACCTACTACCTTTGATTCTTAATTTTTCCTTATCTTCTTATTTTGGTCGCAACAATTTATCTTTTTTAAATGTTTTGGTATGATTTTTAAAATAAAGGAGGGAAACATGTTTTCGGTGCCTTCAACTTAGAAATTTTTGCAGGTCGTTTGTTTATATTTATAGTATGGAAATGTATATAAATGTCTCCAGTTATGATGCATCACAGTTTTCTTCTTTCCAATAATCAAGTTGGGAACACTTTTTTCAAATACTCATTTCAAGTGCCGCCCTTTCTGTTCAATTCATCTACTCACACATGAGACCTGGTAAAAGATGGGATCTGGTTAATACTCCTGATCCATTGTATTCACATCAGCTTCCGCTGTGGTACTGTGATCATAAGCAGTGCACAATGGGAGGCATTTTGGTACTTATTGTGCATAATTATTAAGGTGTGACAAAGAATGAAGGATTTGTAGAAGCAATCTGTTCTTCAATCTGCGCTGTCTGAGGATCTTTTCAGAGCGGCGGAGTGTTAATTTCCTGAACATCTCATGATAAGCAAAACAAGGCTTCTCTGACAAGAAGGTTGCCATAAAAACATGCCATTGGTGAGTGATTTATTCTCCAGTGTCATAAAAACCCCAGTGAAATGAGTTAGTTCTCTTAGGTAAGGAACTGCTCAAGCTTTTACAAAGTATTGGTGCCCTCCTCTCAAGGAGGGAAAAGACAGTTTGTTTATATTTTGAAAGTGAATGAATCCCCTCAACTTAAAATATTTCTTACCTCATGGGGGTAGTGATGAAACAGGTAATTTTATGATGATTCCTGGTGATGTGAAAGTCCATTCTTCTGCAAACAGAGCAGTTCCTATAATACCCACAATTACAGAAGCAGCGTTTACCAGTTAATAAATATTATTTGCTTGTGCATTCATTTCAGATAACTGTGAAAAGTAGTAAACACATTAAAATTCCAAGTACATATGCCACATAATAATTTTTTGGGCTTAAAAATAAAAACAAATCTGCTTTAATATGATGAACTTGACAATAAACCCTTGGTGCTTTTGTTTTTACCAGCATTTATAGATCATCCTTAAAGCAAATGCCCTATTCGGAAAATGACATGAACTGACAATTTGTCTTTTTTTTTTAATTAATTTATTTATTTTGAGAGAGACAGAGACAGTGAGAGTGGGGAGAGTGGGGGAGGGGGAGAGAGAGAGAACTCCAAATCAGGTTCCCCATTCTCTGTCAGTGCAGAGCCCTACCTGGGGCTCTAGCTCAGGAAACCCTGAAATTGTGACCTGAGCCGAAATCAAGAGTCAGAAGTCAGACTGAGCCATCCAGGTGCCCCTGACAATTTGTCCGTTTTCTAAAAAAATTTTTTTTTAATGTTTTATTTATTTCTGAGAGAGGAGAGAGAGAGAGCAAGAGAGAGAGAGCATGAGCAGGAGAGGGTCAGAGAGAGAGGGAGACACAGAATCTGAAACAGGCTCCAGGCTCTGAGCTGGCTGTCAGCACAGAGCCCGACGCGGGGCTCGAACCCACAAACTGCCTGGAGATCATGATCTGAGCCGTAGTCGGTTGCTTAACAGACTGAGCCACCCAGGCGCCCCGCAATTTGTCCTTTTAAACGTACTTGAATCAGAGAAAAATAATCACAGTGAGTGATACAAAATACCTTTTGTTTTTCTTGAGCTGGAAATACTGGGTTATGTTCTGCAGATTTGGTCTGCAAAATAATCTATCAACTCAGAAGTAAAAAAGCTGTGCTTCTTTGCCCCCCTATGAGGTTCCAGATCTAGTTACCTTGGATAATACTGTCTGTCTTACTTCAGACCTCAGGAGTTTCAGAATTATCCAGGGGGCTAAAAGCAATGGCCTTCAGTCTGAGCTTTTTGAAAGGAAAAAACAAATCAAGAGCAGAAGACTTCTGGAATATATACCTTCTCAATTCTTTTAGATCTGATCCTATTGGTACACTCAGCAGCTTAGACCTTTCAGCCCTAGACAAATGATTTTTAGTTATCTCTTAGGATGGCTTAGAAATAACCTCAAACTTCTTTTTCTCTACTACATGGATAGGAATCCAGGTAGGAATCAGAGATATCTATTTTTAACCGGGTGTGTATTCCATGGAGAGAGAAACATCAGTCCATTTCAATTAAGTCTACCCTCGGGTAGACATGAGAATTAAACTGAGGTATGGAACAAAATGGGAATATTTTAGCGACCCTCTGAAGATTAGCATTTCTCAAATTTAGTTTGTTAAAAATACCAATTGTCCATTCTCTCTGTAGGAGTCTGGCTTAGGTGATGTCCAGGAATCTATCTGAATGTGTAGCAAGTGTCTCTGATGCTTCGGATTATCAAACACTGAGAAATGCCACAATACATTAAATATTACCAAAATGTACAAATAATGCAACTAGTTACTGAACATGATACCTAATCTCAAGCTATCAAATGGCATTAGTATAGCTTTTATCGCTCTCTCCCCTGATGGAGGGACTGTGAAGTTCAGAGAGTCAGCCTTGTGTTTCCATTAAACGTCTTAAACTTTTGTTTCCTTTGCTTCTGACTTTGGCTTTCAATGTCTTATGGGTAGTTAACTTGCCCATTCCTTCAAAGTGTTTTTCAAACTTTATTTACATGTTTGTAGGGAATCTTTACCTGGATTCCAATCCCTGTATATGCTGTAGGTAAAAATAAAACCGCATTTTCCTCAGGCTCCCTCCACTACTGCTTTACTCAGGACTCAGTAAAGGTAAAGGGTGGGGTAGGGCTGCTTCTGCAGGAAAACTCTAGTTTAGGACTGCGAGCTAGCTGAAGTTCCAGAAAATGGTTACTGGAAGCATTGGTCACAGTTTTATACAATTGTCAGCGGGCAGACCATCCCTGCTTCTTATGTAGTTTGGCCAAGGCAGATATCGTGAAATCCAGGGTTTTCTGGGGGCACAGCTGACCTCTCTGTGAGGGTCAAGACATTAGGAGTAAAAGAGCAGAGAAAAGAAGTGTGACAGAGGGAAGAGAAGCATGAGCAGTAGGCATGTCCTGCAGCAGCTCCAATAAATTATCACAAATTTTGTGGCCCAAAGCAACAAAAACTGAGTCCCTCACAATTCTGGAAGCCGAAAATCCAAAACTGGTTGTCACTGTGCTCAGATCACAGTGTGGGCAGTGCTGCATTCATTGCCGTAGAGGCAAATCCATGCCTTGCCTCTTCCAGCTACTGATGGCTTCCAGCATCCTTTAGCTTGTGGCCACATCACTGCAATCTTTGAGTTCAGCATCTTCAAATCTCTCTCCTCCATGCACACATCTTCTCCTCAGTGTGTGTCTAGAATCCCTCTGCCTTCCTCTTTGAAGGATACATGTGACTCACCAGACAGAATACTCTCCTTACTTTGAGACCCTTAACTTAATCACATCTGTCCTTTTTTCACCATATATAAGGTACTACTCACAGGTTCCAGGGATTAAAATGTGGACACCTTGGGGGGAGGGGTAGGTGAGAGTCACTTTTAAGCTTACGGAAAGAAGAAAGAAAAGAGACAACTTACATCAGGAGGCTGAAGCAGGTACAGAAAGTTATCATTTTAAAAAAAAATTTTTTAACATTTTATTTTTTTCTGAGGAAGAGAGACAGCATGAGCAGGGGAGGGTCAGAGGGAGAGGGAGATACAGAATCCGAAACAGGCTCCAGGCTCTGAGCTAGCTGTCAGCACAGAGCCCAATGCAGGGCTCGAACCCACCGACCGTGAGATCATGACCTGAGCCGAAGTTGGACACTTAATCGACTGAGCCACCCAGGAGCCCCATGATCATTGGATGGGCATTGGCTGTAACAGCAATATCTGAGATCGATTTTAAGTGGTATGCCTTGCTGAGATAAAAACTCTCTTGATTTTCCTAAATTTGCAATGACTTGCTTCAAAAACAAAGCCTTGTGGGAGAAGCTGAGTTTCACAGAAGTAAAAACGTCTGTCAAAAATGACCACGAGAATTTTAATCCCTGAATGTCTGGGGACAGGACTTCCCACAGGACTTGGGATAAAGGCTTGAGCTAATTTTATCTAAATATCAAAGGGCAGTGTTGCTTAACTGAAATCTGAAATCTGGATAGCAGTGTATTTATTGTGGTTTCCATCGGGTTTTAACTATTACATTAGATTTTTTTTTTTCTGCTGTGGTTCTGTCCTTTCTTGGCTGTTCACACATTTCTGGAAACCATCTCAGTTTATATTTCCTTTTCTATCATTTTCTTTGCTATTCCATGTGTCTTGAATGTATTCTTTATAAGCTTGAATGGAAGATTGTTGTTGACACACATTGCTATTTAAAATGAATAAATAAATAAGATCTCGAGCCACCCAGTGCAATAGGAATTCCCATCTGCCTGTCCTTTGGTTTATATATTACACTCATTAAATCTTTATCTTCAAATGTATAATGAGAGGGATTTTTAATCTCCATGAGAAAACGCTTTGGTCTGGGAGGAAAGGAGAAACTGTCTGCCAGTCTGACTTCAGTTCCATCTAAGTACTATGTGTACTAGACATTTGTCCTCCCAATAGTCACCTGTCACATTTCAAAGGCAGGCCTTCTTTGGTTAATGGTAAGATTCATATCAGAGTTTCTGAGAAGGTAGAAAGAAAGAGATTAGAAGCCCAACAGCCTATAGAAACTAGAACAATAGAAGAGCCATTAAGTGCCACAGAGCCTTACACAAGAGGGTTAAGCAGTGTTCATTATGGCTCATATTTTCTTAAATTTCCAGTCTCACCAACTTCCCCAAATGCCAGAGTTATGAAAGGTAGTGTACAATGACGTGCTGGCCCATCTTTGCAGGGCACTATAACAACTACGTTAGAACTCCTTTACCTCCAATATGAAGTTGAACAGGTAAGAGGATTCTTCTCAAGAGTGAAGGGTGTGTACACAGTGGCACACACCTTCCGTCTGCCTCCATGTGAGCAGGGAAGCAGGCGTGTAGGGCAATCCCTGAGAAAGCTTTCTACATTTCCCCTAGAGCTTGAGGAGTTAGCGACTGTTGACAAGACCAGTTTAAAGTCAGAGGGTGTGCCTGGAACTGACCCTTCCTGACTATACAAGGAGAAGGTTTATAGGGGGTGAGTGGTGTAATTGACGTATGCTTTCATGGTCAACATGCTGTACTTTAAACTATAAATACCCCATGGCTCTACTAGATCAACACATTTATTTATTCTGTCATTCACCAAATACTTGTGGAATGTTTATTATGTGCAAGAGAATATTGGATTCCTTAAGTGAACAGTGTTTAGTAATTTTATCTCAGATAGTTACTAGAAAGTTCATAGCATTAGAAATAAGTTCTAAAGAAATACCAAGTGAAACATTTATTGAATGTTTCTCTGCATAATACACTGTATGAGGGGCAAACAGGAAATCTATGTAATCTTGTCCAGAATAAGAGGAGCTCATTGTTCGGTGATTAATTATGATATAGCATCATATGTAGTAAAATGTGACAAATGAAAGCTATGAGTATTCAGTTCCAGTGAGACCGGGCCACCCTTAGAGGCAGAAGTTCTAGAATGGGGGGTGAGATCTTAGTAACAACTGTTGAATCATCTCATATAAATCCACTTGCCTTTTGAATAAAATAACAACACATTGAGACCCTCATATATCAAATTATATGCCAGAGGTAAAGAATCCCAAGATGAATATAATCAATTTCCTAACCTCAAAAGGGTTATGATTCGATGGAAGCAATAGACGTTTATGGAAATTATTCTAATAGAATGTGTCTGAATGTGCACGTGCATGCGTGTATGTGCGTGTTTCTGAAATTGAGGTCCATAGAAAGTGCCCGACTCTGTGGAAGATGCAAAAAGAGAAAATCAATAATAATTTTAGAAAAGCAGACTCCCTGCTATGGTACAAACTTCTTTTTACCCAAAACCAAAGGGAATCTAAACCCAAAAGTCAGTCTCGGGAAACCAAGGAGATTGATTTATCTTAAAGGGTTGACGCTCACTTTGCTTGTCCTCAATGGCCAAACAAAGCCTGTTTCATGTGTCGCCGGTACCAGCGCGACACAACGAAACAAGCCCGAGGCACTGTATGAAAGCAAACCCTCAGTGCACACTTGGCTGACGCAGGGCTAGTGGTCTGTAAGAGTTTCCTCTGACATAGAATCCAATTCTAGTTTGTTTGTTTGTTTTTTTTCATTTTATGATCTCACCTACTAAGTCTGCTGCTCTTCCTGCCATTTTAATTTCTCCTTAACTTCAAGTTTCTTTTTGATGTTTGAAACTCTTTTCTGAAAAACAATCCTAACCCTTCTTAATTTGTGTGTTTTTTTTTTTTTTCACATAAGCTACTCTAACTTAGGGCAAATGTGTAAACAGAGCTCTCAGATTCTATTAATCCTTTAATACTCACACCAGATTATCACCCATATCAGCATCTTACCACATCAGACATTTCTTGGCCAAAATGGTGATGCCTCAGCATTCTTCACAAATGTCACTGTTCATGATGTCGATAGAATAGCATTTGTTGCTCAACAGAATCTACAAAGGCGAACCAAAAAAAAAATAAAGAGAAAATTTAATTTTTTTGAATAATGGAGAAGTTTTCTAAAGTCTGCTCATGTTAGTTAAATGTAAATACTCAGGAGGTAGAAGTCCTGGAAAATAAATTTTCCATGAAATGCATACTAAATATAGCATGGATTTGCAATTTAACCTTGGCGAAATAAACCATTGAAGATTTTTTTTAACTGAATGCAGAATCATTTCGAACATTGCTGTTTTGACTCACATGGACATTTTTTTAAGTGTTTGGGGACTTAAACTTTGTATCATACATACAGCAAAGAATTGGAAAGAAAAGAAAAACTTTGTTTTTTTCTTTTTTTTTTAAGACTTAGCCAGACATATCGGAAAGATCATATATTAGTTGCAAGAAAAGTTTACTCTAAAAGTTTTAGCTAGAATTTTGCAGTTTCAATACTCTATATGGAAAGGTATACTTTCAGAAAAGATTTAAGGTTCTTTGGTAATGATAATACAATTTAAATACATCCTAATGCCAAGAGGCACTATTTTCAGGTGTCCTATATGAAAATACCTGAAATGCATGTTGCTGTGGTCACATCATAAAGGTAAAATAAATCCCCCCAAACTCGAAGTTTGGTTTAGATATCAAGATAGACGATGCCACAAATTCACCAGGAGAGTCTAAAAAAGTTCATTACTGTCATAATGAGGCTTTTTGGGGCAAAACAGAATCGGGTACTCAAGTCTAAGCATAAGTTTAAAAAGCGGAAAACAGAGATTGTCTTTAGGGTTTTATGGTAGATTGGAGGTGTGGGGGTAGGATGAGTGTTCTTTCACATGAGATGTGGCTTCTGTGGCTTGGAATTCCCATAAGCCCTGAAGAAGTGGCTTTTTAATCAGCTTGCCCAGATATAGAACAGAGGGAGAAAGGGAGCTTGGGGATTGAAATCTGTCAGCGGCCAAACAAACATTGAAAATTGCATCTGTCTCTTTATTATAATTTACTTCTGATATTTGACTGATGGTTGAAGTGTACAATATTTCAATCAACGGAGTTTGAATTTTTAAATAAACCGTTACCATGCTCTTTAAGGTCTGAGGCTCTATAGTCTGAGACTTATAAGGGAAGTATATGTTCCATTGACTATATTGCTCAAGAGGCCAGGCTTCTGCAGCTTTGGAAGTGAAATAAGTGCCTTGGTCACTATCAGTAATAGAGTCTGGAACTCTAAAAGGGGTAAGGAGTATTTTGGTGGTGTCTTGTATTATGGCTTTAGTATGTGTAGAAGCTCGTGTGATCTTGATCTAATTTTTGTATATCCATGAAGCAAGATCACCAGATTTCTTTACATCAAAAGAGGCAACTTTGGCTAAACAATTATTGTTGTTGCCATTTCCTGATCAAATGGTCCAACCATTGGCAATGACCAAGACCTTGTAAATCGCACATGGGGCCAATTGTCAGCCAAGGTATCCAGTGCTAAGATGGCTGCCTAACATACAGCTAGTTATGCTAATCTTTGGATTCTATCCTTGACTGGGGACATCCTCATAAAGGAAGAAAAAAGTACAGCCCCTCAGTGAGCTCCATCATGTATAACGGTGGTGCTGGTGTCCAAAAACAACATGAACTCCCTTTGCTGTTCACATAGATGTACCCAAGGGACTACCCAGGTGGCCATGGCATTCAGAACAGAGGAGTCCTCCTCTAGAACCATGGCACTTGGCAACACATTGAGGATGGAGGGGGCCACTGTTGATATGTTAGCACCCACATTTGACTCTATTCTCTGGAAGGAAGTCTCTGTGGTTGTGCTGACATGTCAAGTGCTGCTTCTCTAAACCAAGACATTAAGGGCAGTGGGTATGGAGAGTTGTGGGCTTAGGGCCTGTGGGAACTCTGTTTTGGGGAGACCCAGTATGTAGTCAGCATTAGCCACCCTAATGATATGAACTGTGGAGTCAAGGGGAGCAATTTCTTATACCAGAAGTCCATGGGAAACTTATGGCCACTTGGAAGCCCCACTCAAAGTGGGCTGATTTTTCAAGTCACAGTATAAGGGGCTTATGTAAAATTTGTAACTTAAGAATATGTTGTCTTCAGAACCCAAAAAGGCCTAAAGGATGCTAGGCTTGTTTTAAAATTATTGGTGATGAGTAGACCAACAATTGCTTCTTGATGGTGCCAGAGTGGCTTCAGTTTACCCAATCATTTTCAGGAATTTAACTGAGGTTGTGGGGCCTTATACTATTTGTGATAAAATGGCCCGCAAGAAGCTCATTTTTTTGTGAGCTCTTTTGTTAAGTATCTGTATGGCTTGAATTAGTATGTCAAACAAACCTCCTTGGAAGGCGATATCATCAAAATAATATACCTGTGCTCCTGGAGAGAGTTGGATGTGGGTAAGAACTTGCCTGCAAGGATTGGGTGTGATGATGAGGGTGTTGCAGAACTCTGTATGCAGCCATATAAAGGTGTATTGGTCTCTTCAGAGGGGAAGGCCAACTGCAGCTGAAGGCTGTTGCAGTAGGAACTGACCAGAAAATAGTAACCATATCTATACTAGGCATTTACCAGTTGCTACTTGGATGGAGACATTAATATTAATAATATATTATAATATTGGCTATGGGTCTTAGTAAGTGGGACCAGGGCATTAAGATTGGGGGAATGCACCATTAGGTGCCATTCATTCTTTCCAAGTTTAAGAATAAGTCAAATTGGGCTGTTAAATAGAGAAGCAGTGGTAATAATCATCTTTCCCTAACAGGTCTTCCATTACGGTTTTCAATCTTTGAAGGCCTTGTTTTAATTCACATTGGTCTATATTAACTATTTTAACTAGGGAGGAAAAGGACCATGGAGTCTCATTTTGTTAAGTCATGTGTAAATGTCAAAAAAATAATTTTAATTTATTATTCATTGAATAAGATATTTATACCCTCTATGGGACATTTTAGGGCAATGGTCACCATGGCTAATGGGGGAATTTTGGCAATGGTTAAGACATGTCTCTTTGTCCTCTATTTTATATTCAGGAAGTTCTTTAAGGTTGTGGAGAACACCACAATTAAATGTAGTGGGATTCCAGGTTGAACTGTAATTTGAACTCCAGTATTGATTATGATCATGAAGGTTTGCCAGTTGGTGCATTTCAGCAGATATTAAAGTTATTTGAGGACCTATATTGTAGAGGCACAAAACCCAATCAGCCCTCTTTTTTTTTTTAATAGTATGAAGAGGGTCCCAGTCACATATAATGTCCCTAAGTACTAATTATTGAAACCTGAAACTAAGGTTGGTTAAATCTGTGTCTCAGCAGGACGGAGCAATTGCAGCACAAAGCAGCACAGTCATAGCACAAGATTTTGGCAAGCACTTCCAGTTATCAGGCCAATGTAAGAGAAGAAGGCTCCCTGGTGGTGGTGGCAATTATCTACTCACTCTGCTTCCTATGCCAAATGTTGTCATCACTCACAATAAAGAAATGGACCTTCTACCCAATATCTGGTTCAGATGTCATGACTGATGATGCCGCGCATGCACCATGAGGGTTTGAAAAAATTTGTTCCTATACATAGGACTTTCTAGAGAAAGCAGGATTGGACCAACCAAGTCCCAGGAGAGTGCGGAGAGGAGAGACTAGCTTTGAGATTTTTAAGGGAGTTTGGAGTGGGGCCAGAATGAGAGTTCTTCCATGAAGGCTGGAACTTGCAAGGTTTGAACTTTCCACTGGGACCAAAGCAAGAAGCACCGAGGATCGCTTATAGCTTGCCCATATGTGGAACAGCAGAGAGGGAAATGGTGAGGCTTGAAAGTTATCAGCAGTCAAACATCAAAAATGGAGTCTGATATTTTATTGCACGTGTATGTATGTGTATGTGTGTGTATTATATGTATGTTAGGAGAAAAGATATGATTTGGAATATTACTACATTTTCACCTGTACCCAGCATGACATGGTGACTCATAGTGAATCAATGGTGGCATAGAAATACTATGGACTTTACAGTCAGACAGTATGGACATTATAGTCAGACAGACCTGAATTTATACCACTAATCTGTTATCATTTATTCTGTGCTTTTGGGAAAGTATACTTAAACTCTCCAGTTTTCTCCATTATGTAAACTAGAAACCTCAAGGAACTGTTGACGGGAAGAGGTCAATGTGCAAATTCATGTTTATTGTGTGGCATGGTTCTTGGCATATGGTAGGTATTCTTCATGCTAGTTTTACCTCTTTTCCTTCAGACATCCAGTAACTTCTGTTTATTTCTCAATGGAAACCCTGGCAACAGTAAGGTTTTCCTGTACAGCCAATTCCCGATTATTCACAAGTGAGTTGTCCTCCTTGGGGATAATGTGATGCCCCAGGAGTTTCCCAGCATTCATTTCAGCTGGCCAGGATTTTTCACCGTGGGGAAAGGTATGAGCCAAACCAGCTAATTTGATCGCATAGTAAATTGGATTATGCAAGGTTGTTCTTTCCATCATGTACCTTTACACCATAAAAAAGTATATGTGAACCTTCCTATTTAATCTTTGCAAATCAATGATCTTTCTAGCTCTGCATTTCAGGATGCTTAACTTGTACATGTTTACAAGTCTATTTTTTCTTTCAACAAACATGTATTGGCACATCATGGTGGGTCACAGTGACACAGTACACCTCATTACTAGGATATTATGTAAAGATAAAATGACAGTAAGAAAAACGCAAAGAATTCAGAATACATATATGAAACAAAGCAGAATTTGCTGTCGTTAATAGACAGAACATGTGCTTCTGTGCCCTGTTCTTTTACCTGATGGCTAAAAACGTGACTAGGAGCTCCTCAAACTTGTGGTGTCTTCATGCCATGAGGGTCTTTTTTAGTACTTAGTTGACATTTTGCTGCCCCAACCACATCCCTTTAGCCTTACAATTTCAGTGGACACAAGCTGATTCCAACTCCAGTATCCACATTTTTCTATGCCTGATGCCTTTCTCCAAATTCAGAGGCCACTCCACTCGCATTCCTGACATTCAGGAAGTGCTAAGAATTTAATGCCCCTTCAGAGTAGCTCCCAACCAGTGACTGTTGGGAAACGGTGTATAAATATCCCATCATCCTGCCTCCTAGATGGGAAAACCCTGGAGCATGTGCTTTACATTGCCCTCCAGAGGTTTTTTTTGTGGGGTATTAGGCACCATCACCCACAGTGACCACTGGCTTTGCTGCTTGTCTCTTCTTTCTCATTTCATAGTCACTTAACAGTCTTTCCTGCTCATTGCAAATAAGCTACTGTCACTCACATCCTTGATGTAGGGTCTGCTTGTAGGGGAAGCCAAATTAAGGTAATTGAAGTGTATTTTGTTGAGGATTTAGGAAGGAATCAAAGTAGTATGTACAGTCACTTGTATCTTTCAAGAGCTATGAAAATTCTTGGATTTTACTTGCTTGTGATCTAATAAGTTAACCTATTTCTGTTTCATGGTTATTGGCACAAGACATGAGACTCCTAGGACAGAGGCAAAGAACTTCACTATTCATAGTGCAACACATGATGTGAGCTTTGTGTTCATGTCAGTTCTCTTTACCACACCCTCCCCCAGGCTACAGAAAGGTGACACAGAGGCATCCATATGATGCTAGATACACAATAGATTGTTTCATGACTGAATTTACTACACTTGGGGACTTCATTATTTTATCATGAGTGGCAGGTGCACCTGCTTTTATTCCTCATCCCTCACTGCAAATGCATTCCTGAAATGGCCCCAGCAAAGAGAGGTCATAGTCTTATACTCCTGGTATACTCAGTAAGGACCCACTGGACATGCAGCCCATGGCAAATCTCCTTTCCCAACAGTAGCCTGATTTATATTCTCTTACTTCTTATATGGCCATTCACCAGTAAACTGAAGTGGGGCCTGAGATGTAATTTTCACTTCTAATACAGGGCATGTCCTTACATTCTAGCCTAGCTCACATCGGAACACAAAGTGCTAGATTCTATAAGACTTTCCCTAACTTGAGGGCACTAGTGGTCAATGAAGAGAATGCAATATATAAACCCCAGGAAAAGGAGTACAAAAAAAAAATAACAGTACTGTGTAAAAACCCAGCAATTTAGATCTGAGGAGGTTTCTCAATTCTCACAAGAAAATGTCATTTGAGCTACCATAACAAAGGATGAAGTTTACCTGGGAAGAGAAGATGGATCACAAATAGAGGGGACAGTACAGATGAAAGATACTAAGACCTGGGCACATCATGGTGTGTCCAGCGATGGACAGTAGGGCTGTATGAAGCATGAGGGAAGGTAAGAAGTTATTTTTGTTTAAGTTTATTTATTTATTTTGAGAGAAAGAGAATGCAGATAGGGGAGGGACAGAGAGAGAGAAGGAGAGAGAGAGAATCCCAAGCAGGCTTCACACTGTCAGGGTGGATCCCAATGTGGGGCTCGAACTCAGGAACCTTGAGGTCTTGACCTCAGCTGGGGTTGGACGCTTAATGAAATGAACCAAGCAAGAGCCCCAAAGTAAGAAGTTGTTAAAGTGAGGTTAGCAAAACAGTGATCACCAGATTATGAGGGGTCTTGAAGCCATTTAATGTGTACTTAACAAATGTTAATTGCCCTTCTACTCTCTGCTGCTCCAATAATATAAGCTACTCTCTAGGGTTTCCATTTGCTAGTCTTCCCACTCCACACCCCTCCTCAAATATCTAACTAATGTAGCAGGGCCACCGTGTCAGAACAGCTTAACTAAGGTTAGCAGCCCCTTCTCTGCTATTCAGAGGATTCCATTATAGGTATCAGAAAAAGCCTCTGTTGAGAAACCCACATACATCATTACAGTCAAACAAGAAAGTATTGCTTTAAACATTTTTTTCCTATTTCAGCCGTAGAGTTCAGTGAACAAGAGAATCCATGGGAATGGCATTTGCAAAAGCTAAAATATCTGTCTCTGAATTCAAACTCTTTAACTCTTCAGTCCCACAGGTGAAACTTCTTAGGTATGTGGGCTTGGACAAGCTACATAACATCTTAAAGACTCAGTTTTCATTTCTATAAAATGGGATTAATAATGGAACGGTCCTTATGCAAAATATTCAGATGATTGAATGAAGTAATTAACATTAAGTACATGAAGGGAGCCTGGCACATATCCAATACAAGTAGTTATAAACCTCAGGCTTTTTAATTATGTTATTATCACAGATGCTTGCAAGGTGGCGGTATCTAGTAGAACAGCACATATAAAATCAATCCACTGGGCTTCTTTGGCTACGATTAAGGTATTTATGACGAGTTTTGCAAACAGGAGATAGTCACAATGTTTACAAGTTGTAACATTCTTATCAAAACTGAAATCTGCTCACCACATCAAAATCTGACTGTGACTTCCTAAAGAGTGTCAACAAATTTTCAAAGAAGTTTTCAGAGATGGATCTGTGGTTTATTTTTAAAGAAAATCCCCACACATTTACAAGCAAGAAATAATGCATTATCTTCTTAAAATTATTTCCACATGCTATGGTGGATGGAAAGAGTTAATGTCGTTGCAAAACACGATTAAGTAGCTTACAAAAGTTTAAATTGGAGGGAAAATAGTTACAGAATTTAATAGCTAAAACATATCAAACACAGAACACATGGTTCAATACCTCCTGTTATTCTAGTATACTCTGTTATAATTGGAAATGAAAAAGGATAAGTATGTGTAACCCTGTACCACAGGCGCCTGTAACACTTCTCTCAGCCAAACCCCAACCCAGAAGCCACAAAATATGCCCTGTTGAATAAATCCAGGGCTTCCCCACTTCCATGCACTCTTACACAAGTCGCAAACAATGCGTGTGCCAACAATTACATAACTTTCTTTGTAGCTCTAGTAATCTTGCCCCTTCCTCTTTGGGACCACTCAGTCATTGCTCATTTGTCTTGCTTCTTGTTGGCCTGTTCGCTTCATCCAGTTTCTGTTAAGCTCTGGTCCACACACTCTTCTCCACACAGCTCATGCCATACAAACTGGGTTGAAAAGTGGGCACATTGCAACCAGATTGCCCTTTAGCGTTTACCTCTGATGTTCCTCTGCCTCCTTCAAATAATTTCTGAGCCCTGTCTTGCATCTACTTTTCTCTTCGTATTTGGCATCAGTGTGATATAATTCTTAGAGATCACCCTTCTAATCCCGCCCCTCACCGTATAGACGATGAAATGATCTCACTTTAGTTGCTTTTATATTGGAATGTTTCACATGAGTTTTGCAGAAATATTTATCAATCACTTTAAATGCTAGGCTAATTTCTGGAAAGTTTCCACAAGTGGCTGGTCTCTCCTTCTGTAGTATATTAATTCCTAATAGTTTTGTTCAGAGGATAAAATGTCTATATTGTCCCCTGAGGGGAAATGCCTTTTTATTGAAAAATCGGTGGATCAGAAGAGAGAATATATTGTCTGAATTTAGATGCACAGGATTTAAAAAATGTATTCAAATTCTTTATAAAAGGTATTCATTCAAATCATATATCATCTTTATGAATTCACTCAGGAATTTATTTCCTCTTTCCTTGGTTCCCCTGAAATTTACCACATCTTTATTTATATAGTACTTTATAGTGTTTAAAGTATATTACCCTATATTCTACCAATAGCAATGAATAATTTGGGGTGGGGAAATATATGACTTTATCATATAAATGAATAAACCATGGATCATTTCTAGCTGTGTGGGTTAGACTACTGAAAGAAAAAAATAAATGTGAAAATACTTGGGACACTGGAATGGAAAGTTTATATACCTGAAATTCTCAAATTCCATCATTTTATCTTCCCAAAAGGGCCAAGAATTTTAAAATACCACATATGATAAAAATACCCAAGGTACTGTCTCATAGCATGTCATTCTCTGGGTGTACTAAAAGCAAGTCATTAGGCATTTTAGGGTCTAAATCCCCTTGATGGAGTCCATTTCACACTGAATTCTTCTCTGCCTGCATAACATGGTTACAAGTTTCCAGTGGTTATGTCTGTCATCTGAATTAGGCTGGACAGATTATCAGAACAAACTTACTTTGAATCTTAACTATTTTATTGTTTAAATAACTATACAAATAAAACATGTGGTGAATAACTGATTTTTTAAACAACCATCCAGGCACTCAAACTGTATAGGAAAAGTATTTAATTTTCACTAATGGAAGAGAAAATTTGAAAAAGACTAATATTGTGCTTCACTTGTTCCCCAAACTAATTTCCTGGTGTTCACTTGAAAACTTTGGCTTAAGATCACATTGAGGGAAATTGGAAGAGAATCCATCAACTACTTTGGTGGCATGCATCCATTTTAAACACTGAAGATCTTTCTGTCCAAATGCACTGTTCTGTCATAGTTCAGGCACACTGTAATCTTCTCTTCTTTATCTACAATATGGCAACTTCCTCTAATACTCTGAAAGAACTTCAGTCAAAATACTCCATCAACACTCTCTTTGTCCCACAATACTATTTCTTTCACATTATTTTAAGGATTTCTGTAAAAGCATCTTTCCCTCTTTAAAATGTCAGATTTTACTGCCTAAAATATATGTACTACTGTATCTCCATAAACCACTGACCGGGCCTGTGACTGAATATGAATTGGCTCCTCCTTAGGAAACATGCCACATTTCCCCAAAACCACCTCCACTCTGTAGCACATGGCCTACAATTCCTCATTCAACAGTGCTGTTCTGTTGAGAAGAAATGACTGTTTAACAGAAAACTTAGTTAACATGGTTGATTATCTTGATGTTGTTCCATCAAGTATTGCTTATACTACTCTTTGCTGTCTGCATTGTCAGCAAAATTATTTAATTTGCAGTATTGTGTAATGCAGATTGTCACACCATTACTAATATCAGATAAATTACACAGCACTTATTTATATTTATTGGATAAATCCAATAAGAAAATAATCAGCAATAAAAATCAGCATCAGTTTTGCTTCAGTGTTCTTAAATACACTTAAATACAGAAGAACTGAGTCTACTTCAAGTGTTTTAAAATGCTAATTTATATCTTTCCTGGTACACGTGTGACACAGTGGAAAAAACGCCCCCGAAGAAGTAGAGGATAATTCTCTAGCCAACTCTCAGAATCTAGGCCTAGGTGGTTTGTGTCTGAGCCATAGGCTGAAGAGTCCTGATGATAGATAGATAGATTGATTGATGATAGATAGATAGATAGATAGATAGACAAATAAGTAGACATACGTAGAACTAGAAACTTTTGTATAGGTATAGATATAAATGTAGTTGTAGATATAGCTGTAGGTATAGACATAGATATGGACTTGGTATAGAGATGTATAGACACATATATATAAATAGCCTACCACAAGAGCACATTCTTCATGCTATCCTATCTTTCCTCATATTTTAATGAAAAATGCCTGGTTCATATAGGTATATGAGTTCCCATCCTTTTTCCAGAGAAATGCATAGTGGTTGAAAGCTCTTGTTTCACAGCTAAAGATCTTTGCATGCTTGGGGTAAGCTGAAGACTTTTTTCACATATACACATTCAGCTCTAGCTGAAGCATGGAGTAAAGAAAGCATAGGATAAGCTCAACAATGGATTGAGCCTTTGTCATTTTCTGAAAATCTTATTGTTCTATTATAATTTACGAACAGAAACCTATAAGTGAATCTTTAGAAATCTTCTTTTTGGCTTTAATGACACGGTTCCTCAATGTATTTAAACTTGAAGTTTATTTGCTCCATGTTATGTAAATTCGCTTTGGTAGAAAAAGCAAACCATTTCTTGAAAGATCACACACCACACATACATAAACACAATGTACACACTGTTTCAAATGAACATCTTAGAAATGCTGTTGTTACAGGGGCAACAGTGTTATACAGATGTATGCTTTTCACTACTATGTATTTCTCCCAGATATACAGTTTTAATATATCAGTTCACCTGAAGTGATAAAGGTCAAACCTGGGGGAAATTACTCCACCCTTAATTGGTGGATTAATAATTCAAATTCACATTTTCATTGACTTGGAAACCATTGTATTCCCCAAGCGGGAGTTTTTAGTCACAACAATATATACTTTCCATAATACAAGGGGAAACAGAAATTGCAAAAGCAATGCATGTGCAAGATAGATAGCATGTTTGATGTATATGTTTGAGATATGTATCGACTGGAGTGGCAGAGTGTGCTAGTGGTTTTAGATTTATCTGCCATGTTTGCTATATTCCTACATGTTGATATTCATTTGATTGTTGTTTACTTGTTCTGTGCACAAATGGTTTTGGCTCAGAGAAGGCTGTTAGGTCTCTAAACTATTTCCCCATGGGCCGATGTAATTGTTTGCAAACATAGTATGAAATGCAAGAGACCGAAATGCAAGAGACCAAAATGCAAGAGACCAAAAACAACAACAATAACAGGAAAACATGGAGAGTCATTAGAGATCACTGGGCTTTACTTTGGCATGAGAAAAATAAAATATATTCCAATAAAAGAAACCATTTCTCTTGCATATCAACCTTACAGACCTCACTAGATGTTTTGCACTCACTCACACATTTCTCTAGTTTCTGTAACTGTGGTGTTTGGAAATTCTGTTGAAAATTATCTTTTATATCTTAATTTTGTGACACTGATTAATCCTTAAATCACAAAGATTTAAAATGTTAGAGCTTGTGACATACCTAGCAGATCACCCATTTCATTTTCCATAGAAAACTGATGTTGAATCTGAGGAGAAAAATAACAATAAAACAATTGAACTGAAACCTCTAAATAAATAGTATTTTATGAACTTACATTAAGAAGATTTCTGGGGCATCTGGGTGGCTTAGTCAGTTACGCACCTGACTCTTGATTTCAGCTCAGATCATGATCTCACAGTCCCGTGATCAAGCCCTGGACCACCTCTGTGCTGGACCATGAACCTCCTTAAGATTCTCTCTCTCCCTCTCCGACTGCCCCTCCCCTTCCATCTTTCAAAATAAATAAATAAATGAATGGTGCTATTCCATTTGTCTCGAATTAATTTAGGTATGTTTTAGGAAAAATATCAAAGTTCCTTTGAGTCAGACAAATTAAAGATAAGGACAATTATTTGGGGAAGCCACTTATATTCCAACTTTATTTACTGAACATCCACTATTTGCCATTCAATAGTCTAGTCAGTAAACATAAAGGAATAAAGCAAGGAGAAAATCTGTTATCTCGGAGCTCATATTTTAGTTAAGGATGTGAGATAAAGTAATAAAATTATGTCTATTTAGTTTAAAAATATATAAGCTATAGTCAAATATAATGTAACTCTATAGAATACTCCTTACATAGAGTGATAGAGAAAGCATCCCAGTTAGAATAAAAAATTCCGAGCATTAATCTGGAGTCTGGAAGAGATAAGACAGCTTCATAGGTTATTTATCTGTTTTCATTGTTCTTTTTTTGTTTGTTTATTTATTTTTTGAGAAAGAGAGGGCAAGCAGAGAATGAGCAGAGAGAGAGAGAGAGAGAATCCCAAGCAGGCTCTGCACTATTAGTGCAGAGCCTGATATGGGTCTTCAACTCATGAACTGCGAGATCATAACCTGAGCCAAGTGGGCAGCTTAACCTGCTGAGCCACCCAGATATCCCAGTTACCTTTTTGATCTTCAGTTTCTCCTCCAGTTAATTGTGAAACCGAAAATGAATCCCACTATTCCTCAGAATATTTCTCTGAATCTCATAAGTGATCAAAGAATATTATAACACATTATAAAATGGTATCAAGCATGATACAAATATAAAGCGGGGTCATTATTTGGGTGCCTTGGTGTAAGAAAGGAGATAAACTGCAATATAGCAAACAAAATCCATGAATATTCCTGGATCTTAGCAAATGCTAGAAATTGGCTAGCAAATTGACATAATCTTGTACGAGTTGCCTGATGAAGGTTGTGAAAATTTAGGATATGTACTTCCTAAGTTCTACTCCATCAGATCCACCCCTAGAATGTATTTTGCTGGGGCTTTCCCATTGACTGGTTCAATGTTTTAAGGGCACTATTTTGCTATGTGGCAAGTGGTGGTGCAATATGGATTTGAAGGAGTGTTTTGCGGATAAAAAGCGATCACATTCCTCACTTGTGCTAAAAAATCCCTGATGTCTTCTCAACAAGCTAAATGAGATGGATGGCTCATCTCTTACAATTTACATTAATTTTTATTTTTTTATTAAAATTTGCTATTGATGTTCATTTTAAACTGACTGCATCTGCTTTAAACATTTTGGCATTGGGTCTGGAGTTAGAATGAGGGCTGTAGGGAGTATTTTTTCTTGGGCTTACCCTTCTACATCGGTGGTTTTCATATTAACTTGAGTTTAAAGTCAAATGTTGATCTTGGAACATTTGCGTCCCTGGGCCCTGGCACAAATATTCTGACTGAGTGAATTTGGCATGTGTCCCAGAATCTGCATATTAAATAGTACCTACCTACCTCACTATTTTAATTCAGCTGACCTTTATAATACACTTTGAGGGAAAAAAAATACTCTAAGGGTAATGGCCAACACTGGAAATAATCTCATTTTCAAAGTTTTCAAATAAATTTCTATGTAAAATCATGATTTAGGTATTTTTGTACAATATATTATAAACAGCTAGTTGTGATAGGAAGTAAGACCCATGTATATGCTGCTCAGGTGCATTTTAACCATGTAATTTTTCTATTCCAATTTGTTCTTTGTGTTCTGCTTGAGTTTTTCCCCAAATATCTAAAGAAAGCAGAAAAATAAGGAGAAAGAGTCATTTTTTGGCTTTTACCTAAAATAGAGTATATTTCCTACAACAACCTAAAGAATGCTTGTCAGAATAGAAATCTGGGACAGAAACAGAAGGAAAAGGAAAAAGTAAAATAAATATTGTTATGAGAAGAAACAAGGAAAAATATATGGAATAAATCAAGCTCACAATCCTAGAAGAGTGTACCATGACTTAGGAACTCTCAGTAAGAGGCCTGTATGTTTGAATCCTTGTGTATAAGAAGGGAGGAAGGGGGAAAGAAAATGTGTGTGTGGGGGTGTATGTGTGTGCATGCACATACACACACTTGCATGCAAAACATACACATATTTAATACCACAAGATAATAAAAGAATCTCCTTGGGTTTTGTATTTTGTTTTGTTTTATTTTAAACATGCTATTGATTCTTTGAAGGATGTATAATTCAAAGAAAGCATGGGAAAGCATATTTTCTTTTAAAATAACTAATATAAGGGAGAAGACGAAAAGAATGGTTTTGATTAAGGCTTCCAATTGTCTTATACATGTCAAGAACTTCCTTTTCTCTTTCTAAATTTTAAAAGGCTCAGAAACATTTGACGGGATTTTATTTTCCTCTGGGTGTTTTCTTGGCTATTCTCTTGGGTTCTGAGAATCATTACTCAATAGGATAGAGTTGGGGTAACTCCAAAGTTGAAAATAAATAGTAAAGGCTTAGGAAATAGTATGTATGCAGAATGGTAATAGAAAAAAAAAACACAAGTTTATTTTGCTTTGGAAGACATGAATAAAAGGTACTACAACTCTTTCAGCAATATCAAGGGTAATTACGTAGAGCACTTGTCCAGGTGTTCTTCATCTCCGTTAAGGGCAGAATGAGAGGAAATGGATGGAGATGGATTATTTACTTTGAAATAAGAAATACATGCCCAATACTGGAGACCAACAACCATTGTCATATTGTTGTTTGTATGATTGTGTGTTTATGATTTAAAGGAGCTTTGTAACTGTATTACAGTAAGATTTTCCAACTGGAATTCCTTGGTCTAAGTTGGCTTATTTATGTTCCTGAATAGAGGAAATGTAGTGCAAGTGGCCTCTTAGAATGCATTCTTTACCTATCATTCCTTAAATCAAAAATCCAAATGAATATTTTCTTTTCCTCAGATAGTTTTAAACTAACTGATGAGATGTCATTAGGGAGTTTTCCCTGAATTAAACATAGAGAGAGTTCTTTCCCATGATCCTCTTTTACTCTTCATCTCATTCATTCCCAATTATTTTCTTTCTCATGATAGTGGAAGTTTAAAAGGATGGGACACACAAAGAATGTTTTAGAAGTAATCCTTCCTGCCTGAGTTAAAAAAGCAGCATTTGGAAAAGTTTATGCTACAATTTTCTGAGATCTTAAATAGAAACCTTACTGAGTTAGTTTCCTGAAGAAAAAAAAAATTAATAGCAGAAGATATACTAAAAAGTTACTTTATTAATTTAAAATGCACTTTAATTATAATGGAAGATGATAAATTGTTCATTTCAAAAAGAAACAGAACTTGATTGATTTAAGGAATGCCAGACTGTATTCTTTAATTGCTGTATTCTGTAAAAGTATAACACAATGTAAGATACAAAGAAAAGGTGCTTAAAAACTTAAAGGCATTAGGTAGTTATCAGAATAACTTTTTGCTTTCTGAAATAACTATTGTATGTAAACGATAATGATTAACTGTTCATTGACATAGTTTCTTGCAACATTTTTTTTTTAATTTTTTAAAAATGTTTTTATTTATTTCTAGGAGAGAGAGAGAGAGACAGCGTGAACAGGGGAGGGTCAGAGAGAGGGAGTCACAGACTGAAACAGGCTCCAGGCTCTGAGCTGGCAGTCAGCACATAGCCCGACGCGGGGCTCGAACCCATGAACGCGAGATCATGACCCAAGTGAAAGTCGGACGCTTAACCGACTAAGCCACCCAGGTGCCCCTCTTGCAACATTTTTTAAAATTACATTTGCCCCAAAGTACTCTTCAAAAGGCTATTTTTCTGTCGGTAAAGATGATAGAGAAAATTACTATTGATGGGATAAAAAGATCACTTAGAAATATCTAAACATCTTACATGCTAGTTTCTCAGTCTAATAAAATAAAAGATATTCAAAAATTAAATAAAAATAATGCTTGGTATCAGTAATCTTTTCCCTCTTTTCTTTCTTTCTTTCTTTCTCTCTTTCTTTCTTTCTTTCTTTTTTTTTTTTCCTTAAATGCACTGAGTCACAATTTTGTTTGGGGAAACAATAAGTCCAAACATGTGTGTTTCTTTTCTCCCAGATGTTTGCTTTTCCAGGCTTCCTTGCAGCCAGAAGTGGCAATGTAATGCATTACTGAACACACTGAGATACAAGAAAATCATGCTGAGATTTTTTTCAGAAGTTACCATTGTCTCTTTCTCATTCTTTTTGCCTTCAACATGGATATGATACCTAAAGTTGAAGGAGCCCTCTTTTGACAACAAGGAAAAATGTATAAAGAAAAAAGCTCTACAAAGCACAGTATGAAGAAAGAATTTTGACGATGATATAAAGGTTTTGAACTAACCTTTAGACTACTTATTTCTAGATTGCTGGTTAGGAAAATGATAAATATCTTTATGATTTAAGCCACTTTACATACAAGTTCAGTTACTCGCAGTTTGAGTACATTGTTCAGTGGTGATTCCCAAATGAGTTTTCAAAGTACATGCTAGTAACAGGGAGAGAATGTGTGACCCACATGTCAACCTATCAATAGTTTTAAATCAGGAAAGTAAGTGCCATTTATTTTTTCCACCTTTCAAAGGTTATGTCACAATTTTTTAATTATATGAAAGTGTTTTAAAAATGAGAATATGTGCTATTCCTGTTTATCTTTTAACAAGTACACTTTATATTTCTGTGGTATTTATTTGCATAATTGCAGATGTTCTATATTTATATGTAGCGATCACTTGGTTACATAAAAAATATTGAAAGACAAACAGATAAAACATGTTCAGAAATATATCCTTCATTAGATAAGGTTTCTAGATGAAAAGTAGTATTTGTAATTATTATGATTGGTGAAAATGTTACTGACTTATTAATAATTAATGTCCTTTCAATAACTATAAATTGTTTTCATACTGATAGAAAGATTTCCAAATCAACAATATATATAGAAATCGTTTCTACTCAAAAAGAAAATACTATGCTCAAAATATTTCAGTATGCCCTTACAATAAATCTGAAAAAATGTGGAAATGTTTGCATTTGTTCCTTATCCTCCAACACCTGTATAATGAATAAAATATTTCCACATTTATAAATAAATATCTGCATACATTTATATTTATTCCCAATGCACACTAGAATACAGTAGATATTATGATATTTAAGTGATTGTAAACACAATTCACTTGATTAATTTTTAGATTTTGGAAAAGATATTTTCATTACTGAAATGACTTTGGAAATATGGGTATAAATATTTAGGATTTATCAAAATTTCAATCCACATATTCTGAATTTAGTCTTTTCAGATAAATATTTGAGATTGTTGTTAATGAAAAAAGTTAAGAGCTTTCAGTTGTTCATTACTTTTCAAATTTGGCTAGAAATATTTTAAGGAAGTTATATTTCACTTTTTTAAATGTTATTTATTTATTTATTTTGAGAGAGAGAGAGAGACAGAGAGAAGCAAGTGGTGGAGGGGCAGAGAGAAGTAGACACAGAATCCCAAGCAGGCATTCAGCTGTCACCACAGAGTCCCATGCAGGACTCAAACTCACAAACCATGAGATCATTACCTGAGCCAAGATCAAGAGTCAGACGCTCAACCCACTGAGCCACCCAGGTGCCCCTATATTTCCTTTTTAAATGAAATAAAATCATCATAAAAATTCATAACTCTTATTCCTGTTAATTTGTGTATCTATTTGAATATGACACAGAAATGCTTATTTTAAACTTTCATAATGTAAATAAATTGCATTACAATAAAGTTATAAGAACTCTGAAATCTAACAACTTAATACATTTTAATACAAATAATTGTGATATTTGACCCTCAATTTATTCCTTTTTTGGGCAAGTAGAGCAAAAGAAGTAAGTTAAAAATAATGATCTCTGGTTTTCACAGACCACTATTTTGTTGACAGTGGTTGAGTAGTATGGTAACTATTTTTATTTCTATTTTTTTCTTAAATAGCTTATTGTCAAGTTGGTTTCCATATAACACCCAGTGCCCATCCCCACAATTGCCCTCCTCCATGCCCATCATCCCCTTCCCCTCTCCCTCACCTCCGTCAGTCCTCAGTTTGTTCTCAGTATTCAAGAGTCTCTCATGGTTTGCCTCCCTCCCTCTCCCCAACTATTTTTCCCCTTCTTATCCCCCATGGTCCTCCATTAAGTTCCTCCTAATCCACCTATACATACAAACATATGGTAACTGTCCTTCTCTGCCTGACTTATTTCGCTCAGCAGAACACTCCCAAGTTCCATCCATGTTGCTACAAATGACCAGTTTTCATTCTTTCTCATTGCCATGTAGTATTCCATTGTATAGACAAACCACATCTTCTTGACCCATTTGTCTGTTGATGGACACTTAGGCTCCCTCCATGTTTTGCTCTTGTTGAGAGTGCTGCCATGAACATTGGCATACATGTGCCCCTATGCATCAGCACTCCTGTATCCCTTGGGTAAATTTCTAGCAGTGCTATTGCTGGGTCATAGGGGAGTTCTATTGTTCAATTTTTGAGGAACCTCCACACTGTTTTCCAGAGGGGCTGCACCAGTTTACATTCCCACCAACAGTGTAGGAGGGTGCCCGTTTCTCCACATCCTCGCCAGCATCTAGAGTCTCCTGATTTGTTCATTTTAGCCACTCTGACCGGTGTGAGGTGGTATCACTGTGATTTTGATTTGTATTTCCCTGATGATGAGTGACACTGAGCATCACTGTATGGGTCTGTTGGCCATACTTCTTCCTTTTTGAAGAAGTATCTGTTCATGTCTTCTGCCCATTTCTTCGCTGGAGCATGTGTTTTTCGGGTGCGGGGTTTGGTGAATTCCTTATAGATTTTGGATACTAGCCCTTTATCTGATATGTCATTTGCAACTATCTTTTCCCATTCAGTCAGTTGCCTATTAGTTTTATTGATTTCTTCCTTTGCCATGCAGAAGCTTTTTTATCTTGATGAGGTCCCAATAGTTCATTTTTGCTCTTGATTCCCTTGCTTTTGGGGATGTGTCAAGTAAGAAGTTGCTGCGGTGGAGGTCAAGGAGGTTGTTTCCTGCTTTCTCCTCTAGAGTTTTGATGGTCTCACATTTAGGTCCGTTATCCATTTTGAGTTTATTTTTGTGTATGGTGTGAGAAAATGATCTAGTTTCATTCTTCTGCATATTGTTGTCCAGTTCTCCCAGCACCATCTGTCAAAGAGGCTGTCTTTTTTCCATTGGATACTCTTTCCTGCTTTGTCAAAGATTAGTTGGCCATACATTTGTGGGTCCAATTCTGAGTTTTATATTCTGTTCCATTGGTCTATGTGTCTGTTTTTGTGCCAATACCATACTGTCTTGATGATGACAGCTTTGTAGTAGAGGTTAAAGTCTGGGATGGTGATCTCTCCCGTTTTGGTTTTATTTTTCAGTATTACTTTGGCTATTCGGGGTCTTTTGTGGTTCCATACAAATTTTAGGATAGTTTGTTCTAGTTTTGAGAGAATGCTGGTGCAATTTTGATTGGGATTGCATTGAAGGTGTAGATTGATTTGGATAGTAATGACATTTTAACAATATTTATTCTTCCGATACATGAGCATGGAATGTTTTTCCATTTCGTTGTGTCTTCTTCAATTTCCTTCAGAAGTTTTCTATAGTTTTCATCAAACAGATCTCTTATATTTTGGTTAGGTTTATTCCTAGCTATTTTATGGTTTTTTTGTGCAATTGTGAATGGGATCAGTTTCTTGATTTCTCTTTGTGTTACTTCATTATTCATGTATAAAAATGCAACTGATTTCTGTACATTGATTTTGTACCCTGCTACTTTGCAGAATTCTTGGATCAGTTCTAGTAGGCTTCTGGTGGAGTCTGTCGAGTTTTCGATGTAGAGTATCATGTCATCTGCGAAAAGTGAAATTTGACTACTTCTTTGCCAGTTCTGATACCTTTTATTTCCTTTTGTTGTCTGATGGCTGATGTTAGGACTTCCAGCACTATGTTAAACAACAGTGGTGACAGTGGACATCCCTGTCGTGTTCCTGATCTCAGAGGGAAAGCTCTCAGGTTTTCCCCATTGAGGATGAAGTTAGCTGAGGGCTTCTCATAGATGGCTTTTATGATGTTTAAGTTAGTTCCTCTTATCCCGACTTTCTCGAAAGTCTTTATTAAGAAGAATGCTGTATTTTGTCAAATGCTTTTTCTGCATCTATGGACAGGATCATATGGTTTTATCTTTTCTTTTGTTAATGTGATGTATCACATTGATTGATTTGCGAGTATTGAATCAGCCCTGTAACCCAGGAATGAATCCCACTTGATCATGGTGGATAATTCTCTTTATGTGCTGTTGAATTCACTTTGCAAGTATCTTGTTGAGGATTTTTGCATCTGTATTCATCAAGGATATTGGCCTGTAGTTCTCTTTTTTTGCTGGGTCTGTCTGGCTTAGGAATCAAAGTGATGCTGGTTTCGTAGAATGAGTCCTGAAGTTTTCCTTCGATTTCTATTTTTTTTGGAATAGCTTGATAAGAATGGGTATTAACTCTGATTCAACTGTCTGGTAGAATTCCTCAGGGAAGCCATCTGGCCCAGGGCTCTTATTGTTGGGAGGGTTTTAATAATTTATTCAATTTCTTCACTAGTTATGGGTCTGTTCAGATTTTCTATCTTTTCCTGTGTGAATTTTGGTAGTGAGTGTGTGTTTAGGAATTTGTCCATTTCTTCTAATTGTCCAGTTAGTTGGCATATAATTTTTCATAGTATTCCCTCATGATTGCTTGTATTTCTGAGGGATTGGTTGTAATAAATCCATTTTCATTCATGATTTTTTCTATTTGGGTGCTCTCTGTTTCCTTTTTGAGAAGCCAGGCTAGAGGTTTGTCAATTTTGTTTATTTTTTCAAAAAACCAACTCTGGTTTCATTGATCTGTTCAACTGTTTTTTTTTTTTTTAATTCGAAATTGTTTATTTCTGCCATGATTTTTATTATTTCTCTTCTACTGGGTTTGGGGTGCTCTTATTGCTCTTCTTCTAGTTCCTTTAGGTGTGCTGTTAGATTTTGTACTTGAACTTTTTCTAATTTCTTGAAATAGGCCTGGAGTTCAATGCACTTTCCTTTAGGACTGCCTTTGCTGCATCCCATAGAGTTGAATTGTTGTATTTTCATTTTCATTTGTTTCCATATATTTTTTAATTTCTTCTCCATTTGCCTGAGTGGTCCATTTTTTCCTTAGTAGGGTGTTCTTTAACATCCATGTTTTTGGAGGTTTTCCAGACTTTTTCCTGTGGTTGATTTCAAGTTTCATAGCATTGTGATCTGAAAGTGTGCATGGTATGATCTCAATTCTTTTATATTTATTGAAGACTGCTTTATGTCCCAGTATGTGATCTATCTTGGAGAATGTGCCATGCGCACTTGAGAAGAAAGTGAATTCCATGGCCTCCAGATGTAGAGTTCTAAATACATCTGTCAAATCCATCTGGTCCAATGTGCCATTTAAGTCCATTGTTTCTTTAGTGATTTTCTGTCTAGTTGATCTATCCATTGCTGTAAGTGGAGTATTAAAGTCCCATGCTATTAACACATTCTTGTCCATATTGTTTCTGTTTTTGATTGTTTTATGTATTTGGGTGCTTCCATATTCAGTGCATAGACACTTATTATTGTTAGCTCTTCCTGATGGATAGACCCTTTAATTATTATATAATGCCCTTCTTCATCCTTTGTTACTGCCTTTACTTTAAAGTCCAGTTTGTCTGATATAAGTATAGCTTCTCCAGCTTTCTTTTGACTTCCAGTAGCATGATATATATTTTTCCATCCCCTTGCTTTCAATCTTAAGGTGTCCTCCAGTCTAAAATGAGTTTCTTGTAGACAGCAAATAGATGGATTTTTTTATCCATTCAGCTACCCTATATCTTTTGATTGGGGCATTTAGTCCATTTACATTCAATGTTATTATTGAAAAACATGGGTTTAGAGTCATTGTGTTCTTTGTAGGATTCATGCTTGTGGTGGTGTCTCTGGTACCTTGTGTTCCTTGCAACATTTCCCTCATAGAGTCCCCCTCAGGATTTCTTGTAGGGCTGCTTTAGTGGTGACAAATTCATTCAATTTTTATTTCATTTGGAAGCCTTTTATTTCTCCTTCTGTTCTGAATAACAGGTTTGTTGGATAGAGGATTCTTGGCTGCATATTTTTTTTCTGTTCATCACATTGAAGATTTCCTGACATTCCTTTCTGGCCTGCCAAGTTTCAGTAGATAGGTCTGTAACCACTCTGATAGGTCTCCCTTTGTATGTTAGGGCCCTTTTATCCCTAGCTGCTTTCAGAATTCTCTCCTTGTCCTTATATTTTGCCAGTTTCACTATGATATGTCGTGCAGAAGAATGATTCAAGTTATGTGTGAGTGGAGTTCTCTGTGCCTTTTGGATTTCAATGTCTGTTTCCTTCCCCAGATTGGGGAAGTTCTCAGCTATAATTTATTCAAGGACTCCTTTCATGCCTTTCCCTCTTTCTTCCTCTGATACAGATAATTCCTATTCCTATTCTTTATTCCTATGATACGGATATTGTTCTGTTTGATTGTATCACTTAGCTTTCGAACTCTTCTTTCATTTATCAGTTTATCCCTCTTTTTCTCGGCTTCCTCTTTTTTGTGTGTGTCTTCTAATTCACCTATTCTCCTCTCTGCCTCTTCAATCCGTGCATTGGAAACCTACATTTTATTATGCAACTCATTTAAAGCATTTTTAAAATCATCAAAAATATTTATAAGCTCCAAAGTATTTGAAGCAATAGTTTCTCTGATGTCTTCCATGCCTTTTTCAAGCCCAGCGATTAATTTTATGACTATTGTTCTAAATTCTTGTTCGGTTATGTTGCTTATATCTGTTTTGAGCAGTTCTTTAGCTCTCATTTCTTCCTGGAATTTCTTTCGACGAGAGTTCTTCTGTTTTGTCATCTTGGCTAGCTTTCTGTCTCTTGTTAGGTTTAAAAACTTGTTATGCACTCTGCACCTGAGAGTACTGCTGTATTAAAGAAGGCTCTTTGACTGTCCAGGGTCTGTCCATTCAGGAAGTGTTCCTTAGATGGTGTCTCTTGGTTTCTCTTGTTGAAACTTTGCTTATTTTATTTCCCTACTTGTAGTGGCATTTGGGACTCTCCACCATGTGTACTTTGGCTTGTTTCTTGAGGTAGCCCTGGAAATCTCAGGAGGTCTACCTCTCACTCCAGTTGAGCTTGCTTCATTTTCACGGCAGACTCATTTTTCCCTGGTGCCTCCTACCCCAGATTCCATCCGGTTTGCTAAAGCCCAGCTAATGCCTACTGTGAGCTGGGATTACCAGCATTGGCTTCACCTGGAGCTGGTTAGCAATGCAGACGTTTCAGTCCCCACTCCTGATAACTCTTAATAAAAGAAAATGAAATTATGAATTTGTTTCTTCAAAAAGAGATAAGACAAGTAGTTGTATAAATTAAAAAAAATAACTGTTATATACATTTTTGAATAGATTTACATTGGTTGTGAAGAATAAATTACTTCAAAAAAGGATTAAGAGTACTTAAGGGACACCTGGGTGGCTCAGTCTGGTGATCCCAGCTCGTCTTGATCTCATGATTGTTGAATGTGAGCCCTGCTTCAGTCTCTACACTGGGCATGAAGCCTACTTAAAGAATAAATAAATAAAATAAAATAAAGAAGAATACTTACATAAAGTATTACTCAAAATAATAAATTTGGAGACATGGGGGGAAAAGCAGATTTGTATAGTAGTTACAATATATATCATTCTGAGTTTTCCCTGCCATTACAGGCAGACTGTGAAGAAAATCCTTTTGAAAAAATTCTATTATATTTTATAAATTTATTTTATAAATTCTGTTTTGTGGCTACAATTTGGTTGCTTTTGACACTATAGTGTAACTTTTTAGGTGGACAAATTCTAAATTCTCTGTAAGTAATGTCTCATGGGGAACTATAAAATATTGACTGATTCTCATTTTTTCTTCTTTTTTAAAAAGTTTTTAACGTTTTTATTTATTTCTGAGAGAGAGAGAGAGAGAAACAGCATGAGCAGGGGAGGGGCAGAGAGAGAGGGAGACACAGAATCTGAAACAGGCTCCAGGCTTTGAGCTGTCAGCCAGCACAGAGCCCGCTGTGGGGCTCGAACCCATGAACTGTGAGATCATGACATGAGCCGAAGTTGGCTGCCCAACCGACTGAGTCACCCAGATGACCCTCATTTTTTTCTTCTAAACTTTAAGCCCTTACTTTAGTTAAGCCACGTATTATATGATATGCAATAAAATTGACCATCACTGATTTTTACTTTTAGTTGAAAGATCTGAATGATCCAACGATTCTTAACTCTTCTTATCCTCTAATATACTTCACAGGGGATGGATTGGAAAAAGGTCTTACCCAAACCAGGTCATTTGCATGCAGAACTTTCAGGATCAGAAATTCGATCAGATACAAATGGGTTTTCAGTTGAAATCAATAAGAATTGGTATGCTATTGGGGCGCCTGGGTGGCTCAGTCGGTTAAGCGTCCGACTTTCGCTTAGGTCATGATCTCGCGGTTCGTGGGTTCGAGCCCCGCGTCGGGCTCTGTGCTGACTGCCAGCTCAGAGCCTGGAGCCTGTTTCAGATTCTGTGACTCCCTCTCTCTCTGACCCTCCCCTGCTCACGCTGTCTCTCTCTCCTAGAAATAAATAAAACATAAAAAAAATTAAAAAAAAAAGAATTGGTATGCTATTAAAACCCACTCTTAATCCTTTTCATGATGAAATAATAATAAAAAAAGAAAGACATAAACATCTTCATCAAATGAACAGAAGGGAAAGCAAGGCCTTCATGATAGAGAGTTACAGGATTCTTTTCTTCTCAAACAAACCCTCACGCGTGGAACAAAGAAGCCAGTGCCTTTCCTCTCATCTCTCCTCATGTCCCTACTGTTTTTAATAATGTACGTCTGACATGCGAACAATCAAGCACATGTTTTTTTATTGTTGTCTGATCTCAGCTGTCTGATAATGGCTTAAGAGGAATGATGAGTGGAATCGCACATCAAGGGTCTCCTTTGTTGATAGTATAACCGGGGTGTATTTCCAATTTGCAGTTTGGTGCTGCAGCGTTAGAAGTGCCACATTTGTCTGATATCCACTTGGTGCCGTGCCATTAATTTACCAAACTCCGGGGTCAACTGCTCCAATAATGTGTGAATAAGGAATTAAAGACATAGACTTAGCAGAAGTTTGTGAAAAATAAAAAGAAACAGTTTGTTTCCCAGTTTTTAAAAAATCTTCAGACATAAAATAATAAAATATCACTCTGCAAAATATCTAAGGGTACCATATGATATGTACATACATTTTTTACTGTCCATATTTAGCTTAGAAAAGGTTTGATGTTTTCCATAATGAATGAAGAGTAAATCTGTTCTATGTTTTACCATTTGGAATTAATCCAAGGCCAATTACTATCCAGATTATTCTCACAAATTTTCTGCAAGTCAAAGTTTTCTTTTTGGGGAAAAGTACATATTTTCAGTAGCTTAAACTTTTTCTAACATGAGCATGTGTTACCTGGGTAATAATACAAAAATATGTGCTTAAAATAGAAATTGTATAATTGATAAAAACCTTCAAAAAAGAAATGTCTCTGATTACAAAAATTAGAAAAGGTAAGTCAGAATATTAATAACTTTCCCCCTTGCTAATAGTGACATGTTGTTTTCATAAAGTTCACTCTCTCAAAGGGATCCCCCTCTGACTAACCAACATAGATCACATTAATAATATTTTTTTGTCTTATATAAATTGATAGTGATTGAAATTAAGGCTTTTCTGGTGTTGAGGCATATTCACAGTGAAGAGACTTGAATTCATCTATAAAAATTTGCCTTTTTAGAATATGTGTATGTTAACATTTATTACTTTTTCCTATTTTTCCCTCAATTAAGAATAAAGAAAAATATATTAAACTACAGACACATGGGTTATATCCCTCCAACATTAGTAGTGATCTCTCAGAACATAGTGGCACAAATGAACACTCTACATATACTTTTTATTCAAACACCCCTTCTATTAGAATCGGTTTTAATTTTAAGGTACAATGGCACGAAGCGTTTTAGAAATACTTTCAGTTGCAAACTCAAACTGTCTCAATACTATAATACAGACATATTTGGTATAAGATGTTCTGTGCATCTTATAAGATGGGGTTACTTGAACTTAGTGTGTGATAAATTTCTCATTTTATTCTTTTTATTTTCCTTATGATTCTTGTTCAGTGAGAAGCTGTGCATAAGAAGAAAATGGAAAAATTACTAACCATCAATATAGTAAATACTATTTAAATTAATATTTGATGAGAATTAGTGAAGAAAATGAATAAAAATCTGTGAAACACATGGTTAGCCATAGTCAGTATAGAGAGGTATTAAACTAATGTCTGTGATGCACTAATTTATGTCGATTCAATGAAAACGCTTCTTAAGTGAAAACGTGCGAACAAAAGAAATGTGTTAACAGAATACTGTTATTTTATTCAAAGCCGAAACACTTAAGAGGCTCTTTGTAGCCACTTGTTGTGGGAAAAACCTACCGTTAAAGCTTCTACAATACACCATCCACTTTAACTCTGCTTTTTAATGTGCATTTTTAAGGTAGGAACTGGTCTGAAAATAGTATCTTAAGCCAGATTGTACATTCTCACTTTCAAATGGCTCTTAGAATCATGCAATCCTTCTCTTAGAATCATACAAAAAATAATGTTTCAGGGGTGCCTGTGTGGCTCAATCAGATAAGGATCTAACTCTTGATTTCTGCTTAGATCATAATCTCAACATTCGTGAGTTCATGAGATCAAGGCTGCTTGGGCTTCTCTCTCTCACCCTCTCTCTTTGCCCCTCCCTGCTCGTGCTCCCTGTCTCTTTAAATAAACATTTAAAAATATAATGTTTCAAATATGAAAATAGGCTGTAGAAAACTATCAATTTTGAGAATAAACTTTTAATAGAACATATTCATATGTCCTATGATTTGAGCAGAAGTTTCTTAGAAAACTTGATATAATTAGGTTTTTCTTGAAACACAACTCTGATTGCAGTATATCATGAAACAAGAGTGTATTGTGATCAAGGGAAAAGGTAAAGGTCGTATTATTTCTCTGGGTAAGAAGGAAGTACAGCATTATCAAGTACAAGGGTGGAAGTTTACCCCTAAAGGAACACTTCATTCAGCTCCTGAATAGCTACCTAGATACTGTGTTTCTAAATTTCCATTAATGTCTCACAATACACTGCAGTGTAACTTGAATGTTACAGCCCTTTCATGCTAAAGATTCTCCAGATCTTAACAGAGTTACATTTTATCTTACACTAGCCTGTTAATTAAATGACATTTTTATTGAAATACATAACTGAATTCTTTAAACATATATTTTAAAGTTTTTATTTATTTGTTTTGAGATGCAGAGAAAGAAAGAGAGAGAGAGAAGAGGGGCAGAGAAAGAGGGAGAAAGAGATTCTCAAGCAGGCCTACACTGTCGGTGCAGAGTCTGATGAGGGGCTTGAACTCACGAACTGTGAGACCATATCCTGAGTCGAAATCGAGTCTAACACTTCCCTGACTGAGCCACCCAGGTGCCCTCTAGCTGAATTCTTATAAAGGGATTTATAATATTTCATTTTCTCTGCAATGACTGCGATAACACTAATAACGATTATTTTCATTTTGAATAAAAGTAAAAACTTGAGAAAAGTTTATATTGAATATAATTGTCAAAAGACACACTTTATAGGTGAACCTATATCATTTTTAAGCCATTTTGCACATCAAAATATCAAAATTGCCTTGCCAATATTCTTTCCCAGAGTTAAGTTATTTTGTTTTCCTAAACATACATATTTTGGGGAAGATGCTAGTTGCTGGATGATGTTTACGAGCCTCCCTTTACAACAACTTTGGGGGCACTTGGGTGGCTCAGTCGGTTTAGTGTCCAGCTCTTGATTTTAGTTCAGGTCATGATCCGAAGGGGTTGGGGAATCAAGCTCTTCTTTGGGCTTCGTGTTCAGCATGGAATCTGCTTCAGATTCTCTCTCTATCTCCCTCTGCCCTCTTCCACCACTCATATACTCTCTCTCACTCTTTTTTAAATAAAAAAAATAATTTTAAAAAGTAAAATAATCTTTGTAAGAGAATAGTCATTCACTTTGTCAAAGAGACAATGTAGGTTAAGTGTGATATAGCATTAAAGAGTATGAGATGTCTTGATGACTCAGTTGGTTAAGTGCCTGATCTTGATTTCGGCTCAGGCCATGATCTCACAGTTTGTGAGTTCAAGCCATGGGCTGGGTTCTGTGATGACAGCATGAGGCATGCTTGGGATTCTCTGTCTCTCTCTCTCTGTCTCTGTTTCTCTCTCTGTGCCACTCCCTGCTCACTCTTTTTCTCTTAAAATAAATAGATAAACATTAAAAATAAGAGTAAATAGGAATAATAGAGTAGGATTAACATAATATGAAATACTCAATATCCAAAATGCAGCAAGGTATCAGATTTACTCCTATTAATATGTAGGTACAAAAAAAAAAAGGAAAGAAAAAGAAATAGCTTCTTTGCTCTCATTTTTCATAAAGCCAGACTCCACTAAACAAGAGAGATGACTTAGCAATAAAAATATTTGCTAGTTTAAGTCTCTTTTCAGTTTAAACACTGAACTTAGTCAAAGTTTCTTTCCTATAGAGTTAATTTTGCTAACTCTCTTTCTTCAGATAACTGTTCTTTCAGATTGATTCTCTTTCCTGTCTCAAACTCAGCATGATATGGATGTATTTGGGGAGGGAGAAGATGGTAAGCAACAAGGCAGCAGTGGCCCTTGAATATAGAATCCTCTGGATTCTCCTGGTCTTTCCTTGAGAGGTTGCAGAGATCTAGTTAACCTTATCAAGCAGGATCTTTCGTTCACATTATATGCAACTATTAACTACAGGCACAAAAGCTCATGACCAGACAATTGTAGAGGAAATGGTTTCTTCTTTACATCATAGAAGAAACCCTTTAATCTGACTCGTCCAGATTTGTTTCTTAATATGTCAAAGAAAGTTTAAAATTTCTGTTTTCTCAAAGCCTGATATGCAAAATCATATTTTGGATGCCACTGCTGAATACAGTTTAATTTTTGTTCTGCATATCTTTTGTAATACATTAATCATCCTTCACCAAATCCACTACCTTAAAATTAATAAGAAACAAGGTGATGTTGGTACAAGTATAGAAGGGAAATAATGCATTTAGTGTATTTTCAAAACCTTTTTCTGAAGTGAAGAAAATTTGGGTTAAAAAACTAATTAAAATATACACAAATGTTAATAATGTCTCCTTTAATTAATGGATGTGTTTATCCAACAACATTTTATTGAGTCTTCATATATTCTAGATGGCGTTCTATGCCCTGAAAATGCATCAGTGGAATAAAACAGACAAAACTCCTGCCCTATTTAAGCTATTTTCTTGTGAACAGCACAGCTGTTAGTCTTATTCTGTCCCTTGGCTTTCAGGACCATCTATATGCTGATAACTACTATCAGTGAGAGTCTAATCCAGGAAACAGAAACCACTGTAAGGATTTTTAGAAAGGACTTTAATAAAGTCAGTTGGTACATAGGTGATAAAAGAGCTGAAAATAAAAAAAAGGATCAATGGGGTAACCAGCGTGTTACCCACAGCTACATTTTTAGATTAACGGATCAAAGAACAAAGATAGAATCACCAGATATCAGACGCAGGGACTCACCAGATGGAAGCTAGAATCACACAAGGCTGCGGGGTGGAAGCACGCGCTCTAACAAATATTCAGCCACTTTTAGAGACGTTCTTTAAGGCAACAGGAGGGGAAAAGAAATACCCTTGATTTTCAACACTCTCTTACCTTCCTGTTTCTTGTCAGTGTCTGGCATCAGCCAAACCCAGTGTTGGACATAGACAGCAGTGAGTAGCCCACTTGCGATGCAGAGTGCAATAAAGGAAGGACAAGAGGTGTCTCTGAGAACAAACAGTACGAGGCCGGCATATCCATCAAACTTACATCTTCTGTTGTTATTTTCCTCCTGAACTTCAGACTTGTGTTCAATGTCTCTCTGAGATTTCCCTTGGATATGTAAAAGATGCATTAATATTGAAGTTTGATCACCATAACACACACACACACACACACACACACACACACACACACACACACCAACACTGCTAAACTAGCTAAAATGTGACCCCTTGTATTCCCCTGGTATACTGAAAAATGTATCAGTTGTCATAGTGGCTCAATAATTGAGTTAGGGATGTATCAGTCATGCTTTTCTCATTTTCTCCTGACTATTCATTTCATATACAAGTTCTATCTCTGAAACGTTCTGGGTCTGTCTACTTTTCTTCATTTCCACAGCTAACACTCTAGTGTAAGCCACTATTATATTTACCTTGGATTTCTGCAACATCTCCTAAATGCTGCACTATGATAGGTTATATCTTTCAAAAATGGCCATGTCATAATACTTGATCTTCTGGCCCATGACCTTGCCATATCTCTAACAAGAGGTGAAATCCATTCCTTTACCCAATTGAATGTGGGAGGCCCTATGACCGACCAGTTGGACAATAGGAAAGAGTAGATATAAATTGACTCAGTACCAAGGTTTCAGTTTCCTGCCTCTTGAAGCCAGAAGCCCTGTGAGATATTTAACTACCAGAAACTACGAAGTTTTGAGATGCCTAAGCCATATGTAGAGATTCTGCAGAATGAGACTACCTGTGAAGGGAAAGAGGCAAAGAAACACTTCTGGTGCCCTATGTATGAATGGAAGGACTTATCTTGGACTTATTTTATCTTATCTTGAAGCCATAGTTGCCCAAATGATTTCCTCAAAATGCTAAGAATAAAGTTACTCTGAAACTCAGCAATTCCACTTTTAGATAGCTACCCAAGAGAAATGAAAAACAAAAACATAAACAAAAATAAAACATCCACACAAAAACTTGTACATGATGACTCACAGTAGCATTATTTATAGTAGGAAAAAATGGAAAAAAACCACAAATGCTTATGACTAAGGAATGGATAAACATAATATCATATATCCATACACACACAATGGGATATTATTCAGCAATAAAAAGGAATGGAGTACTGATACATAATATAATATGGATGAAACTTGCACGTTTTATGCTAAATGAAAGAATCTAGCCATGAAAGACCACATACTGTATGACCTCATTTCCATGGAATGTCCAGAACAAACAGAGCTATAAAGACAGAATGTAGATTAATGGCTGCACAAGGCAAGTTGTGATGTGTGTGTGTGCTGGTGGAGAAGGAGGGGTGGGTGGTAAGTGAGACGAGGCAAAAAGTGCTGATGAGGGTTAGGTTTCTCTTGGGCATGATGAAAATGTTCTCAAATGAGATTAGAGTGATGATTTCTTAAGTCAGTAAATATAATGGAAACCATTGAAGTGTACATTTAAAATGGGGCAACTGTACAGTATATAAAGTATATCATGGTAAGGCTGTTTTAAAAATTCTAATCAGATCATGTTAATCCATTAATTTTTTTAAGTTTATTTATTTATTTTGAGAGAGATAGAGACAGCATGAGTGGGAGAGAGGCAGAGAAAGAGAGAGGACCCCACGCAGGGTCCCCGCAGTCAGTGCAGAGTCCAATGTGGGGCTCCAACTCATGAATCTGCAAGATCTTGACCTGACCCAAGACCTAGAGTCCGACAGTCAACCGACTCGGCAACCCAGGTGCCCCCATGTTAATCAGTTATTAAAATCCTAAGAATCCCTCCTTGTGAGGCCACAACCCTGTATACCATCCTGATCTTACCTCTTGCAACTCTCTCAAGGATCCTTTTTTTAGCCATGCTGGCCTTCTTCAGTGCTTCTCACAGTCTGAGTTTGTTCTGTTCTGATATTCACATCACACCTATACCTCCACATGAGAGACCCTTCTGCCAGTTTTCAAGGTGTTTACATACTACTAGCCTTTCAGGTCTCAGGATAATTTTAACTTTTTAAGGCAGGTTCAGTCAATCACAACAGTCCACTAGCCACTTCCTTACAAAATACCGTTTTGTCTCCATGGCACTTCAAACACTGAAAAACGTTATTGAGTTGGTTTTACTTATTTCCTCATGATGTCTTTTTCTCCCATTAGAATTTGAGCTCCATGAGAGCTGAAATCTAATCTCTAGATCATCACTTTGCAGCACCTGGAAGAGTGCACAGAGTCAATGTTTGCCTAATATTTGTTCATTGAGGAATTCTTTACACTTAATTATCATCTTATATTTATCATCATGGAGCAAATAACAGCTTTTTGAAACAGCTCTATGTCCCGTTGTTTGTAACCTTCATTCTCACCTTTCTCTGCTTACCGCTGAGGAAAGTGTGGGCTGATCTGGGGCTCAACCAGTGCTCTCCAGAGAGGATGCTTCTCCTGTCTTTATCACCGATCTTCCCACTGGTACAGTAACAATGGAAATGCCTTTTAATTATTTTTATAAGTATTTATGGTTTATATTTTTGTTATTTATCATGAAGAGTGGACACGTAGCAGGAAATGAGGAAACCTTACTTCTCCCCCAAACGGTCTGAGTCTATAAAATATTGAGCTTCTTCTGGACAATTTCTGAAATTCCTTCTTGTTCCAATAAGAAAAAATGCTACAGGAGCATTGCAGACACAACACAGATATCCTAACAGCATTAAGAAGTCCTAGCTTTATTCCTTTGTGGTAGTGCCTCATTCAATCTAATTGCCTCTCTACTTTGCTTGGGATGATTTTCTATTTCTCATGCTCATTCTCTTTGTCATTCTCATGCTCATTGAGAAATTTCATATGTTGAGCTGCTTTGCAACCTCATGACAGTCCCTTGCCAGGCCGAGTTAGCCTACGCTTGCAACAGATGCTAGGAAGCATCCCAACATGCCACCTCTACCACTCACCTTCTGCCTGCCCTGGGGCTACCCATCAGTGTCAAAGGCATTATCAGCACTGACTTACCAGGTCAGGCCTAAGGGGCAGTTCACCATATGTGGGTGAGTGGGGAACATTGTCTTCTCTTGATCATCCTATAAGACCTTATATCCATTCCTTATATAGTGTTATATTAGTTTGCAATGACTGATTTATTTGTCCACCTCTCCTTGAAATATTGGAATTGAGACCATAACTTGCTTTCCATATTGTCATTTTTATCTCATTATCTGGAATCAAATAAATGGTAAGAATAATATCTAAATTTATTGGGTGCTTATTATCATCAGGTATCATGAAAAATGCTTTTCATCTGCATAGCAACTCTATGAAGTACATACTATTTGTATCCCCATAGTATAGACAAGAAAACAAAAGCCCAGAGAGAATGTGATTTGCCTGACATCACACAATTCCTAAGAAGAAAACTAAGATTTCAACTCAAAGAGTCTCAACCCAAAGGACACAATGCTACAAGGTGGATAAAAATTTGACTATAATTCAGAAAGACTTTGGTTTTCCAACCTAAGACTAGCTGTATGGGAATGAGTAAATTGCCTCACCTTTCCGGGCCCCTTTGTCTTCGTTGCTTATTATAGATAAATAGTACATCCTCTGTTTTTAGGATTAAATGATACAACTTATGTGAAGCTGTATCACAGTCAGCAGAGTCAGTGGCACATAGTAGGTAGTTAACAGAGGTATAATAAATATGCTGCATTGCTTTGTGTAAACTCAGTTGTTCTGTATTAATCAAAACCACTAATATCTCAGTTGCATAAACTAAAAAGTTTATTTCCTGCTCATGATCCATGTCCATCACAGGAGCCAGGTGGATGAGGGATCTACAAACTGGAATGTGATAAGTCATCAAGAGAGGAAAAAGAGAAGACAAGGAATTATGGATCAGTTTTTAAGTGTTTACTCCCTGAAAATATATCACCGTATTTACATATGTGAGTTAAGGTACATCATATCACTTCAACTATCATGAAGGGGTTGGGTAGGTTTCAATCCTACATGTGCTTAGAAGATGAAAATAAGAATCTTAGTGAACTATAACATTTATCACAGTAGTCAGTGTAAATTTCCTATTTTTATTGTTGGTATGACTATTATTTAAAAATGTCTTGGGGCACCTGAGTGGCTCATTGGTTGAGGGTCTGACAGTTGATTTTGGCTCAGGTCATAATCTTGTGGTTTGGGAGCTCTGTGCTGACAGTACGGAGCCTGCTCTCAATTCTCTGTCTCCTTCTCTCTCTCTCTCTACCTCTAGTAACCTCTGTCTCAAAAAAAAAAAAAAAAAGAAAAAAGAAAAAATTTTTGTATAACTGCATTGTTGGGAAAGTATACCCTATTTCAGCCGAATTTAAAAAATAGCTTTTGAATCATTCTCATGTGTAAACAACTAAGGTTACCTAAAGGAAAATTGAAGTTCTGATGCTCAGGAAACTTATATTGTAATGATGAATACTGATACATATATACATATATACATATATACATATATATATATATGCATGTGGATATGTGGATATATATATATTTTTAACATTGGTGGTATGACATAGATTGGTAGGATGCTTTTATAAATAAAATAAACTTGGGTCATAGAAAAATGCACTACTAAATTCTAACTGAAAAACACACAAACAAAAGAAGTCTACACAAATGACAGCCCAAGTAAATTATAACAGATGACTACGATCCATTAGAAAAAGGCAGAGAAAATGGGGAATGCTCACCCAGGTAAGGAAACAAAAAGAACAAACATATAGCAGTGTGAAAGCACCTCATGATCATAAATCAGCCCATGTCAGAGTGCAGAAGCATTGGAAAATGACACTGGGCTTTGTTGAGAATTATGGATACCATGTTAAAGAGGCCAGGTTTTACTCATTGGGAAATGCAGAACTAACCCAGTTTAGATCCAGGATGTAGATGATCAGATTTATATTTTAGAGAGATGGAAGTGTAATTATGATTTTTTTGTTCCTGGAGGGAAGTGAGAAGTTTCTGGATGCAGGAGAATAGACATGAATTTTCTCCAAAAATCTAAGAAGCACATTAGAAATGGAAAGGAGAAACATTGCAAAAAATGTAAAAAGTCAGTACAGCTGTAGACCCCATATGAGTGGTGACCAGTTGAGTGTAATTGTTGAGAAGAAGTAAACAAGTTGGATATGGCAGTAGGAGTCTTCATACAGAAGACGCAACGTACCATTAATTGAGGGTTACCTGAAAGAAGGAAGTTGTATTGAAGAAATGGGTTCACCTTGAAAAATATGAGTTAGAGGTGTTTGTAGGAATTGCATGTGGAGCTTTATTGAAATTATCTACTGGTCCTCACATAAGGAGACCACATACAAAAACACAAAAACACAGAATAAAAAATTAAAAAAAAAAACAGAAAAGGCAAGCCAAGAGAGATTGTATATGTTTGAAAAATGGATGAAAATTAGGTCAAAAACTGTAGTATTTTTGCACAATGTCATGGGCAAGGGAAGTTTATGAAAAGGTTAGGCAAATGGAAATTAAAAAATTATTGGCCATTTTTTAGTTTAGTCTTAGTTGAATAGAGACAGCAGAATCCACTTGCAGTGAAAACATGAGATAAATTAAGGATAATGAATTAAAGTGGATTATGAATTAAAGAAGTTTGACACATCACTCCACTTCTCTAAGTGCTCCAGTTATTTCCATTTCACTCCAAATGAAATACCAAGTTTGTATCATACCCTAGATGCTTCTGCCTCATTTGACCCTCTGCTAATTTTCTGAACTCATTTCCCCCACTCTCTCCATGATCTTTCTTATAAACATCACCTTAAGAAGTAAACTTTCCATGGTCACCTGATTTAAAAGATCCTACTCTCTCTTCCATGACTCACCATCCCACTCTACTCTTTCATTTGGGTACATATTACAACCTGACAGTAAAAAATGTCCTCCTTCCCACCACTCCCATAATATAAGCTACAGTACAGTAGGAACTTCCTCCATTTGGTCCAGTGCTACATTCTTAGTATCTTGTGCTTGGCACAAATTAGGTGTTCAATAAATATTGGTTAAGTGAACAAATAAAAATATGACAGTGTGGAGCTTTGGTCCAGTGCTACATTCTTAGTATCTTGTGCTTGGCACAAATTAGGTGTTCAATAAATATTGGTTAAGTGAACAAATAAAAATATGACAGTGTGGAGCTCTACTTAGAAGGAGGAATTGGGATAAGTAAAAGATTTCTTTAGCAGAAGGTCTTGAGAATATTTGTGTGGAGGACAATTTGTGTCAATCTGGAGAAAGAAATTGATGACCCCTTGAGAGGATATAGGGTATAAACAAGCAATGTAGTAATATTCTGTAAGGAGGATGTGCGGAAGAGGATTGTATCAAGGCAACAGATAAGGTATAAATCTCAGAAAGGAAAGGGAGAATTCCTCCATCTGAAATTTAAGGGAAAGGAAAGGATGGATAGTAATGAAAATAAAATCTGAAAAAGAAAATTGGAATCTCTGTTTCTTAAACTATGAAGAAGAATTCAAGAATTCTTAGATAGGCTAGAGGGAAGGGAGATGCTTGAGGAGAGCCAGAGGAAGAGGAGGTTGGCCATGCTGCTTAGAGTGAAAATAGAAGACATGTAGATTTCCTGGAGCTCAGTCCAGGGTAGAATTCTTCCCTTTGCTTCTACTTTAAAGTTTTATTCTACTAAGTTCTTCAGATATAGCCTATTAGTTTTTGAGATAGGCTAGTATAGGAAGTCAGTATACTTTACTCATTGAAATAAATATATGTATATGATATATATAACTTGAGTTTTGCATACATCCTATGTGTATATATGTATGTATGCATATATAACTATACATGTATATATTTTTGAATATGTATATATGTGTAAATATGTAAATTATGCATGCATATAAATGTGTGTGTGTGTGTGTGTGTGTGTGTCTTTAGTACAGTAGATCAAATTAACTGGTTTTGGTTTTCTTCGAATTATCTAGTCACCTTGCAAGAATTTAGTATCTTTCTATCTTGAAACTGAATTTTCCAGTTGATTCCTGGCAGAAGCCACCATCATCTGTTCAGAACGATAGCTGTTGTTTAAGCTTTGATGGAAGAGACCACAGAATATTTATCTCCCTCTGATGATCCCGCTGGTTTACTAGATGTTGTTATTTTTTTTTTTTAACTGTTCTGGCATTAGAAAGCAAATGTCACAATGTTTTTTTTCTATCTATAAAGTAGTATGTGCACATTAAAGAAAAGGGAGAACATACAATAAGGAATATCAAAATTATCCATGATTTTACTACCTAGTATTATTTTTCATAATTTTAATGGTGTTTTCTTTCTAAACTATTTCTCTTCCAATTTTTAAATGTTTCTACTAATAATGTATATGGTTCTACAGTATGATTATTTTTCATATTTTCTATCATTAGCATTTTGTCAAGCAATTTAACACTTTTGGAAAGAGTAGTTTTTCATAGCTGCATAATATTCTACCACATGGCATTTAGTTAACTGTTCTATTTGTTTTCTTTTTCTTTTTTTTTTTAATGTTTATTTTCTTTCTGAGGGAGAGGCAGACAGACAGAGGGGAGGAGGAGCAGAGAGAGAGGGAGACACAGAATCTGAAACAGGCTCCAGGCTCTGAGCTGTCAGCACAGAGCCTGACACAGGGCTCAAACCCACAAACTGTGAGATCATGATCTAAGCCAGTCAGATGCTTAACCAAGTGGGCCACCCAGGTGCCCCTTGTTTTTTTCTTTTTGTTATAGTATTATTACAAATTTTTCCATGTAAATTATTTATTTATTTAAGGACATGAGTTTAACATTTTTTAAACATTATCATTGTTTCCATGAAAGATTATCATCATAACTGCCACTAGAGTTTTGTTTTTAAACCAGTGTATCAGGCAGAACATGGGATACAAATACAGACTTTCACATTTATATACTGATGCCGATAGTGTCTATGATGTTGCATTTGAGGTTGTTACATTATCTTACCCAAGTATTTGTAGTTGTGAATTTTCACGAACTTGTGTCCTGTTTTGTATTAGGCGTCTGTTAAACTTAGTAAAGCTAAAATAAATAAATATTGTGCCATATGTGTTCTTGAATACACTGAGTTAGAAATAGCACTAAATTCTGTATTTGGACCAGACTTTTTATAATCATCATGGGGAACTATAAGTTTTGTTGCAAACAGTGGATGATGTTGTAATCAAGATCAATATTTGGACACTGGGAGTTACTTTCCAAATGGTTTATTTAAACGTAAGTAGATTTTTTTTTACATCAAAATCTTCCTTGATAGTATTAAAGAAGACATTGTAAGTCTTTCGGAATATACCTGAAAAATGAAACACATTTATGTGAAAGATTTCTTTTCCCTGGGTAGAGCTATCCTGCCTGTTGCATTTCAATAGCGATTTCTTTTTGTTGTTCTTGTTCCAGGAACATAAGTGCTCCTGAGTGAATGGATAATGTTGGTTGACAAAAAAAAAAAAAAAAAGCATAAGGGAGGATAAATCTCAAATAGAATCCCAAATGTTTCTATTTGGAATTCATCAATGGCATCTGCTGATGTTCAAGGCAGACAAAGTTGCTTAAAATGCAGACTTTTTGCTGTTCCCACCACAATCGATATCACACATCTTTCATACTTAAAAGGCTAACTTTACTGTAAATCTTCTAACATCCCTTAGGTGATACATGGCAGGCTTTTAGGGACAGACCATTTCAACTAACATGGCATCCATATTTCTATGATGAAGATCTATTTAAAATGGACTCTTTTTCAGATATTATGATAATAAAAGAAAGGAGGACTGGCCACCATTTTTGTCACTTCTATTACCAAATTATAGGACAGTTGCTAGCTTACAGGTAGTGTTTAGTTTCATTTGCTTGTGTGTGTGTGTATCTTATTGTAACTTAAAAAGCTCTCCGTAGAGCACTGTAGTGTGAAGGCAAAAAAGTCTTTAAAGAATATGATCCTTTCACGTGGATCACTTACCCTTCTAGCTAATGGCACATGAAGTTTACAAAGTTTTCTAAATCCTATAATTTTCTTCTAAGGAATCTATCTGTGTCCAGCCCAAACTCCCATAGCCACAAAGCATTTCAGTGATGTAATAGGGAATTCGTTTGGTGGCACCAAAATAGTGATGCAGAATTTCCACTGCTATTGTCTCAGTGTGAGCTCCTGGTCATTGATAACTAACCTTATTTTTGCAGACATCTGAGGGGTAGAGAAGGTGAGGAAAGGAGAAATAGAGTCACTTGAGTAGTGTTTCAAGAAGAATGTAATCTAAAGTACCTTGATATGTACTGTGTGCAGCTTAATACTAAATTAAAACTGCAAATTTGTTAACTTTGTGAAAACCAGAAATATGAGTGGGACTTACAGGATATTTACTTGTTTGTTTATTTTAACCTTCTAAGGAAGTCATTTTTATTTGCAGATAATATTTAAATATGGCAGATGTTATGTCTTCTATGACCTCAAAGGCCTGGTTTTCTGTAAAAGAATAAAGTTATTTTTGGCTTTGAGCTGAGGGAAAGAAAGATAATAAAGGGGATGTCATGGTAGCCAACTCCTTGACTGGTAACAAATGATTTAAAAAGAACAAGAAGCAAAATGATACTAAAAAGGGTGCTACGATAATATATTGTGTTTACAGTCTTTTCAACAAATAATGTTAGGACAACTGAACGTCCGTAGGCAAAAATTCTGAAGTTAGATTCTTTTCTTACACCATACACTAAAAAATTTAATTATAAAATAATCATAAACCTAAATATAAGGGCTAAAACTATAAGACTACAATAAAACACAAGTGCAAATCTTTATGTCCTTGAATAAGCCAATAGTTACTAGAACTTCTTAGACATGAGAATCATGTCAAATACATAAGCAACAAAAATTTTAAGACATCAAGAAAATAAAAACTCTCAGAATGGAAGAAAATATTAATATATTTGATAAGGGACTGGTATTCCAAATATATAAAGAACAATTACAACTTAACAATAAAAAGGAAAATAATTAAAATATTGGCAAGAGATATGAATAGGTATTTCTTCAAAGAAGATATACAAAAGGCTAATGAACACATAAAATGATGCTCAACATCATTAACCATTAGATAAATGTAAATTAAAACCACAGTGAGAAACCACTTCACACCCACTGGGATGGCTATAATTAAAAAGACAGATAATAACAAGTCCTAGGAAGGATGTGGAAAAATTGGACCTTTTGTTAATTGCTGATGAGAATGTAAAAAAGTGTAGCCTCTTTGGAAAACAGTTTTCAGTTCCTCAAAAAGTTAAGCTTAGAGTTACTTCATGACTCAGCAGTTTCACTCCTAAGTATGTGCCCAAGGAAAATAAGAACAAACGGTCACCAAAAACTTACGAATGTTTCTAGCAGCATCATTCATAATAGCCAAAAGGTGGGATAAAACCCAACACTTACCAACAGAAGAATGGACAAATCAAATGTGATATATCCATAAAATGGAATATCATTTATGAATAAAAAAAAGAAATGAAGTACTAATTCATGCTACAACATAGATGAACATTGAAATTATTATGCTAAGAGAAAGAAGCCACTCATCAAAGACCACCCATTGTATAATTTTATTTTATGCCATTTCCAGAATAGGCACATCTATCGAGGCAGAAAAGTAGATTAGTGGCTGCCTAGAGCTGGGCATTGGGAGGTGAGCGTAGGGGAGGGAGGAGTAGTGTTAATTAAGGGTGATTGCTAATAGGTATGGGTTTTCTTTTGTGGTGACCAAAATGTCCTAAATTTAGATTGTGGTAATGCTTACACAATTCTATGAGTGTACAAAAAAATTGAATTACATACTTTAAATTGGTAAATTTTGTAATATGGGAATTCTATGACTCAATAAAGGTATTTATAAAAATTAGTGTCAGAATCTCACAATAAGGTTTTTAAGAGAAAATTCATACAAAATTCTTGATCAAGGGACAAGGCAGGAACTGATACAACCTTTTAAAGAGATTTCTAGATTCAAGACACACAAAAAAATCTACTTTGGATCCCAGGGGACCTAACAAATCACAGATGGGGTTAAGTTCCCACTTTGTTCACTTGACTATAAGCAAACACCCTGATGAACGGGAAATAGAAAGCCCTATCTTGTTATATACGAAGATTAGATTCTTTGAGGTTGTCAGGAGTCATCACTCTTGCTATAGACATTTTTCTTGGGACTGTAGAACAATCCTCAGGGATCTCAGTGTCTCCTGCACAAACACTTTTTTCGAGAGTGGGACACAAATATCAATAATTTCATGTCTGTTTGCTGGTTTTGACAAGGAGAAGGAAGATTAAAATATCAGTAGCTGGGAACTTGCTTTATATGTTTAAATATTATCATAGTAGCATCAGTGTTTATGTGATTCTGCAAATGGCAGGATATTCACCTGAGGAATTTATTTATTTTGTAAAGTGTAGTATGGCAGGGATGTTTGTGAAAACTTTACTTTGAAGTATTTACTAAATATACATGAATGTCTTTGGATATATTCACATAGGTGTATATGGGTAATATTCTCTCAAAAATGTTTGATATTATCCTCTTAGAAATTAAAATTTGAGTAACAACACAGTATACAATCCAATATAATGTTTTACTTGGATAAATTTGAAACAAAATGGTTAAATTTTCTTCAACCCCAGCATACTGTATCAGTGACAGACTAAAAGTAATTATACCTATTGTCATTCTTATGTATTTTACCTTAACAAAAACTGGAAGTAGACAAATGCAAATGAATTTATATATTTTCTGGCTACATGTGCTAGTTTATCATTTATATTAAAATAATTAAAAAATACTTTTGCTATGAATTATAATATACTCTTGACCTATCCCTATCTTTATCATTTACTTTTAAGCAATCATGGGAAAACATATTTTTAAGCCTATTGAACTGGCATATTAATTAAACATAACAATATGTTTGGTAAAAGAATTTTATCATGGTTAGAAAAACCAAAGGGCAAGTTTGTATTAAATTATCTATGTCTTGTGATTATCTTATCCCTAAAAATTAAGATAGATTAAATTATCTAGTCTCTGTGATTCTGTGATTCCAAATAGTTATGGACTCTTAGAAATGTGCATCGAAGAATGATAAGGATATTGTTAAGTATCAGTAGGAAAAACTTTTTGAGATTTCTAAATCCAATAGGAGCCATTAGGCATTTCTCAGAGAAATATGTAGTCAAGATGGTGACAACTCTCCCAAGGCTGCAAAGAAAGAATCCAGGGAAAATTAATATAGATATGAAGGGTAATAATATATAGAATAATTTATACATATAAAGTATATAACATATATAAACATAATCCAAGAAAATTTTTTAAAAAGTAAATAAAATGATAAATTCCTTGAAGAAACATAACAACCAAATGAATTAGGAAATCTGAATTGACAATTAATAAAATAATTAACAAGAGATATATAAGACAACTACAGTGAACATTTAAAAACATTGTTGAGGGGTGCTTGGGTGGCTTAGTGGGTTGATTTTGGCTCAGGTCATAATGCCAGGGTCATGGGATTGAGCCCCACATTGGGCTCTGCACTGAGCATAGAGCCTGCTTAAGATTCTCTCTCTCTTTCCCTCTACCCCTCTCCCCCATTAATGCTATCTTTCTCTATAAAAAATATTTTTAAAAATAATAAAAAATAAAAACATTGTTAGGATAAATTAAATAAGACCTAAGTAAATTACATTAAAGCATCCCTATGAAGATAACTCTAGGCCCAGATGATTTTAATGGTAGTTTCTATTAAACATTCAAATAATTGTACATAAATATGGTCAAAAAGAGAAGGAGGAAAGAATTCTGACTCATTTTGTCAGGCTAGCATTTTCCTAATGCCAAAATCTAAAAATTACAGATTAATATCTTTTGTGAACATATATGCAAAAATAATCAACAAAATATTAGCAATCGAACACAATATATATTAAAAGGTAATGGACTACAGCTATGTAGGGTATATCCTAGGAATACAAATTTATTTTAACATTCAAAAGCAATCACTGTAATTCATCATATCAGAATGAAGGATAAAAACCATATGACCCTTTCAAAAGCAGAAAAGGGATTCGACAACATTCAGCATTCATGCATGAAACAGCTCTTCTCAACAAGTCTTCAGCTAACACCAGAATTAATGGTGATTTTGATGGCTAATTTATGTGTCAACTTGGCTGAGCCACAGCATACCCAGACATTTGGTCAAATATTATTCTGTATGTTTATGTGGGTGTTTTTGGATGAGATGAACATTTAAATTGGTGGATTTTGAATAAAACACTTTGCTCTCTATGACATGGTGGGCCTCATCCAATCAGCTGAAGGTCTAAATAGAACAAAAAAGACCAGCCTCCTCTAATGAAGAGAGGATTTTCCAGTAGTCTGTCTTCAGATCTTATCTGCAACATTAGCTCTTCTTATTCCACAGCAAGTTCCACACACACACACACACACACACACACACACATATATATATATATATATATATATACATACATACAGTTGTGGTGCGTGTATATATACATATATATGTACATATACACATACACACTCCATTGGTTATGTTTCTCTAGAGTATTCTGACCAGTATGGTGATATACTAAATGCTTCCCTATAAGATCAGGAAGATAAGGATGGATGCTCTAATCATATTTTCTTCAACATTATACTGAAAGTCACAGTCATTGCAATAAAATAAAAATAAATACATAAAAATTAAAAAGGAAGAGGTAAACTGTCTCTGTTCAGACATGGCAGGATTGTTTCCTAGAAAATCCTAAGAAGTATACAGCACTGCTAGAACTAATAAGTGAATTTATTAACATTGCAAGATAAAAGTCAACACAAGTGATTAATTATATATTTATGCCCTGGCAGCAAAAAATTGGAAAATGGAATCTGCAACTGCATCAAAACACATAAAACACAGGAATAAATTTAACAGAAGTTGTGCAAAGTATCCACACCAAACTTTACAAAACATAGCTAGTAGAGAGTACAGAAGATAGTAGTAAATGAAAATATATAATGTTCATATATAGAAGACTCAATATTTTCAAGATAGCAATTCTTCACTAATTGCAATCTCAGTCATATTCTTAGAACATTTTCTTTTGCAGAAATGGTAAGTCTAATGCAAAATTGTGTATGTAAATGCAAACTATCTAGAAGAGCCAAGGCAATGTTTAGAAGAGAGAACCAAATTATAGGACAATCTAATCTTAAGACTTTATGTAAATCTCTAGTAATCAAGATAGTGTAGTATTGGTGAAATGATAGACATATATACAGATCAGTGAAACAATAGAAAATCTAGAAATAGATCTACACATATGAGCTATATTGTTTTTGACAAACATGTCAAAACAATTCAATGAGTAAAGAAAGCCTTTGAACAAATAGTGCTAGAATAAGTAGCTATTCATACAGGAAAAAAAATGAACATTTAACTGTGCCTCACACCACATACCTAAATTAGCTTCAAATCAGTCAAATACTTAAATAGAAAAGCTAGAATTACAAAATATTTAGAAAAAATCATAGAAGTAAAGTTTGCTATTTTAAAGTAGACAAAAACCTACTTAGGTAGGACAGAAAAACATAGTATTTAAAGGAAAAAAGATTATAAATTGGACTTTATGGAAACTAAAACCTTTTACATTTTAAAGCATAATATAACATTTTAAATAATAATACTAAGACAACAAAAAGGTAAACCAAAGAATGAGACATTCATAATCCATTTATCTTACAAAGAACTTCTATTCAGAAAATATAGTTAATCTTTATAACTCAATAATATGCAGACAATTAATTGAAAAATAGGGTGAAAGAGTTGAATGGATGTTACAAAAGAAGACAAATAAATGGTTGACAATCACCATTTATTGAAATGAATGGTTGAAATAAATAAAATAAATGGTTGAAAAGATGCATAACATAAAGAAAATGCATTAATCATCAGGGTAAGTGCAAACAAAACCCACAGTGAGAAATCACTACTCATCATTAGAATGGCTAAATCAAAAGGTTAAGTACGGACAAGGGTTTTGAACAACTGGATTTCACGTACACTGCTGTTGAGAAATCAGAAAGTTACTTTAAATGTTTAAAATACAACCACCTTATGATCTAATCATTTCATTTCTAGGTATTTACTCATTGGAAATGAGGATAAATATTCTGAAAAATGTTTGTATGTGAAATTCTATAGCAAGTTGATTCACAATAGCTAAAAACTGGGAAAAAGTCAAATGTCTTTTCAGAGGAAAGTGGGTTAAAAAAATTACATCTTTGTAATGGAATAATCTAAGCAACATAAAGAAACAGACTACTGATGCATACAGCAGCACAGATGATCTGAAACTTGTTTCCCTAGATGAAGAAAGTCAAACACAAAATAGTACATACTGTGACTTCATTCGATTAAAATTTTGGAAAATACAAACTAATGGACTGTAATTAAGAGTAGATCAATGGTTGTCTGGGGTTGAACAACAAAGGCAGCATGGAATGTGAACAGAACAGTTTTGGGGATTATAGAAATATTCAACATTATGTTCATAGAGCTGTTTCACAGGCATATATACCGATCAAAATTCAAATAATTTACATAATGAAAATATAAATGCATAAAAATTATACATAATGAAATACTTACATAATGAAAATTATAACTAAATAAAAGTAATTTTTAAAAGGGAAAATATAAATCATCAAAGTATATGGTCACAGGACTCAATGTTTATGTAACTATGAAAATGATTTTATAATGTTGGTAATGACATATTCAAAAACTGCTATAAAATGAATAGCCTGATGGATTTTTATTTATTTAGAAGATCAAAACTATATAAATGTAAACATACAAAAGAACAAACAAAACTGGCAGATAAAAGTGAAGCCATCCTTTAAGGTCTTTTCCCCCTATATTCTGTAAATCGCAAACATTCTATATATAAAAGAAACATCCCTTTGTTCAAATACTACTTTTAAGTCATGTTGATATGAGAGAGGTCATATGGTGGGTGAAAACCTGGGGAATTTCTATATCCCTTTCTATATTACTTACCTTTGTATGTTTTTTTTTTCTGAAGAGACTCATCTAATGAGCTGCTTGACTGGCTTCTTGGGAATCAGATGGAAGAAGATAACCAGTAATGTAGGCATCACTTGTTAATCTAATAGTATTTGAAGCTGTAGTTTTAAAGAAAAACAAAATGACAAAACACACACTAATATCAATACACTCTGGCAATTCAGGCAAATACATTGCTATTGAGATTACTTATTTCAGCATGTCAGTTAGTATTACCCATAGTATAATGTTGAGTTGAAATAAATAAAATGGTGTAGTACATTAAAAGGTAATTTTACTTTGATATGCTTTATAGTGTTAAAGCTTTAGAAGCCTTATAAATCATAGGCAAAAAAAAAAAAAAAAACTTGGTTTGCAGAATAAGGCAGTAAAAAAGAGAACCTTGTTTAGGATTACAAACCAGGTTTAGCCAGAAGTGAGACAAATACTTTTCAGAATCAGGCTCTTTCTATTAAATCATAGGTTTTATTCATCTCTGGAAACTTACTGTTTTGGTTTTGTTTTGTTCTGTTTTATTTTATTTTCCTTTCCTTTCCTTTCCTTTATTTTTTATTTATTTTGAGAGAGAGTAAGTGGGAGGAGAGGCAGAAAGAGAAGGAGAGAGAGAGAGAGAGAGAGAATCCCAAATAGTTTCTGTACTGACAGCACAGAACCCTATGCAGGGCTTGAATCCACAAACTGTGAGATCATGACCTGAGCCCAAACCAAGAGTCAGAAGTTTAACAGACTGAGCCACCCAGGTGCTCCTTATTGTATTAATTTTAAGTAAATTTTTGTGTTTTTATTCACTCAAAAATTTGAGAGTGTAAATATTTTGACCATTATTCACCTATCTATTAATTCCTGGATTAAAGAAAGCAAATCAAATCAAATTATTATGTCTTCATGTGACTACTAGGGGTTTATATTCACATTCAAAATGAAATTCTGTTTCTAAAGACTTCATTCAAGTTAAATAACTTGGTACCATTGTAAAATCATATCTAAAGTATATGACCTGACTCCCACAACCACCATAATATACTCAAATAAATTGGGTCTGCAAAATGTAATGGAGGAAAAAAAATCCCTTTGAATTTTAGCCTGTAGATTTCTCAATCTTTTCTTTCTAGTGGTATAACAGTCATAATATGACAAAAATAATTATTTCTCCTTGATATCCACTATTGAAAAAGAATCTAAAGGGTTTTGTGTATGTTCACATGTGCTTTAAGTAACATAATCTTGGAGTCCATATTTTGATCACTACATTCAAGCCGTTGTAATCTTTTCCTTCGACAAACATGTTGATCTTAAATCTCCTTGGAGCTCATGTCACCGTACGAAATTAACCTGTTTACCCTGGGTAGAGTGAACTTGAAGGTTCTGATTAACGACAAGAATTTTCTCTTTCTCCTACTAAATAAAGTGTCAATGTTTACACAATATTTTAGATATCTTTTGTAAACAGTGGAACTCTGTAGACAAGTGATAGCTGATGAACTCCATTCATGACCTTGCAGTGAAGTTTTGATTATGGCCAAGAGTCTGAAATTAAGTGTTGCTGTTGGTAGGACACAAATCGTTTTAGCTAGTGGTTATAGTTACTATATATATACTATACTTAGTATATTTATTTTAAATTTTATAATATATATTTATATTCTCTCTCTCTCTCTCTCTCTCTCTCTATATATATATATATATAGTATATATATAGTAGATGGTCCTGGATATTTAATTCTATGATACATGTTCTAATATTTTTTGTTATTCATTTTTTTCTCTAGTTAAAGCAAGACTTAGCTCAAATATTGAAATTGCCACTTATGGGTCCTTTCACGGAAATAGTTAAGTAGGATATTTCAATTACACAGTTTTCCTGAGGACATTCTCGCTTAGGAAAATCCTAGCTCTCTATTTTCTGGTAGAAATATCTTTGGAGGAGTGACATGCTGGCTCTCTCCCCCAATCCATGGATACACTCTCTATCAGCTTTCTAAATTAATATATTTCATATTATATATTTGATCCAATTTAGCTGTTTTAAAAAGCTCACTAAGAAATATAAATTAATAATATAATTTCAAATGGCAAATACATATATTTAACTAATCAGCATATTCTTAATGTCTACCTTCAGTTTGTACTTTTTAAATTTAAATTTTAAAAGACTTAATTTCTGGAATTGTAAAACCCATGAAGAAAAATTTAGTTTTTCTTAATCAAATTACTGTTTTCAGGAAAATAGCTTAAGTTAAAGCTGCTAAAATAGGTGGTTATAACCATCAAAGGGGGGATGTGCCTGTGTCTGTATTCTATCAACTTTATAATATTTTATTGCTTTTTACTTTCATTTTACTTTACTTGCCATTTTTATTTGCATAGAGGAAAAATACAGGATCATTAAGCATTAGAAAAAAGATGACTCCATATAAATTGCAAATAAACTGCATCTATTGATCTTTAATTGTGGCCTGTTATCGAATTAGCTTTAGAGTTCATGTCTTCTGTTTGTCCTGAGCTTGACCATTTACTCTCATCTTCACTTCTTGTTCTAGTTGCTGCCTATCATTGCTTAATTACCAGTCTGGCCTTCCCCTGGAAATCATTCATTAGCAAGCAGTGAGACAAAGTTCTACAACATTATTAGCTTTCTTATCCAAATACATAAGGTGGTTTGCCAACTGATTGGTAAAAAAGTACAGATGAAAAAATCTGTTCTTAGGAAGACCTCTTGAAAAGATCTCAAGATGAGATCATGCAGTAATTTCTAAACATGTATTAAGTGCTCATACACATAGCATAAGAAAGTGATGTCTTGATCAAGTAGATTGAATCATTGTTCCTGTCACTTAAAATTATATTTACCCTATTTCTCCAAGAACTTGCAGCTTTCTAGAGTGTTATTGAGCAAAAACATATACTAGCATATTTTGGATGTTAAAATGATTTAGGGGATATTATGAATTTTCTATACCTGAAATTTACATCTGCCTTTTCTTTTCCCTTTGTAATTTTTCTATTTATTCTATTGCAGTATAACCTGCTGAAATATGTTTCAAGATTTCTACGGCCTAAGATTGCTTTGAAGAATTTCTCAGTGTAGGAAGTCTTACTGAAACATTATTCACTGCCTTAATTCTAGGACTTCAATGCTCCATAAAGCAAAAAAGCATCCAAGGAAATACTCATTTTTTTCCAAGTCAGAAAACCTCTCTATAATAACGTCTCTTAGAAACTGTTAAACAGGCTCACTTCTGTTCTTCACCCTGCTAGGAAGATTTTTGTCACCCAAAGCTAACCCCGTTTATTCTTAAATTCTTGAATAACTAAATATACAGACAAAGAGGAAGAGGTAGTTATTTTTTTTTTTTTTTAATCTCATGAATGCTACATTAAAATTTTTCTTTAGGTTTTTTTCCTTATAGTCTTTATTAAAATGTTTTATTTCTTTCTTTCTGAGAGACAGACAGACAGACAGCGTGAGCAGGGGAGGGTCAGAGAGAGAGGGAGATACAGAATCTGAAACAAGCTCCAGGCTCTGAGCCAGCTGTCAGCACAGAGCCCAACGCGGGGCCTGAACCCATGAACTGTGAGATCATGACCTGAGCTGAAGTTGGACACTTAACCAACTGAGCCACCCAGGCACCCCACCTTTCCTTATAGTCTTAAGACTGATAAAAAATGTAAGTGACTACATAAGGCTATTCAGTTAGTTGTACATTGATGAGGAAACTAAACAAGTGGAAGACTGTGTACTAGATATGAGCTGAACAATGTGTAGAATAACATAAGAGATTTGAGGGGCACAATCTTTTTCTCTAATATGCTTGTCCTGAGGACAAATAAAAACTTTAAATCTGACAGCTGCCCATCAGACCCTCTTTTGAAGTCAGATGCTACCTTTATTCCATTCCACACTGAGTTACTTGGGACATTAAAAAAAAAATATATTGCTACCTTGCTAAATATTGATGCCTCTAACATGAAGATCACTATTATGTGGTACAATTCATTTAAAATATAAACTAAACTTTATGGACACGAAATGGCTTTTTTGAGGAAGTCTAAAACTTGAACTTTGGATAATAATAACTGATTTCTTCAGCAGTCTTTTCAAATATTCATACCTAATAATTATTTTCTTATTAGTTATGCAAATATGAGGCCTAGAGGTCTCTGACTGTGTGGTTGAACTTGTCGGGAGTTTACTATAAGAATCCTCTTCTTATTTTGAGGGGAAACCCACAAAATAAAACATTGCATTTGAGAATTTTAAATTTAAAAAAAATTTTAAAAATGTTTTATTTATTTCTGAGAGAGAGAGAGAGAGAGAGAGAGAGAGAGACAGCATGAAGAGGGGAGGGTCAGAGAGAGAAGGAGACACAGAATCTGAAGCAGGCTCCAGGCTCTGAGCTAGCTGTCAGCACAAAGTCCGATGAGGGGCTTGAACTCACGAACTGTGAGATCACGACCTGAGCTGAAGTCAGATGCTTAACTGACTGAGCCACTCAGAAGGCCCGAAAATTTTAAATTTTAAAAACTAAAAATAAAGAGAATAATATTATAGATGAAATATCTGTACTGATTTGTTAAAATGTAGTTTTGTCTTGGTTCCATCTCCTTTAAATTGTTCTGTATAAAATCAATTTAATACAAATGGTAATAAATACGTTAACATAAATTCAATCAATATACAGAAAAAGTTTTTGCTATTCATTTATTGGTTGCCTCAAGAATAATTTTTCTGGATCTCTCTCTCTCTCTAGTTCAAAGGGTGAATTAAATAGCCCTTCATATTGTCTAGTCAATCCAGTCGTTTATATTTTTAATGGAGTGGAGGTATATGATTACTAGTCTAATTATATATCAAAAATGCAAATGTATTAATTTATTTGAATATAATAGAATAAGTCTTACTAATTTACTGGTATGTGAGTAATGTCTGCCTTCATTTCTGAGCTATGTTAAATTATTTGAAAAGAAAAATTAACAAATCAAGTGACTAGTTAGAGTGTTGCTGTCTGACATAAAATGAATCCAAAAAAAAGGACAAAACAGAACAATAAAAACCCAAAACTTTAAGTATATTGCATAAATGTGAATTATATTTTCATTCATTCAAAAAATAGCAATTGTGGGTTGCCTGGGTGGCTCAGTCGGTTGAGCATCTAACTTCGGCTCAGGTCATGATCACACCAGTTCGTGGGTTCAAGCCCTGCGTCGGGCTCTGTGCTGACAACTAGTTCAGAGCCTGGAGACTGTTTCAGATTCTGTGTCTCCCTCTCTCTCTGACCCTCCCCTGCTCATGCTCTCTGTCTCTCAGAAATGAATAAAAAACCTTAAAAAATATCAATTGTGGATCTACAATGTGCCAGTACTGTTCTAGATGCTGGAAGACAGCAGTGAACAAAATAGATGAAAATCTTTGCTCTCCTGCAATTTATATTTTGTTTGCTAATTACCTCATGTTTTGGATGAACTCATCATTTGGCAGGCTCCAATGCTGGTTACAGGTGGTCTATAGACTACTTAGCATTTATAGACATCATTTTATTTCTAACAACGTAGTATTCTGGATCTCATCAGGCTTGCCATAATATAGTACGGTATTTCTTAGGTTTGGCGTATCAGTCCATCAATGAAGGGTCTCTACGAGCCCATCAAATATAGTTCTAAGGTAGAAGACTGTGAAACAAGGACATTGATAAATATTGTGGAAGCTGTACAAACTTTCACTCTGAAGATTATTAAAAATAGATAATTTTAAGTTTTTACAGTAAAGATAGAAAAGAAATTCATTATTTCTAATTATTTCTAATTTAGGCATGTTCTCCTCTGGTGGAAAAGCTCACCCCCACAAGAATCTTCTGTACTGGGGTAACTGGGTGGCTCAGTCAGTTAAGCCTCTGACTCTCGGTTTTAGTTTAGATCACAATCTCACAGTCCATTGGTTTGAGCCCTGAGTAGGTCTCCACGCTAGCAGTGTGGAGCTTGCTTGGGATTCTCTCTCTCACTCTCTCCCTTCCCCTCTCCCAATCACACCTGTGCAGGAGCATGCACTCTTTCCTTCTCTCTCTTAGAAAAAAAATTTACAAGTAAATAATTTTCTGTGGTTCTTCACAGAGTATATCATGTCTCTCTTGAAAATCATGATGGGGTGAGTCACTCTTAGTGCTGGGAGCTAGACACATTCCACAGGAACATCAGGTATATTATTGCCCAAAAAGGATTTGGACATGTGGTTGTATATATTTTTATTTTGGTCTATTCTTGAAGATGTAAATCTTTACATTTACAGTGCTAAAAACAAATCATTCAGTGTTTATGATAGTCATTGCTGTCTGCAATGCCTTTACCATAAATAGTACAGGTGAGGCCCTGTCTTCTGTCCACCATATGTGCCATACACATGACTATCCATTTTGGACTTCCTGCCTCATTGTCAGTTTTATCACATTCCCTTAGCTTTTTCAGGAAATTTTACTAACTCATATATTTTGCAGAAACCATCTCTAATATGTTACATATCGTGCATGCGTGCATCTTCATTATCCATTTTAATGGAGAAATTTAATGAGGAAACTGCATAGAAGAGAGAATGATAAAGAAGAAATTGTGTCAGCACGCCTAGGTGGCTCAGTCGGTTAAGCATCTGACTCTGGCTCAGGTCATGATTTCAAGGTTCACAAGTAAGAATCGTGCATGGGGCTCTGTACTGACAGCTCAGAGCCTGGAGTCCGCTTTGGTTTCTTTGTCTCCCTTGTCTCTGCCCCTCCCCCACTCATGCTTTGTCTCTCTCTCTCTCTCTCTCTCTCTCTCTCTCAAAAATTAACAAACATTAAAAAAAAAAAAGAAATCGTCTCAGCATCTTTTAGTGTAGAAATGAGTAGAATTATTTGGAGCAGAAATTAAATGTGATACTTTGTTTTCTTGATCCTTTAGGGTTATGATGAATTCATTATAGGGTCCAGATACGGTAAGTAAAAGAATGTTATATGATCAGAAAAACTCACACATAGGCATCCATAACTGTTCTTAATTACTACCAATCAGGAACCCAATTAAACTAAACCTAAAAATAAAGTTGTGCTAATTCCTGTGAAGACCTCTGTGCTTTTGTCAATGAGCTGATCTAAACACCTGAATCTTCAGCTGCGGTGGCTGCAGCTTCTGCAGAGCCCTCTAGTGGAGTGCATGACCTATAGCAGTTTCCTAAGCCAGAGGCTTGACAAAAAAATCTTACATGAAATCGAGTGAAGTGAGTACTGACATGTGACATCACTCCTTCATGTGTTTAGATGTGATGTACCTTCAACAGACAGACTTCCTATATGTGAACCTGACTTGTAAATTTATTGTATTCTAAAGTGAATTTTAAAAAAGGTTCACGTTTTTACTTGGGTCTCTATTTGTATGAGTGCTTCAAAAAATAACTGCTGAGTAAGCTCAAACTAAGTAATAGAAATGGCGAAATGAATACCCTTGAAATAATAAGAATACAACATGCATATTTTGAATCCTTTCATTGCCATAATTAAGAACTGTAAGAGGGTCTCTTATTTTTGTAGAAGAAAAAGTATGTCCTTAGTATACTTGTAACTAAATGTTTTAGGAGCCGTCCTTTTTACTTTGATTTAGTTTTAAAATTCAGTTCTTTGGAGCTTCAAATAAATATGTAAAATATGTATTTTTTTAATGTAAGGAAATATGTTTGAGTATATAAAAACCTAGTGTTTAAAACAGAAATAGCTTCCATTTTAATTTGGGAAATACTACATGGGTAAAGATGATTGACATTAAGATGTGGATTACCTGTCACATTTTAAATTATTTATCATTATTTAACCACTGTATTGACGTGACATAATAGGGATCACTGACCCATAGCACAGTTGAGGAGACAAATTAGAAAAGCAGGTGAGGTTATTTGGGCACTTGTGGAAACCGGAGCATCCGTGAAAAATCACAAATGTTTGACACTGTTGAATATAAGATCCCTATGACTTAATATGGATTATTTTTCTGGTTCCCAGATGAATTGACGACTACGGTTAGACAAGCACATAATCAGTTAATTTTTCTGTATTGAGTAATTCTATTTTATGTTCAGGCTTACAAGATACTTGAGAAACAAAATTGAAGCCATGTGTTCTCAAAATACTTCTATACAGAAGAGTTAATAACCCTTTATCACATTTTGCATTATACTCTGGTTGTACTTACATTTTTACTTGAGCCATAATTATAACTTATATAAATTATATTTGTATATATATACACATATATACATATATATGGCATCATTAAAAATTCCTCTTCAATTGATAAGCTGTATTTCTGTTACTTGTTTTACCGAACTACATATCAGTATATCAAGAAAATTAAAATGCTATTTTGTAATTAAAATTAATCCATTAGAAATGAAGGACATTACTTTTTCATCTTTAGATAAATGTCCTATTACTTGTAAACACAAATTCATTTTGTATTAAGTCATGGGTTTGTTTTTACAATGGTTTTCTTATGCTTGTTAAGCTTTGCAAATCCCCTCGGATAGTTGAAATTTGGCCTCAATACATATGTTGAGATATTATTATCAAACTGTAATTATCATATGTTCCACATATCTGAAGGAAAATGAAAGAGATTATTATACATTACTGTGTTGAACAGTGTCTTTTCTAGATAATGTTTGGTATTTACTTCATCATTTAAGAACTTAAAATATTGGGCAGACCGTTCACACCCTTGAAACAGTTCAGTAACAACGAAGATCAGTATATTATAAAATGCTTACAAGAGTGATTTAGATAAAAGCAAAATAAGAGTTCACAGTAATGGTGAATTAGTCCTGACCACTTACCTTCAAGAAGAGAGGGATTTCAGATACTAGAGTATAAATAACTACTTTGTGGGAGCATTAGGCTTATCTTGAAATTTGTTGGGAAATAAAGTTGAACCTATAGGGCCATGTATTCCTGTATTTTTACCATCTGACTTTTTTATATGCCCATGTTTATATTTAAGTGTATATACATATTCATTCTAACTTTCCAACCATGGTCTATGTATTCTAGAACTCTGCAATACAAAATGTTGTCGGACCTGCAGTAGACATGGCGTAGGAACTTGAGGGGATGAATAATCTCAGGTTCTCTGCTTGGTTTCCAAAATCAGAGTCTACATTTTTGCATGCTCCCCAATCTTCTGTATGTTAAAGACTGAGACATCCTGACACCCTGCTCTAGAAAACATTATTGGATAGAGCATCAATCCACTATTTCCTTCGTATGCGTGCCTGTGTAAATGTGAGTGTATATATTTATGAATGTATATATGTGTGTAAACATATTTGGCTAAGTCCATAAATGGCCTAAAAGGACGATGATATAGGTTCTGTTTCAGCCAAGTGCTCCCTTGCTTCTCCACCCCCTCAAGCCGCATGCACTCTCGCTCAGTTTTCTCAGAGCTTTGGGATGTTTTCCTTAGATTTTAAGATGAACTCTTGGCTTGTTTTGACTGTTTTTTGGCAAGAAAAATGTAAGACGAGGAAGTAATGGTAGTACTAAAGTCTGTTTTTTACTGTAGAGAAATATTTCAGAGGTAGTTTTAAAAGGGAGTGTAAGACTATGTTTTAAATAGCATTGGTGAATCCTAACAAGCAAATCACATTTGTGATCTATCTTTCTTTTTTCTCTACTTTTCTTTTGATGCTTTAGAACATCAATTGTTCTAAACGTTCATCCAATATGAAATCCTTCTAATTTACAATTAGCAGTTTTCAATTAATTCAGGCATGCTAATTTTTATATTGATTGCATAAACTTGCATGTTTAAATTTGAGATATATTAATTCAATGGATAGCAGTTAATATAGAGCAAATTAATTTGTGCAACCCAGTGTGACTCTTTTCAAGTCCAAAATTGAGTAACTGTCCCCAAAAATCACAACCCTTCAAGAAGCTTTCTTGGATTATTCTGTTCCAATCACCCTCAAACACTTAGGTAATGGAAGATTTCCCATAAAGTTCCTCATAAGTATTTTTTCTAATGTTTTCTTTGCATTCTGGCAGGAGCTTTCAGACACTTCCCTTACTGTTGCCTTTGACTGCAGGAACATAATGAAGTCAGTAATGTTTTAGTCTTTCTCTAACTGTAAAATGATAAGCTCTGAAGGATTTTGCAGCTCTAAGTGTGATTTTTTGGGGTGGGGATTCCCAGTCCTTTGGTCTTCCCATTAACTGGAAAAATCTTATTGTCATTGCTGTTCATTCTCCCCTTTCCTGAAATTTTCATCTGTCTTGCCATCTCCAACTAATTCTTTCTTTACCTTTCTTTTATAACATTTACTCCTAGTCAATTAATTCTGATAATTATATACCCTCTGTCTGCCTTTTGAATATTTTATTTGACAGAATTGATTCTTCCCTGCTGTTTACGACCTTTCTGGACAATTTTATCTATTCCAGCAGATGAAGCTACTACCAATTCACTAATGATTGTTTAACTTGCAGTGTCTAACCTGCCTTCCCTTCTGGACTTCTTATTTTCTATTTAACTCCTGGCTTGCATACCTATCCTTGCATCTCACCATGTTCTAAACAGAAGATGTTATTTTCCCACCTTTTCCTCATATTCCATATTTGATTCACTAAATTCATCGTCATTTAATTGTATCACTAGTCAGCTAAGCACATAAGAGAGCTATCTTACAAGCCTCTACCATTTTTTTTTAAACATTTTTTAAGCAAAATGTTTAGTTAATTAATTTGAGAGACAGAGAGAGTGTGAGTGAGAAAAGGGCAGAGACAGGGAGGGAGAGAGAGTCCTGAGAAGGCTCTGTGTTGTCAGCACAGAGCACAAGGGATGTGGGGCTGGAACTCAGAAATGGTGAGATCATGACCTGAGCTAAATCAAGAGTGGGGCACGTAACCACCTGAGCCACCCAGGTACCCCAAGCCCGTCTCATTTTTTAATACTTTAATTTCCCTTTGCTTTTTCCTTTTCTAGGCATGCCTTCTCCTCTAAGCTTACCTTCTTGAAAGAGTAGTACATTTACTATTTCTGCTTCCTCTCTTTCCATGTACTCATTTAGCTCAATCTACGTGCAGCTCAATTACTCTTCCAGAACTGCTACCATCTAAGTCATCAAAACCTTCAGCTGTCAAATCCAACTGTTATTCTTCAGTAAATATCTCACTGAATATGTTTCTTGCATGCACTGTTGACCATGAATTCTTTGTGAAACCCTTAAAAAAGTTTTAATAATATGTTAATCTCTTCCAGTTCTTTGTTCTCTCTATTTCTGCCTTTTAAATATTGGTAAATGCTAGGGTTTCATCCTTGGCCAACTGATCTTTCTGTCAACACTTTGCTTATATGGAGGAAACTACTTATTCTTTTAAAAAATAGTAATTATTTGCAAAGGAAATTATTCCCAAAGGATCAACACCAGTGAAGGTCTCTGTCTCCTACTTTTTCATCTCTTCCTGGTTTTCCTGAGAGCCATCATATAGATACACCTAAAATAGAAACTGCTGTATCCATGCCCATCTTCTTTGCTTGTGCGTTGCTGACTCCTCTTCACTCAAACCAGAGATTGAGAGGGCTCCCAGATGCTTCCACTCTCCACATTTCTCATGATCAATCAATTATGAAGTTCTGTCAATTTCCCATACTTATGTTTGTGTGCCTGCTCAGGATCATACCTTCTAGAACTCTCTTCTAGATAAAGATAAAAAGAAAAAAATGTATGAAACGCTTTTAATATGTCAACCACTAGGCTTAGACTTTCTCTGTATCATCCTAAAGATTATCTAATCCTTACACCAGCCCTATCAGATAGGATCCGTTGTGATTAGAGTTTTACTAAGGGTAACAGAGCAAGGAAGGTCACCTAGGGTTAGTCTGTTTTAAGAGCCCAACTGCTATCTCCACATGATATTGGCTATGCTATTCCAAAGGGATCTTACTTAGTATCTTGGCTTTTAATTAGTGTTTTTGGTTCCATGCTACCCTCCTGACTTAAGTATGTCAAAATGATTTTTTTTAATGCAAATTGAATAGGTTTCTACATCACCTTCAAGTCCAAGCTCCTTAGAAGAGTTCACAAAATTCTTTATAACCTTCCTCTTTCCTATTCTTCCTGTCTTCTCTCTTCCATACCCCCTCAACCCACTTCAAAATCTATATTCCAGTAATAGAAGTATGGGTCATTTCCTTCAAAAAACATGCTTTTAATGCTTATTCTCTCTTCTCAGGACTCTTCTCTTTAAGACAAATCTTTCCTTGTGTCATTCAATTACTATTTACTCCAGGGGAGTATTCAGTATTCTTTAACCCCTAATTTGAATTATCCTCCACCCCGACCCCGTACTGCTAAAATATTCTACCTCTACCTAACAGTTGCCATCATGTGATTCTAAATCATTTTAAAGGGCAGGGACAAGTTCTTTTTCATGTTTTTATCTTCAGTGTCTAGTACAAGATCAAATATGTGGTAGATACTCACATTTTGTTGAACTGAAATACTAGGTGAACTAAATATTGTTGATATCTGTCATCTCTCTCTTCCTCAAACCCCAAATCCATATCTTCTTTGGGGAATAGTGTTTGTTTTACCTCAAACATGTATCTTAATTTCATCTTGTATTTTCCTTCTTTTTGTTGATAGATTGTATCAGTTCCATATTACTTGAGTTTTACTTTTATTATCATGTTTTTAAGAGAGACAGAGAAAGAGAGAGAGAGAGAGAGAGAGAGAGAGAGAGAAAGAGAATGAATCCAAAGCCGACTCTGTGTTGACAGCAGAGAGCCCGATGTGGGGCTCAAACTCACAAAGTACAAGATGATGACTGGAGCTGAAGTCAGAGGCTCAACCAACTGAGCCACCCAGGCGCCCCTGGTTTTACTTTAAAATTGCCTCAAATCTCGCCATTTGGACTCTGATTTTCCCTCTTTCACCTTCAGCGGTGGTTCTCAAATGCCAGGATCACCACAAGGATCTGAAGAGCTTGTCAAGTTGTCATTCCTGGGCCCCAACCTCAGAGGTTCGGTTCAGTAAGTCTGTGGTGGGTAGAAGGGATATGCACTTATATTTTTATTTTATTTTAAATTCTTTTATGTTTATTTAGTTTTGAGAGAGAGAGAGAGAGAGAGAGAGAGAGAGAGAGACTGCGTGCAGGGGAGGGGCAGAGAGAGGGAGACACAGAATCCAAGCAGGCTTCCTGCTCTGAGCTGTCAGCACAGAGCCCGGCATGGGGCTTGAAGTCATGAACCATGAGATCATGACCTGAGTTGAAGTTGGACGCCTGGGAGAGCCACCCAGGCACTCCAGGATATGCACTTTTAATAACTATTACAGACATTTCCATAGCAGGTGGTCCTTATACCACAGGTGGAGACACTCTGCTCTGTGCTATCTGTAAAATTTCTTCCTGAAACCCAGATAGGATCAAGTTATTACTTGCTGAAATGCTTTTTGGTATCTCCCCTTTGTCTGGAAGATATTGTAAAATCATTGACATGTAGCACTGAAAATTCTACAGTTTCTAGTCTGTCTTTTGGAGAACATCTCCCAGCCCTCTGTACCCACACTCTACTTCCGTGTATCCTAACTCTTTTTGTATCGTACATACTCTATGTTCCATGTTCTCTATGTGCATTCTCTTGCCCTTACTTGGAAACTACTATGGTTTGTTTATATTACATCTGCCTGTCTGCACTGCCTTCCGAACCACTGTCCCAACTAGTGAGCTCCTAGCCCCCCCCCCCCCCATGAGCTCTACCTCAATTATTACTTTCTCCATGAGGGCTTCCTTGAAATACCTGCCTTATCCTTTGCCCTTTACTCTTACTTTGGCCAAATTTAATGTTCCCTCTATTTGCTGATGACACTCTTTTATACACCTATCTAGAATGCCACTCAGATTGTGGAAACTCTTTATTGTTTGATGTCTCTTGGCTTAGAAAGTCTATAATTTAGAGATCTTATATTATTTATATTATATTCGTGCAATTACATTATAATTGCTTTTTACACATTTTCCCACTATTGTAGTTTCCCTCAAACATGAATGCCTCTTTCCAGTTAATTGTGAAGAGAGAAGCAGTGTGAGGGGAAGCCAATGTGTGTGGATGTTTGCACATTGGCTGTTTTTCCAAAATGTTTATAAATTGTCATTCCAAATAAGTCTTTATTTTCTTTCAAGTTTCAGGAAAACTTTATCTAGCCTTAGAACAATAGAACAGTGCCTTATGGAAAGACGAAAGTTGTGTTGCAACTTCTTAAAAAAAATGCCAGAGTTACCATTATCTGAGTCTTCTGTTCAGTATCTGTCAGTATTTTCAGTTCTGACAGACTTGGCACTTGAAGAGGGTTCTACAGCCTCCGGTGACATAATGTGGGAAGAAGTTAGAGATACAAAGTAACAAGGCACACATAGAAAGTGCGCAGGGCCACTCTTCTCTCACTTCCTCTACCCACCTCCCAACCCCCCATCCCAGCCAGCAAGCTCTTTTCAGAGGCCCTTAATTTCAATTCATGTGAAAATGGGGTTCTCTCATTAAAAACACAGCATTTGTGAAATGATATGTTATTGGCAAGGCTTTTTCAGACCCTTATTTAGATTTAGATTCCCCAATTTTGGGCTCAAAAATTCATCACTGATCTTAAAGTTGTCAACCTATCTTTACTTTCTGGAATTGTGCAAGGAATGGAAGTCTTGTGTTCTTTCTGGAATAGCAAAAGATAGATGAGAAGGAGGATATTTGAGTAATCATTTTCTGGGGGATGTTTTAAAGATAAGTGAAGAGAGTTCTCCAAACATAAATCACAAAATTATTCAGCTGAAATCAGTTGCAATTATATTGCCCAGCGCGGGAAACCGGGGTGTAAAGTGAGAAAGTGCAAGGACACTGTGATTTAGCCATTGGATTTGGAATGTAAAATCCAGCTATTATCAGATTGGACGTGGCTGAAAAGCTGAATGGGGGGCTGTGAAGTATGCCATGTTTATCTCACAGATCCCAGAGATCCTAACGTAGATGGTGAGGGAGGCATGTAGTGATGTGTTGCCAAGGATTTCAGGTTTGAATTGTTTAACTCTTATTTACACCCACAGCACAGAAAGAATGAATGCTGACCAGCAGCTACTCTTAGGGCTGGGTTTGCTCACTTCCTTAGCGTGGTGAAGGTTACGCCCCAGTTTGGAAAACTAAAGTACACCAAATGCATACTGAAATCCCTGTGCCAAATCTATTGAAAGCCTTGATACCATTTGGTGTAGCTCTGAAAAGACTTTCTGATATGAGGTGTGTGTAAATGTCCTTCTGCACCACAAAGGACTCATATAACAGTTAATGATTACATTGAACATAGTAAAGGAATAATTTTAATTTTCCTTTGAAATACACAATCTTTTTTATTTTATTTTTTAATGAAAGGTTCCTGTTCTTTTAATGCAAACATCTTCTGACATTTCAGTTTCTTTTTCACTCACACGGCCATATGACACTCCTATCAGAGTTTCTGGTTTCTTCAGGGAATTAACCTACAGAGCATGTACAGCAAACAATAAAATAGCTGCTTTTCAATGAAAATAAAGAGCGGGTGTTTTTCCCTCCCTTCCACTGCTTTTGGCCACTGCCCCATCACAACCTCTGGATTTCCTGCCTATTGGCGGCACCCCCCAGCCCCACCCCAACTCCCCTGTTCTGTGCTTCAGACCAGTTTGCCAGCCTCCGCGTGTGGTTCCTTCCCATACAGCGCTCACTTACGGCGGCACTAGGACCCAGGGAAGTCCCCGAGCGAGGTTCGAGGAAAGGCAGCCAGACTCCTCCTTATCTCCAGTGTCAAACTTGACATCAGCCTGCGAGCGGAGCATGGTAACTTCTCCAGCAATCAGAGCGCTCCCCCTCACATCAGTGGCATGCTTCATGGAGATATGCTCCTCTCACTGCCCTCTGCACCAGCAACATGGATTGTCACCTCTCCATCCTCCTCCTTCTCAGCTGCTCCGCTCTCAACTGCTTTGGGGAACTGATTCTCCAACCTTCCAATGAAGGTAAGCCAGGTATAGCAAACTGCCCTGCCCCGCAGGGCTAACGCTCTTCAAAGCACGTTCTCACTGAAACCTTTTCAGGTCTTTAAGGTGCCCCAGAATAAAGCAGTTTGCTCTGAGAGTAAACTAAAGATGTGCTTTTATTTTCCAGTGTCTTCTAAAAGACTTTAAGAAAGAATTTTGGATTGCCTAAACCTGAAATGTGTTTTTAATCTGATACCAATTCAAGCAATTACCTTGTTTGCCAGTTTTAAGCAGAAAGAAAGAAAGAAATATCCTCCAGTTTTACAACCCACGATGTTAATTGCCAAATAGCCATGGCAGTGTTTTATTTTCTAATTATGGCCATGTAGTACTCTGAGAAGTTTAAAAGAAAATCCAACCCTCCTCGCTAGATTCTTTAGTATGTTCAAAGGTAATGACAGGTTGTTCCTACTTAGGATCATGGCATTTATGAATGGACTGAAGGGAAATCAGAGTTTGTTGAAGCTGATGTGTGTGTGTGTGTGTGTGTGTGTGTGTTTATATTGCAACTGCTGTATTGAAGTGATGTGTATCCCGCCAGGCGATGGTTTGCTCTATGGTACAGGTTCTAATGAGCAGCATATGCCACATTAACATAAGTAATATTTGCAGGAATTACAATAAGCTTAGGTTGGATTCTCTTTGTTTAGGGTTTATATACGAATAAGGGAATGTCCTTGATGAACAGTGAAAAGCTCTTGGGTAGGTATAGTAAGTAACTGAATAGAAAATTAGAGAAAGAATGTCCATATGCAGCAAATGGCATTTCCTGATGTTGGGTTATTTATTTTCCTCCTAATGGGCATTCATCCCTTTTCAATGGACTAAAGTGCAAATGTAATACTGAGGACACTAATGTTTCCTATAAGATTGTGTATTTGATAGATACATTGTTTTTTTTTCATGTATACCTTTTGTGATCTATTTCTAATGATTTGTAAATACTATCACTGACTCTTAAGACAAAGTTCTCTAAATAATTGATTGCTTTAAAGCAACACTTACAACTTTGATTTCCTCTTAATCATTCTGAACTTATAACAATAACATTTAGCAACTTGTTTTGCAAGTTAGTAATCCTGAGCAATTGATGTGAAATGCTTCATGATATATTATGCCACTAAAAATATATTGGCAAGCCAACGCTGTTGTATATTGTATGCATTATTTTAAAAAGACAAGGAAATACTCAAAATGTTTAGAAACTTTTAATTGAATCTAAACACTGCCTCTCATATTTAGTGGCCTACTTTCACTGCTAATAGAGCAGTTTAATTTTGTTCTTTCCTTGGTGACTGTCTTTATCAATTTAGTAGATTTCATTAAATGTTTCTGTGTCATTTTATAACTGGGCAAGTGAAAATTCTAAAATATAAGGATCAAGAAAATCATCTGATACCCTAGAAGTGACTTTTTTTAAACAAATCAAATTAAAATCTTTATTGGAAAGTAACGGTCAATCATTTTTCATTGAGTGAAAGGCAAAAGTAATCGTTGGTATAATGAGTAACATATTAGTAGGTTAAAATTAGTGTTTGTATAATCTCCTCAATTTTTGGAAGATATTAAAGAATTGACAATAACTAGGAGTATAGTAATATTATTCCCGTATTGCTATGATAATTGTATTTCTCCAGATGGAATATTTATAAACTATTTAGATAATGGATTTTACTGAATTAATAATGCACAGGGATAGAGCTGAGAGTTAGTAGTTTTGTGGAAAACATTCAACATTGCAATTTCAGTAAATTGCAAGATGAAAAAAAGACCCTTTAAACTTATTCATGCTTATATAAAATTAATGAATATTAATTTGATGACACAGGAATCATCAAATGTAAATTACCTTTAAGCCACACCTTATGTATGTTTCAATAGATAATGTATATATTATTATGCTGGCAGGGATGTATATAGAAAGGGAAATAGATGCAGAAAACTGACACAATTACGTGTGATTTGTTTGGATAAAAGTTTATCCATTGTTCATGGGTTTATTCTTTCCAGATCATGTCCTATGGATAGTGTCTCCTTTCCCTCCTGAGGTCATGAAGGGAAGCTTTGAAACAAAATTTGAAATGAATGATTTAACTTGAGAAATATTTGAGTGAAGTTTTAAATATTAATGTAATAGCTTAGGTCTTAATAGTTGAGCTGAATAACATGAAAAGTGAAAAACCCAGGTTATGTGCCAAGATTCCCATGCAATTCTTCTAACAATGTCATTGTAATAGAAAGTCATGCTTCTGAAAATTCATATATCATAATAGTGATAAAATGAATCTCACTAATATAGCTTTCTGATACAAATTTTGAGAATTGAGATATAAGATACTAAGTTGCATTTAAAATACTATGCTAAAAAGTATGTTTACTGTACTTTTACTAGAAATTTACTAGTAAAATTTACTATAATTTATTTCACAATCTATTATGAAGTTTGGCATGATAGAATTAAAAGGGATCAAACACAAGCCATTGAGGTAATTGCTTGCCCTTGTGTGATTTTTTTTTAATTTTGAGATTTGATTATCAAATATCAATATTAAAATGCCATGGGCCTATGATAAAATTAAAAAAAAACTAGGAAAAGTTTAATCAGAACTTGCCTTTTATTAATCCAGTTACAAATAACTTTCTAATATGCTTTCAAGGAAATGATTCCAGGTGATACTTTCTATCACTGGCCTTCTCAATGATAATAGATTATTCATAATTTCCATGATCACTTTAACAATTGGCCTATATACTTAAACAGAAACTTTATTAAAGCTGCATAGAACTTTACTAAAATCTTATCAGGTCTCTGTTTACATGACATACCATAGAAGGCTTCCAATGGGAAATCAACTACTCCTGGCAAAATTGGGTTGCTATACTATGTATTATTTTTAATGTTCATATGTTTGCTCCCTATTCTAATCCCAAATGGATGATAATAATGGTAAATAAAATAACTTTGGAAAGAGCTTAAAACTTGATATAAAATGAAGTATTAATCTCTTTGGCATTGGATAAAGTACTCTCTTTAAATAGTTTTCTACATTTGAAGGAGTCTGAGGCAGAATGAACTGCTTATTCATCAGTACATAATGCATTAAATCATTTTTCTATCCAAAAGCATTTATAAATTAGATTAATGTTTACCCACAGAGCTCTGTACACTGGAAATCAGAGTTTTCAAAGTAAGAGTGGATAAAATTAAATCTGCATATTTATATACTACTTATTTTGGGAGACTTTTATTGGAGTGTCTGGGACACTGTATCTATGAAATGTGTTTCACTGAACGTAAATCTCCCAAGTCCTAGAGGCGACTATGTAATTGTTTGAAGCTTAAAATTAAAATTTGCAAATGAACACCATAGGCGTCCTTTTGAATATTAAGCAAATGTTGGGGACAAGGACTTAAATAATGGGTTATTATTACCTTTTTAAAAATTACTATAAATTGGCATCACTTTTCATGCCAATTTAACACTTAAACAATAATACGTTGTGACTGAAATATTTATAGAGAGTTAAGCTGTCATATCTTTATAGGGTTTTTTTTTTGAACAGAGTTTACATTTGCTTTTAATAGCATTTCATCACACTAGACTAAATAATTGAATGCATTATACATTTTTGTAATTTAATAGCTCCCCTAATAGCTCACCCCACCCCCCAGCCCCCAACAGTTATAACTATGCTATTTGCCTGGAGGTAGGAGAAACCTTAATTTCACTATTTTATAACCCACAACAGTTAACACTTGACCTAGGTCATTAACAGGATTATCAGCAAATTTGTTTAAGCTTTTACTGACAACCTGAATTGCTACGATAATATTTTGATTGTGCCGGAAAGAAACTTCTTGTAACCTCTCAAAATCTATCATGAAATTAATTCATTCGGAATCTTTATCTTCCCAAAGACTAATATTGATAATAATAATCCAAGTGGGAAAAATGTCCACTTCAATATCCCATTCTCCTCACTCTTATGTTTCATACATCACACCATTCTAAACCTTGTCATAAATGGGCAATTAAAACTTATTTTAAATAATACATATCCTGGCAATAACAATGGATTTATAAATACAAACCAGCTATCAAATTTTCAGTTTTACACTTTTTTATTATTGGTACTCTAGTTGATATTGCTTTTCTGCCTGTTTTAAGATTTAAGGTCAATTGGATATATTTATAATTAAGAAACAACTGGAACTATAAAAGGGAAACTACATACATAAAACACCATTGCCACGTGTTACATCATGGTTACATTTATATAAAGTTATATAACCCTAGCAATTGGGAGCAAAAATGATAAGCCCTGAAAATTAATATAAAAAATTTAAACAGAATGTTGTACACAATCGACACTTAAAGGCATTTTTTAAAACATCATTTAGTGAGTTTGGGAAGTTTCATGTGAATTTTTTAAACTAACTGTATATGGTTATGGTTTGTGCCTTGCTCATGTAAACAATGACTTGTTAAGAGTCACCTTGACTCTTACGAAACTTATTATCTTTAAAGAAAAGGTTTGGTAAATTTCTTCATCTCATTTATATTATCCACATGTTAATATTCAAATTTCGACGTGTTCTTTACCACCCTCACTTCTAATAGCTTCTCACAATAACTTTTTTTACAAAGATCCCTAAATGTTAAAATTGTTTCTGAAACTTTGGAATTTTTCTGAAATAAAATATATGCAATTTTAAATATCAAATAATCAGTTACATATGCAAAGAATTTTTAAAGGCAAAACATATTTCCACAGTGTATTTGATTTACTAACTTCAGCACAAATGGAAAGAGCAAGGACTGTTCTTGAGAGTTACTTTTTCCAAGTCATAAAATCCAAGGAAATATAATAAAACTTTCTACAAATCATCAAAACTCGATAAGTTTTTACATTTACTTACTAAGAAATCTATGATGTGGATTACCTTTGATTTTAGTCATTTCCAAAGATTTTGTTTGGCATAAATACTAGATGTGAGGGGAAATATGTGTATCTTGGAAGAGCACTAAGTTTTACAAATCATTTTCTGTCAAGATCCTCCACTTTATTTTCTAATATACACACTCTTCCTTTACAACATTTAATAAACCTGTTCTTTTAATTCCTGCTTGATAAAAGATTTAGAAAAAACAGATGCAGGTGTCCCCTTTTGGGTTGTTTGCAGAGATCTGGATTTTATCACCAGGGAGGGTCAATGCAAGGCTTTTACAAAGTGGACAAGTAGCTTTCCACACATTGTTCAAATAAAAGAACGACTGGTGGTGTGAAACATTCATTATGTTATTCATGCAGGTATACCAAAAAGCAGGGCTTGAAATTTACTTCTCAAAAATTTGGAAACCTCAGATAGTTCTCTCCTAATGACTGTAGAAATAAAAGTAATGTTGGGACTTTTGAAAAATTCAAAGGATTCCAAGCCACAAATCAAACTGGGAAGATACTCCTGGCGGGAATCAGGATGTGGGACCATGTGCTCCCCTTAATTTTACTCTTTGAGTCTGTTACAAGCTGGCTAGTATCAGGTAGTTCTTGAAATCCGGCAGGAGGTTTTCTCTTGGAAAAAGTCTGAAAGTCAGCAAGGATTATTTTGCCTTCTACCAGCTTTCCATGAAATAAAAAGTGTGGTGGATTACAAAGGGGAAAAAAAAAGTCTTTGCAAGCGAAAAGAAAATAAAAATTTGATTAGAAAGATGGAGAGGTAGAGACGTGCACAGGTTCTGAAACCAATGTTGATATATAAATATTTTGCTTAAAAAGAAAATATTTATCACTTAAAACATCTGGCTAATCAATTTTTATTAAAACCCTAAAAACCTGCACCCTGAAAAAGGGAGGCTGGCGGTGGCAGTGGCGGGAGGTTGCCTTGTTTGTTTCTCCTCTAAAGTTTATACAACTTTTGATTTTCCCCAGAAGAAACTACTTTATCCAGGAAAGTTTTAAGACTGTATGCCAAAGAATTCTTCCCCCTTTGGATGCCTGGGCAAATGCATGTGGAGGGTGGATGGAATCAAAACCAGTTCAACAAATAAAGCCTCCAACTTGGAGCGATGTTATTAAACTGGAAGCCCTGAGTGTGCAGCCCCCTCCCTTCCTTCATTTTCTAAACCACGTCCTGCTGTTCCAGTCAAAGCAAAGGGTGAAAATCCACATAATCCAAACCAACATGGTGAAGTCAGAATAATAGGCGAGGAAGGAGGGGGGAAACAAGTGGCAGCACTGTACAAACAAACTGTTGTGAATAATCTTAGCCATGGACTGGGGTGGCCACAGGAGGGGAGGCCGGCGTTTCTTTTCCTTCGCATTACACCTCCTGCATTTGATACTACAATACTCATTACATTTCAGAAGTGTGCTCTGAGAAATTTTTAAGGGGCTTGGGGGGGGGGGGCGAGTAGCGACAGCAGTGTGACAACTGGGAGAAGAGCAAGCGCTCCTCGCTGCCGCCACACCCACCGCCAGGGCAACTAAACCACAAACTATGTGCCTGCGGGACCAGGCTCAGGGGTGCGGAGGGAAAACGAGGGCTCCGACAGTTTATTACTTTTTCTCTCTGCACGGACTTCAAATCATAAAAACTCAACTCTGGGTCTGCGTCCCCCCAGCCCCAGCCCGCTGGAGGGGGGTGTTGGGGGGCGCTGGCTCTTTGTGCGCGAGCGTCTGGGCTCCCGGCGGCCGCAGCGCGCTTCCCGAACGCGGCGACGCGGCGCGGACCCCCGCGGGCGGCCGGCGGCGGGCGCACGCCGAGCCCGGAGGCCGCGGACTTCCGCCGGGCGGCGGGGCCGCGCGCGCTCGGCCCGGGGAGGGCGGACGCGAGCGGCGCCTGGGCGCCGAGTTACGCGAAAGGAGCGCGGGCAGGAGACCCGGAGGGCGAGAGGTAAACGTGCGCCCTCTGCCTGCTGCCGCGGAGCTGCTGGCGCTCGCAGAGGCGGCGACCTCCTCACCGCCCGGATTCTCCTCACCTGGGGCTCGCGCCGCCCAGAGAGCGCGGGCGCCCGGCACCGGCCAGGTACGTCCAGACTGGCACCGGACGCTTTGACCGGAGACCTGCGTCCCCCGCCCTTCGCTGCCAGCCAGCCTTTTCAGTTTGGCGTCCGGAAGTGGCGCCGTCTCCTCCCCTTACAAGTTCAGGGACCCACCAGGTGGCAGGTGGGGGAGGGGGCACAGTTCTGCCGCCTTCTAGACCCAACTCCCGGCGGTGTAGGGGGAGCTCCGGGTACCCACCTGCTGCTCTGTTTGGGACGCACGGGAGCGCCTGAGACGTCCAGTTGTCCTGCTTGCTGTTGTCTGACCTGACCTCTTGGCTATTTGTTGGTCTTCCGGACGATCTTTCCTTCAGTTCCTCAGTCGCTAAAACTAAAATAGGGAATCTTTTTTTTTTTTTTTCTTACCCCAGGTGTGTTTTATAGCCACTTACTAATGCCACCTGTTACGGTCCTCGTGAGAGCAGTCAGGAGACATGTTCCATAAACTTCCCCGTGCATAATCCGAAGTTGTCTGTTTTCTCCTACCGCCTCATACTTGATTGGCACCATTTTCTTAAAACAGGATTTTCCCTCTTCCGATTTTAAGTGTAAAACTGGAATGGGCCAGAGAGGGTTTCTGGGAGCGCTGCTCTCGAGGTAGGTTAGTAGGATGATGCTCACGTTTCTGTGGTCGTGTTGGAACTTTAGTATTTTTCATAAACGTCAGAATTGTTGAATCCATGGAATTCTGAAACTAAATGTGGCCTCAGTGCCATGCCCGACATTGCAGTAATTGTAAAGGGTTGCGCTGGATAGAAAGAATTTTCCCTAACATTATCATTGACTATTTGCTGGACCTCATTTAATTGTTAAGACAGCCCTAAAATAGGTATTATGACATCTTCTATTGTTACAATTGAGGATCCTGAGTAATGGAATCGTAATCACATAGGAACTGAGCCAGGCCCGCTCTTGTCTTTGTCTTTTGATTTTAATCTCATATGTTTCCTCATGTACACAAATGCCTAGGAATTAGGGAGGCATCCTTCCATTCAAGAAAAGCACAAGCTTTTCAATCGTAATCCTTAGTGACTAGCTAATTTGTCCTGTGACTTTGCAAGAATAATTTAGAAATGCCCAGAGTAAGGGAGTGAAAAATTGTGCTTCGAAGTACTTTCGAAAAAGTACTTCAGAGAGTACTTAGAAACTGCAGAGTTTTTACACTCAGAAGTTATGATTCTCTGCATGGGTGGGGGACACACCAAGAAAATAATTTAAAGAAAATTGGATGTGGACAGAAGACTAGGAAAAAATGTCTGTGTTGCCTTTTTTTTTTTTTTTTTTCACACATTCTTTCCTTCCTGAGTCTCAAACAATCCTTTCTTCTCGTTGGAAAGATTTTGTCAGGAAATCCATACACACATTGTAAGGCAATTGCCGCTATAATGTGAATGTTATTATTTAGAGTTTTATATAATAAAAACAGTGTGAATTACCTATTGAAATTGTCACAGACGTCAGTAATGGGGGAGATAGAAAGTGATCTAAAAAGTAGACTTTATTCCCTGAGGAAACTTTTCCCTATTTGAAAGATAATTTATAAATTAATTAGGATTAGAAAATAAATTGTGATTTATCTCCATTTTCATAAAAACACTTGTACTCTATTTAAGTGGAGGCACTGAGAAAAGGCAGCTAAAACGGGGTTTTGAAAGGTAGCAAATTAAGTTGGGGGCAATTATATTTTTCATGTGGGTACTTCAGCACATATGTTTTGCATTAATTGCTGCAATAAATTCTGTTAACCTGGCTAAGAGCAAAAACGGCATATTGATGATATCAGTCTTCCAAATCAGAAAGCTGATTTTAGTATCTTGCTTTCTTCACTGAGGTGTACCAAATAAATAAATAATTCTACTGTGTCATCTTTTATTTTTTCAGTGAATGATTCAACCATTCAAGCTATTGGCACATTTTGCCATAAGCAAAAGTGAGGGCTTAGCAATGAACTTTTTCTTCTTGCTTATATAGAATTTGAGTCCATAACTACTTTCCCTATTTTTCAATCATTTTATTTACATTTGAGTTGTGGAACTCTCTCAATCAAGAAAATGTAAACTTGACTTTATAGTCACCAAACTGAGTTGCCTCTTGTTTTCATTAAAAGACAAAGTTTTAAAAGGTGTAGGAGCAAAGGGATAAGCCTGAGTTAATGTCATTGCTGATTAATCAATATCAAAATGGTTTCACCTTGAATTTCCTTTTTAAAGTTTATTTTGAGAGAGTGAGAGAGATCACATGCACAACTGGGGGAGGGGCAGAGAGAGGAAGAGGGACAGAGAGAGAATCCCAAACAGGCTCCACACAGGCAATATAGAGCAGGATACAGGGCTAGACCCATGAACTGGGAGATCATGACCTGAGCCAAAGTCAGACGCTTAACTGACTGAGCCACCCGGGTACGCCTCATCTTGAATTTTCTGTATGTTCATAAAGGTGAGGTTAATTTATCTTCTTTGACATAATAGTAAGAGAAAGATAAATGAATAAATTCTATAGGTCCAGTAAAAAGTAATACCTGCCCTTCACCCGCACCCCTCCCTCCTTTGACAAAAATATAAGGCTTTTTTAAAGTGACCTTGAGGGTGTTATGCTTAGCGAAATAAGGCAGAGAAGAACAAATATCATTTGTTTGCATGTATAGGAGGATTAGGAGGAACTTAACTGAGGACCATGGGGGAGGAGAAGGGGGGAAATGGTGGGGGAAAGGGAGAGAGACAAACCATGAGAGACTCTTGAATGCTGAGAACAAATGAAGGACTGATGGATGTGGGAGGGAGGGGGGATGGGCATGGAGGAGGGCACTTCTGGGGATGAGCACTGGGTGTTATATGGAAACCAACTTGACAATAAACTATTTGTAAAAAAAAAATAAAAAAATAAAGTGAACTTTTTGCCAGTGATAAAGTTGGTTGGTTTCCCATTGGTATGAAATTTAGACGTTCTCTATCTACGTTAGGGTGACTAAGGACAACAGGGAGCAGCTTGTTAGTAGTTACCATATATCTATTTCCTGCTTTTAAAGTGTAATTTAGCAATTGATACAAATCTGCAGGTTTTTGAAAGATATATTTATTTCTTGCATATAATGGTAGTCTTCACAGTAAGGAGAAGTTAGACTGGGAAGCCGCTTGGCAACAGTCTGTGTGGGCCTGTTGGTCGGTCTGTCAGTGTCACCAATAGTATAATCTGTGTACCAAACAGAACTATCCCCACACTGTGGGGATCTTATGAACGATCTTATGAACGAAAATATACCTTTTAGATTCAAGATGGTATAAAATACTGTTTCTCTAAATTACAAATTGGTGATGAGGAAAAATAAAAACAATCATGTTTAATTTATTTATCACTATCTAATTTTGTAAACTTCCCTAACTAATCTACCTGTAATATTCAAAGATGGTTTTATAAAGCTAGAGCTATGTCCAAATTGTGATTTTTCCCTTTCAAAAGGGAAAAGCCAAAGCTATTTCTGGTTGGTTTTGCATTTTAACTGAATGTAAAGAACTGGCATAATCACAGAAATTATAAATAAAATTGAATTGGGTTGTTATTTCTTTTATTAGATATATAAACGGCATCAAATATAGCTGTTCCCAAATATTGAAAATGTTTTTAAAGAAGCAGAGTAAAAGGAAATAGTATTTTTCTGTTGGTTTACTATCTGGTTTATCACACCTAAGTTAAGACTTGCGTACATTAGATAACTCAAAAAAGACAAACTCAGATTTTATTATGGTGTTCTTGACATTTCGGATCTGAAATTTTAATGCATTCATAGTCTTTGTTTTTGAAAAACAAACACTTCAATGGGGTACCTGGGTGGCTTAGTCGGTTAAGCGTCCGGCTTTCGCTTAGGTCATGATCTCGCGGTTCGTGGGTTCACGCCCCACGTGGGGCTCTGTGCTGACTGCCAGCTCAGAGCCTGGAGCCTATTTCAGAGTCTGTATCTCCCTCTCTCTCTACCCGTCCCCTGCTCACACTGTCTCTCTCTCTCTGTCTCCTAGAAATAAAAATAAAATAAAATAAAAGTTAAAAAAAAAAAGAAAAACAAACACTTCAAGATATAAATAAGGGTCTCTGTAAAGGCTCACAAAGGATCCAATGAGGGGACCCCATGCTTATCAGTTTAATTCAGAACTTTCTATCTTAGAAGCATGGCGTCAAAGGAAAACATCAAAGTATTAGTGCTGGTGACAGAAAACTTTTAATGTATCACTGCAAAAGAAGGAAGAATTCAGAAAACCCCCAGTGTGATTTTTCTTGGTAGTGTAGTCAATATGAATAGTATAAAAATCTTCTATTTTGATATGCAATCATGTTTGTTTCCATGTTCTCACACATAGGAATACACATGTAGTCATACACAATTTCCACTGAGCTTAAATATACGCTTACTAAGAATAGCTATTTCTGACTGTTCAGTGCTTTCAAACCTGGTTTTATTTATATATATATACTTATTATGCAAATTATTTTTAAAGTTTTCTAGATACATGCAATAAAAAAATTGGGATTATAATCATGCTACCACATGACATTAGACAAATCATTTATTCTCCTCTTCCTTGTTTTTAACTTATTATTAACTTTATCTGTAGACATTAGTCATGATGTATGACATGAAGTCCAGATGTGGTTGTCCCCCAGAATATGATGAAGCTAAAGCTATACCCTGAGTCCACTTTTCCAGAAATTTAAACCAATTTATTCCACAGTCGATTTCTTTTGAAATAAAAAAAAATGTTTTGCGAGATAAAGATGTCCAGAGAATGTTTTTAAATTGAAATTAAATTTCATCACCACAATTTTTGTTCTCTATGGTAAAATTTTGAATTCTTCTATTTAAGGATTCCAGGAATACTCTATTTCTTAAAAGAAGTGCTGTAGTGGGGCACTTGGGTGTCTCAGTAGGTTAAGCATCCGAGTATTGATTTTGACTCAGGTCATGATCCCATGGTCATGAGATCAAGCCATGTGTCCGGCTCTGTGCTGGGCATGGAATGTGCTTGGGATTCTCTCTTTCTTTCACCCTCTGCCCCACTCTCTCTCTTTCTCTCTCTCTCTCTCAAAAAAAATTAATTAAAAAAATAAAAAGAAAAGAAATGGTTTAGTAAAATTGTGATATAGGCAAATATGTTTATTCTCTTTCATTTTCATTGCCATCAAACACTGACTGAACAGATAGCTTTCATTTAGTAGTCAAACGTGTTGATAATCAAGATTTTATAATAAAATAAAAAATGTATTCCAGGCCATCCTCAGTTTATGGTGTGAAGGCAAAATGTATATGCTAAAGTTCAAGCACCTGTTTGCCTTAGTGATTTTTTTTATAATATTATAACTGCATACTATATTTTCATTTTTTACTTTTTAATCTGTCAGAAAATGTCCTTCTGAATTAGAAATCAACAAGCTCTATTATATCCAGAATACTTTAAAAAAGCAAAATATGTTGGAAAAAAATACAGTGTTAATGCAATCATTAATGTTTTACTTTTATTTATTTTTTTTTACTCTTTATTTATTTTTTTTTATTTATTTATTTTTTTTACAAATAGTTTATTGTCAAATTAGTTTCCACATAACACCCAGTGCTCATCCCCACAAGTGCCCTCCTCCATGCCCATCCCCCCCTCCCCCCC